>NC_073746.1:255451493-255783993 GCF_029784135.1 Toxorhynchites rutilus septentrionalis | reverse complement strand
GAAAAAATTGTGATGATTATGAAAAATAATATTTAACTTAATGCACAGTTTTGACAACAGGAACAAATATTTGTAAACGTTGTAAACGCATTCCATCAAGGTGCTGCCAGACCCAAGTAGTGATCCCCGATAATCGTTCGATTAATCGATTAATCGAATACTTCCTACAGAAATCGATTATTAATCGAACGAATACTGCACAACCAATAATCGAAGCGAACGAATAATTTACGTCGATTAATCGATCTAAACGTTGAGAGAAAAAAAAACGTACGGCCGTTGCAGTTTTATACTGAAAATCAATCATTATCTTTGACGCTCCCTTAAGTTCATAAACGAAGCTCAATGCCGTCAACGCGAATTGAGCATTCTTTACGACTTTAGGGGAGCGTAAACGATAATAATTGATTTTCAGGTGGAATTAACATATTTTTGATTCCATATGGCTTTCTAGCAAATGAGAAATATTAGTCTGACGGATTATTTCTCTCAGTATTGCGATTAATCGATTAATCGATTATTTGGGTCGATTAATCTTATCGAATAACGAACTGCTGAAAACTATTCGATTAGCTGATGAACGATTAATTTCAAAAATCGGGGATCACTAGACCCAAGGTGTGTATATATATACTTATTGACGAATTTACTGAAAAGCAAGATTCGGTTGTGATTATTCATTTTATTTCGATTTAGATTCATTTCAGCCATTGAATGTCGTCAGTATATGGTAAGAATGTTGGAGTTAGTATTATATTTACGTATATTTACGATGGTTTCAACACGCGATTTGACCAAAGTCATATATAATCTTCGAAAATTTTATGTTTGATAATGCGCACCGGTTATTGATACTATGGATAATTGCGATGAAATCGATATCATATCAAATTGGCTGATTTCATTGATTATGTAGGGGCTGATACGAGAAGGATTTGCAGTATTTTTAGCGCAAAACACCTTATTCATTGTTTACTTAGTTGAAAAAAAATAAAGTTACAATAGTTATAACCTAGGTAGTGCGGACTGAATCAAAACGGCTGTCAAAAAAGATCCAATTGAAATGTCAAAAGAGATCCAACGATCAGGAGTGTTATTTTTCTTATGATAATCAACACTATAAAAAAGGTATTGTTATCGAAGGCAAAAATAATTAAACTTATAATGAATGAACGAACTTCATTTTTCCGTCAATTGTTTAGTTGGCCATTGCATCTCTGAAAGAGAATCTCATATTCCAAGGTATCAGAACCTGACCGAATATCAACAAACTACGAATAACGCTTAGTTCACTCCAAAATTTTTTTTGTGGGAGCGAAATTCGACTTTGGCGAATTTTGGTACGTTCAAATATAGTAAAAGTGAAATGTTTTGGGGACGTTTTTTTCTAACGTCGGTAAAAACAGTTTTGCTAGTGAAGCTGGCCAAATGAAATCCGCGTAATTAAGATCCGCTAGTACTGGTTATGAATATAATGGTAAAGCAATCTGCGCTTCGTGTTGATGTTGGATGTAATCTTCTGAGTCAACTATCGGCTTAATTGTGGAGAACGCATTACGGTTTCTCACGAGGTTTCTTTTCCGGTTGAAATGTAACGATGTATCTCTATCAAAATTGTACAGTCGCAAGCGCACTGAAGAGAGAACAGATGCATACATACGATGCAATCCCTCGACGCCAGACCCTAGAGTGCAATCCACAGCTCTCCTGCAAAAGAATCGAACATGCTCCGCCAACGGATTGGATGATAGTTTTTGCTGTACAAGGACAGCACACCAGTTCGATTAAGGACAGCAGAGTGTACGCAACAGCAGCATATTTGAAGCAGAATTTAAGAAGAAACTTAAGTGCTTGTATAATTTATAACTCTGTATAATTTCATGTATATTTCTATAGTATTATGTAAAATACAATGTACATAGTTATAGTTTAAGCGTGTGTTGTGTTTTGTCTCCGATGAAACGAGTCCCTCAATCTGCCACAGTGATGTGAAGTTCCATACGAATGGAAAATCCCCGCTGCATCACTGCAATGAAGGCAGTCTGCATCGCGCCCACGGGGGGAATTTTTTTTCTCACGCTGGGCAATCCGCATAAAGGCTGCTTTGGTAGCGCAGCGGGATTAAGTAGCAGTTTTTACAGTCCACTTCTTTCTTTCTTTCTTTGTTTTTAAGAGGCTTTAAACTTTGCAGTTCATTCGCCTCTATACAGTCCACTGCATCAAGACGCTATAAAAATAATCCTGAAAATGTGTATGAGAGGTTTGCTACACTTTTGGTTTTCAATAATTCAAACATCGTACTTACTCCACAGATACGCGAATCCTTATTCGGAACTAGTTTGTCGTCTCCGCAAAAATCGGCCCAGCGCGTCTATAAATACGTTTTCGAAGGAATACGATAAAAGCTTTTCACTCGTATTCGGGCACTCTTTCACTGAGCAACGCATTTTTGATGTCCACTTTCCCTGATATAATATTTCTCCGAATGAAATAAAAACAAACGAAGTCACAGTCACGTAAATGTTTACTCCTGCGATTTGAAAACATTCGATGAAAAGTGGAACGAAGAGCTGCCAGATGATTTTTAGAAAAAGTCTGTAAAAGTATGTGAAAATCTGTTAAAAATGTGGAAATGTCTGTAAAAGTGTGCGGATCTGTAGAAATCTCTTTTAACGTTAATTTTTCCAGATTCATTGATACTTTGTACATCGCGATGCACGTGAGATTGTTTTTTGTATATTATTGTATATTTTCTATATGTACATCTTTTATATATACAGCCATTTCATGCCAAACCGATATAGTGGTTCTCAGATTTCGTTTTGCTCTTTATCGCAAAACATTAGACCCTTTTTTTATTTTTTCGTTAGGGTGATCATATAAATATTGAATGGACTTATCATGATGTAATTTTCGGTCATATGGGAATTCATTTTTCCGAATTTTCCGACATTCCTTTTGAATTTTCCGGAAACTTTCCGATTTTGCTCTCCACTATATTGACCTACGAGAAGAGACGAATACAACAAAATAAAGAAGGATAAAATCGGATCATCCCTTCTTCGAGGACCGCTTACGAACAGATCTATATTTTCATTTATATAGATAGATATAGGCTAACAGTGCGAGGTTGAAGGGATGCTCAAGGACTGGCATCGGTCTCCGTTTTCGCTCGGATTTAGTCAATCTTAATATTACTCAAAGATGTTCAATTAACCCTTTCATTACGGCAGTGAGCTCCGTCGAAGTGCTACCCCTGTACGGAGTACTGCGCCGAAAAGTATGCACATCGCGCTGATGTGATCGAAGAGCAGTATGAATTTTATGTCGTCTAAAGACGACGCTCGTACACACAGCTCGTCGCGCGGATGTCGTCTATAGACTACGCTCGTAACGAAAGGGGTAAGGCTTTGAGAATCAACTCATTGTCGTTTGCTCAAAAGATACCCCTCTAGGAGTCAATTTTAAGGAAATTAGCGACGCACATGTTGCACCGTACGTTTGCTAAAAATGATTCGCTTGGCGGCGGCAGCGCTAATTCGGTTTACTTGGTTTGTCGTCGGCTGTTCTTGATATTCTCGGGAAATTACAATCTGTTAAGTTTTACCAATCTCATAGTTCTAATAAGTTCTCGACTCTGTTCCCTCACTGTCATGAAATTTAGAAGTATATTATAGATACATTTAATGAAATTTATCATTCATCGTGAAGAATCGTATTGTCTGTTTCGTCTGAAATGATTTCAGGGCAAAAGTACTTATGCAATCATGAAAAACACTTTCCACACCAAAAATCGTACACAGAATGAATTCTCAACTCGATGCAATGCATCATCCAACCTCGAGAATCAAATTCTCTCGCGCTTAATTATCTCTCAGGGCTCTCGTTTTCCTGAAGTGATGCCAGATTTACGGCAACTCGTAAATATTCGAAATGTGACCGTATATTGTAGAAGCTGGTACTTGAAGACAATCTTCAATGTTATTGTGTTTTCCTTTTATTGCACGGGATTTTATTTCGTTTATCTTCGTACCCAATAAAATTCCTTTCTAAACATAAATGGAGCTCTCTGAAACCCTTGTCGTTCATCATTTTCAATATTTTTAACATCTATGGGGAAAGTCCATCAAAATCTGAACTCTCTGTTCTCACATCGGAGTAAAGAGAATCATTCTCTTCTCTTCGGCTCGGCCTTTGGCAATCATCGTTCTCTTCGAACTTCTCTCCTTCCGGTATATCTTACGTTTAAGAAACTGCGTTTCCGACACTGTTATTTAGAGTGTACATGAAATGGGTTATGTTCAGTGCAAACTGAAGGAATTAATTATTAAAGCTGTCATATATAGCTGTATATTATTTTATGTCAGCTTTATTTCCCACAATACCTCCCTTCTCTACTCTCCCCATTACCGTTGAATAAATTACCATTTTTTTCTTTATTAAAGAGATTTTCAGCCAAAGGTTGGTTAATCTCTGCAAATTATCATTGTTTCACGTTTATTAGAAGTTTCGCATCTCTAGCACGTTTAACGGGTTTCTTTTTTCATAATAACAATGTATCAAACCATTTGCACAATAATGCATATGTTTCAGTTCAGTACATCTGAAAACGTCCAAAATCATCGTAATTATACATAATTGATTTTCAACTGGAAATTTACACTAAGTAGCGAATGTTGAGTGTATATAAAACGTAAATATATTACCACCACTATACCTTGACTCTTTAACTCTTGCTCCACATTGCATTATAGCGAATTCGTTTTTGTTCAGTTTCAACCTCAGTGCCGCACTAACTGCTGTCAAAACGTTTTTTTTATTCACTCAATTTCGCACTCAGTGTCGCACTAGTTCGCCCCGAAAGCTGTTAGTTTCGCACTGAGATGTTTCACGGGTTGGCACTCGGGTTCACCAATACAACTATACTGAACTGTCAAGTTCCGAATATTGTTTTGGAAAATCTAAAAATAAAGACTATGAAAATGGAAAACCTGCTGCTTTTGCTTTTGTATTATTGGAATCGTAATCCAATTCGGATTCTGATTTTGAAGAGTAGAGTAGACGGCATTAAGCTACGTGTGCTTTCATTGGGAGGTGAAAATAATGATGGAATTTTCAGGTGGAATAAATTTCAAAATCAAAATTATGAATGAAAATTTACTTTAACGTATCGAATATTTATTTTATGTGATTAAATAAAAGTTTTTTTTTCGATATCGCAGAATATTGAACGAAAACTGTGTCTATTGATGGTTTTATATTACAATAGTAATTATTTGTGGAACAAACAGGAAATGCATCGACAAATGGTTAAGTGAGTGTCAGAACTACATGTGTTAGGTAATAAAACAATATTAAGTAAAAATTTTCATTCAAACTTTTATATGTTTATACTGCACTTGGCCCTTCTGATCTGATGGAGAACAATTTACCTCCCAAGCACTAATATCACCACCAGACGTCGACACTGTACATTTGCCGTCGTAAATATAAACAAATCAGACTATATAACGCACACCAACAAACCACCGCATTCGTGAAACTGAAAACGTTTTTTTATTACAGAGTCAGTTTGGCACTGACTCAGTTTTAAAAACGAATTCGCTATTAGAGGCCCATTCCTGAGAATCACTTGTCTAGATAAGAGAAGGTGACGTTTGTGACGTTTAAACTATCAACTGTCAATCGTGTATATTTAATTTGTTTACTTGTAGTTCTGTACGTGCAAATTTATTTTGTGCTTCAAAACAAAGCATGCCAAATAATAGTATAGAAAATAAAAGAACAAATGTAAATGCACGTGAATAATGAAATGATTAATAAAGTAGTGTTCAGCTTTTCTAAATTCGTGTTTTTTTTTAAGTTCAGCTTCATTAGTAGTTTTGTTGAGTGAAAATTTCTCACTGGAAAATTCTGTAGACGAAGTCATCGAATCTTGCCGGTTTCTTCATAGCTGCTCTCTGACGAAGTGTCGGTCGATTATCTTCCAGGTGTTTCTCTTCTGCCACGATATCTGATGCGGTGTCATCCGAATTCAGAGCTGTTGCATCGCCAGGTGGTACCTGAGACGGAGCCTTCTTAAGGTCGTTAACGCTTCTAGCGTATTGAATTCCGTTGCTACTTGCAACTACCATCTTTGATCCTTCTTGTGCTACGACGGTATATCGTTCGGAAGAAAATGTGGGATCTACTTTGGATTTCTTTTGCTGCTTAACCAAAACCGTGTCACCGACCTGAATGTCCGAAAATGTGGCTCCTCTTGCAAGGTCCGCGTGTTTAGTGCTGATGAATTTTTGTTCGGTGTCTCTTTCCCGAATCTGTTCACAGTCCAACTTCTTGTCGCTCGAACTAGACCAAAGACTTGGAAATGTACCTCTAAACTTTCAACCGACGAGAAGTTCGGAAGGAGTTACTTTTAATCGTGAATGCGGAATTAGCGTATTATTATTGTGCACAAATGTTTCCAAAGCTTTCCTCCAATTTTTGCCCTCGATTTTCGCAGCCGACAATGTTTTGATAATTGGCTGATTATACCTTTCAACCAGTCCATTCGACTGGGGGCTCAAGGGAATGGATTTACGCACATTGACACCTTTCTCCTGCCAGGAACTGCAAAATGTTGAACTTTGGAAAGGTGGCCCGTTATCGCTCTGGATCACAAGTGGCAATCCCCAGCACTTGAAAATGTCATGTAGAGCCGAATTAGTTGCGTCCGCCGTTATGCGATGCATTTCAACCACAAACAAAAACCTGGAGTATGTGTCAATCATCATGAGAAATTCGCCTGATCCAAATTCGGGAACCATGAGAAAATCTATCTGAATAATTTCCCATGGACCATCCGGAAGGTCACGTGATACTAATGGTACTGGAGGATTTTTTTAGATAACAGCGCACAAGTTTCACAATTTTTAATGAATTTTTCTGTTTCAGCACACATTCTTGGCCACCAGAAAAAATCCCTCATTATGCGCTTCATGGCAATTTCGCCAATGTGTCCGCTATGGGCTGATTCTATGGCTTTCGATCTCAACGCTTTTGGTAGGATGATTCGATCCCCCTTGCACAGTAACGCTCCGATACAGTGGATGTTCTTCTTATGTGCTTCGTACATTAGCAATTCACTGGGCCAATCTTCGCGTTGCAGTTCTCTCAGTGTTTTCCTCGTTAGGCATTGCTTCTGGTTTGGTGCTGACTATCGCTACTTCTGAAGAATCCATTATTCGCTTTCGGGAATCCGATAGTTGTCCGCCCTTCGGTGGTACTGGTTAATTGCACGCCCTCAACAAATGACCCTTGACGCAGCAGTTGTGACAGATCATTTCGATAGCAAAACATCATTCAGCAGAATGGTAGATACTGTTGCATCGAGTACAGCGCTCCGGAACCTGGAGTTCGAATTTCGCCAATTCATACCTCCTCTGAATACACGTTGCCCACGTCCACCCCGTCGATTGAAGCTTTGATTTGAGGTGTATATGGAGGCTGTGTTACGAGCACCGTACCGTGGTGTTTCAGCTACAGTACGAACAGCGTTCACTGCAATCACTGGTATCCCTGTAACGGCTTGCTGCTTAGACACGTATTCCTCGTTTAAACGTATTGTCTCAATCTCCCGTATTTTGTTAATGAGATCCGCGATGGATCATTTACGATTCATCATTTTAAGAGCTGCAATCCTCACCTCTTTGTGCTTCGCTTGCTCTGCCACGGTACTTAGAATTTCTTCAAATTGTTTGCCTTCCGCGTATTCGCATAGGCTTGCTGCTATCCTAACTCGTCGTATAAACCCCAGATCCGACTCCTCTGCTTTCTGCGCTGCAGCATGACATCCGAGGTTGAAGCAAAGTATTTCTTCAGACGGAACAGAGCGTTAGAAAAAGGTTGAATGTCTTGATAAGGGGCGTCGCTCTATAAACTTCGAGGAGTTTTTGTCCTGCTCTAACTTTGAAGACCATATATTTTGTTGCTTCATCGCTGATGCCTGCTAACACCAATGAGCTTTCAAAAAGATCCACCCATGCATCAAAATCCAGCCTTGGAATTTCTTCTCCATCCATACTTGGCTTGCATTCGGGAACGTTTATTAATGATAGCGATATTTGATTTAAAGAAGAAACAAAGCGCGATAAATCAGCTGATGATTCACCTCGCTGGTCAACAGGGTGCTCGGTGCTGCAAGGTCCCAGGTCATTTTCAAATTCAACGCTATTGACATCTTCAAATTCGCTTCTTGCCGACGATAAGGTAGCTTGCAGTGAGCGGATCGTCTCTTGCGCTTTCATCAGCTCTTCAGTAAACTAATTTCTACTGGAATTGGCTTCGGATAGTTGCCTCATCACCGTGTCTAATTTTGAGCTTCTCTTCTTTCTGTAATGTGTTTTTTTTTCGTTTTAGCCACTCATATTTTCAGTCACATGGCCATTATGTGGTTACGGAGTACCATAGCAGATGCAGTTTCTTTGATGACTTTTCAATTTCTTTTGTCATTTTCTCTTCCTCTTTGGCTTATCTTGGTTTTGACGTAGGATTACGTCTTTCGGGAACATATTGGGGTACAAATTGAAAATCGAAAATCGAGCACATCGTGAAAATTGTCCAATTTCAAACGCCTATTGCTCAGTCATTTCATGATGGATTGGTGAAATTTTTGCATTAATCGATTTCTGCACTTCATAACAATATTTTATATTGAAGAAAATAATATATGACATGATACTAACTATCGAACAATTCAAAAATCTCAACCCCTATCCTAACGGAAATACCCACTTCTGATTGGTCGAAATTGACGGCACATGCGGCGGTTCCCTAACAGAGACATCAAAACCAAGCTGTCTGCGGGAAATCAGCATTGCAAATATATGCAAGTCGGGGGCATTTTTGACGTAGGACTACGTCTTTCATTTCTATACCGGGGTGTAAAATCAAAGTTTCGAAAACGAAAGCGTTACGCCGGAGACCGAGATTTTGTGCGTTAATAGCTCCTAAACAACTGAACGAAATGATATGATAAACACTTCATTTGAAAGATAAAATGTTTACGCGTTATATACTTGTTATTTTTTGATCCAAAAACTTGTTTCAATAGTCTTAAATTTGCTTTCACAACAGGCTATTGGAATCACCAATCGGTATATAAGCAAGCGCCACTCGGAAATCCACTCAGTTATAATTGAACAGCGATTGAGGTACCATCGCAGGAATGAATGGATGTTTCCCTAACACAGACTTCGAAACCATGGAGCCTGGGGAAATCGGTATTTCAAAATAGGTACAAGCAGCGGGTACTTTTGTACTCGTTTGTGTTTTAGCAAATAGGAATGTTTCCCTAACACAGACTTTAAAACCATGGAGCCTGGGGAAATCGGCATGGGGAAATTGGCATTGCAAATAAAATGCAAGCTGCGAGTACTTTTGTACTCGCTTGCGTTTTTCCAAATAGCCTTGAATTTGAATTTGTTTGCAATTGAATTCGTGAATTGTTTCATTCATTCGCTAGTTTGATCAATAATTTAACCAACAGCTTTGCGCAGCGGCGATATCGTACCCAATGAGGAACATTCGAAGTGCGATCATTGCTAATTGAAAAAACACAAATGATTAGTAAGCCAACGGCAGTCCTACGTCACCCTTGCGGTTATATCATAGGTATAATCCATCCATAGTTTTGACGTGGGACTACGTCTAACCGGAATATATGGAGGGTAAAATGAAAAACTAAACACAGAACATGCAGGAAAAAATGAAAGATTTCGAATGCTTATAGCTCGAACATTTCGTACTGGATAGGAGAGATGTTTGCATCACTTGATAGGGAATATTTCTATCGCAACTAACAAAATGTTGTTTTTCATTAGATACACAATTGAATAACTGTAAAATATTAGGCGTTATCTAAACGCCCTAACTGCATCGTTTTGATTGGCCCGATTTACGGTTTCCCTAACACAGCCATCAAAACCAAGCAACCTTGGGGAAATCGGCATTGCAAATACATGAAAGTAGGGGGACTTTTGTTCTCATCGAAAAATGTTCCCTAACACAGACTTTAAAACCAAGCAGCGAAATCGGCATTGCAAACACACGATCGGAGACGAATGAATTGTTAGATTTAAAGTCTCCGTAAACAAAGAAAAAGAAGAAGAAGAAGAAACACACGAAAGAGCCTAGAGGCGAGTGAACTGAAAAGTTTAAACCCTCTTAAAGCCAAAAAGAAGAAAAAGAACACAATCGGCATGAATTTGAAATCGGTATTTCAAATTCATGCAAGTCGGGGGTATTTTTGTTCCGACTGGAATGTGTTTCCCTAACACAGACTTCAAATCCATGAAGCGTGGGGAAATCGGCATTGCGAATTCATACAAATCGGGAGTATTTTTGTTCCGATTGAAATGTGTTTCCCTAACACAGACTTCAAAACCGAGGTTTCTGGGGAAATCGGCTCTGCAAATAAATGCAAACTGCGAGTACTTTTGTCCTCGCTTGCCTTTGTGCAGAGTGGAATATGTCTGTCCTAACATGATCTTCTAAACTTAGGAACCTGGGAAAATCGTGCAGCCACTAGAAGCGAATGAACTTCCCAGTTTCAAGCAAATTCGAGATTCGAGAAGTATGTACACTTTTGGGATGTAAACTTCAGAGGGAAATGTAAAATAAAATAATCGTTTGATAATTTTTTTTTTGTCTTTATTGGAAAGATTTTCAGCCTTAGGCTGGTTCATCAAACGTTTAATAATTCTTCCGTATATTTTGTTCTAGTCATCATACCAAACGTAAAAGGTCCGTCATTAAATTTACTTGTAACGAAGAACCATCAATCACAATAAATGAATTGACTTTACACGGCATTTGTTCATTTTTTTCACTCACAGAGCAAATATATTGAACTCAATTGAATTTGGAAACTGTTTCATTCAATCAAGAATTTAATCAATACAAACGAATGATTGCTAAGCTAAGGTAGTTCCACGTGAACCTTGCGGTTATATCATAGATATAACCCACTAATTTTTTTATATTGCAAGTAAGGTGAGTGATATGATTAATTCTAGCAAATAAAATTTAAATTTGGAACTTGAATGTTTGTTGCTTCGAGAAATTTCACATCAATGACCGATCGTGTATTGTGGAAAATTCAGCACAAGTGTAATGTAAAATTGTATATTGTCACAGTTGTGTTAAAAATGACTTGATATATGAAAATTTAATTTTCATAAATAAAAGCGTGATGTGATTTCTACATATAGTATTAGGTGTTGTTAGTCCAATTAAAATTCGCATTGGGTTGAATAAACACTCAGAAAGTAAAAATTATAACAGAAAATTACCTTTTCTATTTCAAATATGTTTTCTCTATATTAAAGTAATATGTTTTTACTGATGAGAAAAATTGATAATTGTGTTCGGTATTGGCAATTATCATACATTGGTGATTTTTTTTTCTTTATGTCATCCATACATAACACTGGAGGCATTTCGTCTAAGATCACGGAGGGTGGTTTTCATCATATCTCGTTCCACTTTGGTATCTTTCATCTGATACGCACCATCCAACGACGGTTTACTGTCCTTCATGTAAACACTGGTATAGTGAACAAACAATACCCAACAACCAAACAAAACGACCGTTTTCAGGGCCACCAAATCATTATCAAAGAGTTTAACTATGTAATTCTTTAAACATATCCAAAATCAACAGATAGCCTAACGGAATCCTACGTCAACTATGCGGTCGTGTCTCGGACACAACCCTCCTGTATCTTTTTTTTGCCAACAATGCTTACCATGCTGTTATAGTTTCTCTCCTTCCGGCTTACCTCCATTTTTTTTTGCCGAAGGTGATCTTGGCTTACCTTTTCTTTTGCCAATTTCTATTGTCTATTCATATTTAACGTACTTCGACGTTACTCTTGCTCGCCAGAAAACTGCACCGCTATCGTAACCGTGTCACATTTTCACCACAATATTTAATTTTCATCTCTTCAGCATACTTACTTCGGAGGAGCGTCGACCACGCCATTGTCGTGACCAGGGTCCCGCAATTTGGACGCCATCTTCAAATTTAGGTTGCTTCGACCTGAAAGGCACTTTCCACACCAAAAATCGTACACAGAATGAATTCTCAACTCGATGCAATGCATCATCCAACCTCGAGAATCAAATTCTCTCGCGCTTAATTATCTCTCAGGGCTCTCGTTTTCCTGAAGTGATGCCAGATTTACGGCAACTCGTAAATATTCGAAATGTGACCGTATATTGTAGAAGCTGGTACTTGAAGACAATCTTCAATGTTATTGTGTTTTCCTTTTATTGCACGGGATTTTATTTCGTTTATCTTCGTACCCAATAAAATTCCTTTCTAAACATAAATGGAGCTCTCTGAAACCCTTGTCGTTCATCATTTTCAATATTTTTAACATCTATGGGGAAAGTCCGTCAAAATCTGAACTCTCTGTTCTCACATCGGAGTAAAGAGAATCATTCTCTTCTCTTCGGCTCGGCCTTCGGCAATCATCGTTCTCTTCGAACTTCTCTCCTTCCGGTATATCTTAAGCCGGGTTCAGACGGTGCGAGTAAGCATACGAGTCGGTCTAGTCAGTTACTGCAGTGCAGCTACTCACACCGTGTGAACACATCATGCCAGTTATTGTCATGTGTGATCCGGCGTGCGAGCTACTTCAAAGTTTTTTGAATTTACTCGCACTTGCATGCTTCACAACGTCAAAAACAGAATTTAGCGTTCGAATCAGTGATGCCAAATGTAATGAAATGTCTCTATTTTTAAGATATTTGAAAATATGTGAAGATATTTATAGACTTGAAAATTATTGGAAAAACAAATAAAACCCTCATAGTTTCTAAACGAAATAATTGTTATTTCGTTTTGCACGCTGGCGGGGCACGCTTTCTTTTTGAGATAGTTTTCTTGAGAATCTCTAATATAGAATCATTATCAGATCACAACTTACAAAAAAAAGTATTGTTCTAAGAAACAGAATACATATTCGATTTAAAAAAGTACATTTTCATTCATTATTAAAATTTTTGAAGCGTATTTATTGCACCTGCAAATCGACTATCATTTTCATTTCACAAAATAAATAAAATTAAAAAAAAAAATCTTTTAGACTACCATTTATAACATCACATCCTTTCGGAATTATCTGAGCTATGGATGTTTTCGAGATTCTAAAAAATATCGACAACAATCCCAACGATATTCCAAAACAAAGGCACATCAATGTCATTTCTAATTTAACTCTTGCAGGTACAGCATCCCTCATGACTGTATCTTGGCGTTGTATTCGTGGAGCAATTAAATCCAACAGTTTTTTCACTTGTTCAGGTGTTATTATCAACACTGCTCTGTAATCTCGGGGATCCTCATCGTAGAGTTCCTTCAATATTGTATTTGTTGCTCCTTTTCTTTGCATCTAATTCCTGGCCCGAATCCTTTTCTCTTTCTGCTTTTTCGGATAGTACCTTCAGTTCAAAGAAATTCAGCACAAAGTATGTATTTTTAAACACGATCAGCGTTTGTTTTGCTATAAAATTGTGTGATGATACATTCAACTGAAAACCTAAGATGAAAACTGCCAATAAAGAAGTCGATTTTGGACCAATCATTTGACAAATTCGGACCTGATTGCTGTTTCTGACTATTTGATGGACATTTGAAAAGTCGCCTGGCATCCCTGGTAAACCCGTGCCGTAGTATCTAGTTTCTCGCCAGCAGCTCACACTGTGTGAACGGACAAGGCGAGTCAACCAATTGTCAAGCGAGTCCACCGGGTCAGTAGCTGCTCATTGTCAAGTCAGCTACTAGCAACGTATAAATGGGCCTTTATGTTTAAGAAACTGCGTTTCCGACACTGTTATTTAGAGTGTACATGAAATGGGTTAATTTCAGTGCAAACTGAAGAAATTAATTATTAAAGCTGTCATATATAGCTGTATATTATTTTATGTCAGCTTTATTTCCCACAGTATACAATTTATTTTTGATTTTTTTTTTATTAAATCGTTTATTTTTACAGGCTCAGTTACATAAGTTTAAAGGAGCCAAACTCCTGACTGTATTGTTGCAAGTATATATAAACATTTTTCCTTAATTCTAATGTTAATGGTGTAGAAAACCGATTACTCGCGGTCTACTCGAGTTTAGAAGGGTGACATATTTTCTTCAGGAAAAGGAAGGGATAAAAGGATATGTTGACAATGTTCACTCTCACATTCACACTCACATTCATTACACTCAATTCTTAAGCCTATCTTATATCTAATATGTTTTTACATTTCACCTTATTCTATTGTTAATAAGAAGGGATTTGATTTCTCGCGAAGGAAAAGGAAAAGGAGAATATAAGGATATAAGGACAATCAGACACGAAGATCGATAACTTTTAGGAAGACATATATTTGGGACATGTAATCAAGATCTAAACCAGCCAACACATCTCTCACCGGCACATTGGGATGCCTTCCTCTAGCCCGAAGAGAGTTTTCTAAATTCGATCTGGCAACAAGATACTCCTCGCACGACCAAACAACGTGTTCGACGTCGTGGTAACCTTGGCCGCAGGCACAGATATTGCTGTCGGCAAGATCAAAACGAAAGAGTAGCGCGTTTAACGAACAGTGATTGGACATGAGTCGGGAGAAGGTGCGAATAAAGTCCCGACTCAAGTCCAGACTTTTGAACCATGGTTTGAGGCTAACCTTAGGGATAATTGAGTGGAGCCACCGGCCCAATTCATCTTCGTTCCATTTGTGTTGCCAGTTAACGATGGTATTTTTACGAACTAAAGAATAAAATTCATTGAAGGCGATTTGACGCTGATAAATTTCGCCTTCAATTGCACCTACCTTTGCTAATGAGTCAGCCCTCTCATTACCCGGAATTGAGCAATGTGAAGGGACCCAGACAAAGGTAATGACATAACAGCGTCTGGTTAAAGCACTCAAAATTTCTCGTATTCTCTCAAGGAAGTACGGCGAGTGCTTTTCCGGCCTCACTGAACGGATAGCTTCGACAGAGCTAAGACTATCCGTTACAATGTAATAGTGTTCAACAGGTCGTGAGGCGTCGCTGTCCAGCGCCCAGTGTATTGCTGCCAATTCAGCAATATACACTGAGCAAGGATTCTGAAGACTGTGGGAGGTGCTAAAAAATTCGTTGAACACTCCAAATCCTGTGGACTCATTCATAGAGGACCCATCAGTGAAGTACATATTATCACAATTGATACGCCCATACTTTGCATTGAAGATCGTAGGAACGATCCCCGATCGATGATAATCTGGAATCCCATGGATTTTCTCCTTCATGAACAGATAAAAAATACAGAGGAATTGATGTAGTCAGGAAAACAAACACGGTTGGGAATATACAAAGAAGGATCAACCTGCATGGAGATGAATTCATGATATGAAGTCATGAATCCAGAATGAAAATTTAGCCCGATCAGCTGCTCAAAATTTCCGATCACCAATGGGTTCATAACCTTACACCGGATGAGGAACCGAAGAGATATTAAATTGAAGCGATCTTTTAGTGGGAGTACACCTGCCAAAACCTCGAGGCTCATGGTATGCGTTGAGGGCATACATCCCAACGCAATACGGAGACAAAGATACTGAATTCGCTCGAGTTTAATGAGGTGTGTTTTGGCAGCTGATTGAAAACAGAAACTGCCATACTCCATCACTGAGAGAATAGTTGTTCGATACAACATAATAAGATCTTCGGGATTGGCTCCCCACCAGGTGCCGGTAATTGTACGGAGAAAGTTTATTCTTTGTTGACATTTTTTACTCAGATACCTAATATGGGCCCCCCAAGTACATTTGGAGTCGAACCAGACCCCAAGATACTTGAATGACATAGCATGAGTGATCGGTTTACCCAAAAGTTGAAGCTTTGGTTTTGCTGGTCTATGCTTCCTAGAAAAAACCACAATCTCTGTTTTCTCCGTGGAGAACTCGATCCCTAGCCCAATGGCCCAGGTTGAAAAATTGTTCAAAGTATCTTGTAAGGGTCCTTGCAGGTCGGATTCGTTTGATCCTACGACAGACACCACTCCATCATCTGCAAGTTGTCTTAGGCTGCAATTTTGTGTAAGGCAATTGTCGATGTCGCTTACATAGAAGTTGTACAAAAGGGGGCTTAAACATGAGCCCTGGGGGAGGCCCATGTAAGAGAACCGACTTACTGCCGAATCTCCTTGAGAAAAGTTCAAATGTTTCTCACAAAGCAAGTTATATAACATATTATTAAATAGAGGCGGCAGACCCCGAGAGTGTAATTTGTCTGACAAAACCTCTATTGAAACAGAATCAAAGGCCCCCTTTATGTCCAAGAATACTGAAGCCATTTGTTTTTTTCCGGCGTAAGCCATTTGAATTTCTGAAGAAAGCAACGCAAGACAATCATTCGTCCCCTTGCCCCTGCGGAACCCATATTGTGTATCTGAGAGTAAGCCATTCGTTTCAACCCAACGATCAAGGCGAAACAAGATCATTTTCTCCAGCAATTTCCGTATACAAGACAGCATTGCTATTGGGCGGTACGAATTTAAGTCGGACGCGGGCTTTCCGGGTTTTTGAATAGCTATAACTCGTACTTGTCTCCAATCATCTGGAACAATATTATTCTCCAGAAACCGATTGAATAAATTCAACAAGCGATGTTTCGCCACATCAGGGAGGTTTTTCAACAAGTTGAACTTAATTCTATCCGATCCCGGCGCAGAATTGTTACATGAAAGGAGAGCAAGAGAGAATTCTACCATCCGTATCCCTCCGTATCTGTCATCGCGGTCCAAGCGTATTATATTAAAATCGTGGAAAGAGAGATCATTTTGAGAAGAGAGCCAGGTTTCGGACAGTGCAAAAACATCACAATTGACTTTATGAATTAGAAATTTGAATGTATCCAATTTAGGGATAAGACTACGACAATTCCACTGTAAAACAGTGATATCTCCGACCTCTCTATTTAAATTAGACATCAAGAGAGATAATCATTGCAAGGAGGGGCCATGTTTGCATCAATTGTTGCAAAATTGTCTTCAATACTGGAAGCATTGAGATGATAATGGTTCTGATTGAGTCGGAAACATTAAAACACTTGAAGATTTGATCCAAAAGGTCAGACAACTTTATAAATCCCGATTGGGAAGTTGAGCTGGACGGAAAAATAGGGACAGTTGGGGTTTTTGATGTCCCCTCGAGTGCTGGGTCGTTCGAAGATGAACTATTCCCACGGAAACCAGGAGGAACCTGATTTTGCTTTTCCGCTGCACTCGATTTTTTAGGCAAGCTAACAGGGGGTATCACCGGAGGGACTTGTCCTTGAACTTTGGGAGTGGTCACATTTTTGCGCCGGGGATTCCCTTTGGAAATAACCGTTGTGCCCCCGCTAGCTGTGTCCGCTTCTATTTCGTCAACTGGCAACGTAGCGAAAACATTATGTGTGTTGATTGGTTGTTGCTCTTGAGCCAGTGGAGAAGCGCCCTTCAAAATTTCCGCAAAAGTGCGCTTCGAGCGTTCCTTCAAAGAGCGCTTCTGTTTATCCCAGCGACTCTTGTAAGTTTCACAAGTTGAGAGCTCATGTGGGGATCCTACGCAATATGGACGTTTATGCTCACTCGCACTGCAGGATTTCCCCTCATGTTGCTCTCCGCAAGTGGCACAGCGCTCCTTGTTGGCGCAATAATCTGCTGTATGACCAACTGACTTGCATTTGTTGCAAGTCATGGGCTTTGGCACGAAGAGTCGCACTGGAAGCCTTAGTTTATCCACCATAACGTAGTCAGGGAGGGAGGAACCAGCAAAAGTTACTCGAAACGAGTCGGACGGCGTGAATTTTTTTTCTTCCCCATTCTGGGAAACTTTTCCTAGTTGCTGGCAGTCCAAAATTTTAATTTGCTTCAAAGGGAGCTGTTTAAATCTGCCATCTCCCTCTTTTATTATTTCGCTCGTCAGACCCGTTTCTGTAATCACCTCCGCAATTTCTACGTTATGGCAGGGCACATATACGCGATATTCTATTACAAAACGATTGTCGACAACAATATCGTTAGCGTGCTTCCGATTAGCCACGACAACACGCAGTTTGTTCGGTCTAACCTTTCTAATTTCGACCACGGAGGAATAATATCTTGCCAGATCTTTAGAAATTTGAATGACATTTAGTGATTTTCCTTTTGGTTTGGGCCGGAAGAAAACAACCCATGGGCCAGATCCAGGTGAATCTTCTGGATAGACCTTGACACGAGGAGAGGAAACAACTGAGGGGGAGGACGAGGTCGATTGTTGAGCGGGATCAGGAACAGTAGGGCTGGGAGGCAAGTTCGGGAGTTGATCGGAAGCGGGAGCAGGAGATTGAGGGGGTGAAGAGGAAAGGTTTGCAAATTTTCTTGAGGGGGGCTTGTTTAGGTGACTTAACTCTCCCTCTAAAGAGACATCCGAGGGGGGAACGCGTTTAAGCGACTTTCCAGCTCCCGTAGATATGGAGGGGTAGACAGTGGATTCAATCTCCATGTCAACGGTTCCTTCTTCATCTGCCATTTAATGTGGCAGATGTACACTTTTTAGTTAATTTTTCAAATTTTTTTTGTTTTTTTTTTCTTAACCTAATAAAATTATTTATACTTATAATGCACACCACACCAGTGCGGATAATCTCCAACGCGTATCAATCCTTCGGTGCAGCTGAACCGGTGTATCGCACCACAGCACGATAATGGTGTCGATGACGAGAGGCGATAAATTCACCAGCACACAGCGCCCGCGCTGCAGGCCTTCTTCATCCTGCTTGTTGTGTCCGCTTCAATGCAATCCAGTTACAATCTAGGGAATCCCGTTATTGCGCACACTCACTTGACCAGTCACGAGAATAACGGTATCACTTCAACGATACACGATCACGAAATATATGCGTCCGGCGGCTTCGAACTTAGGAAGACGAATGTACAATTTATTGTTACCAAACAAAACACCAACAGAATGCAAAAGATACTGAAATACTGTCGTCGGCTACTGAGCGATACTATGCTCACGACATCACTGCAATGCGACCTATTTTGCGCACGTAATCACTGTGGTGACACCGGCAGTTAGGCGCTAGTTTGCGCACATAACCACTGTGGTTACGCCGGACGACAAAGTGTTAATGAATTACTCAAAAAATAGATCTAACGTCATGTGTATTGATATAAACTAAATATAAAAACTTTTAATGTATTAAAACTATGATAACTAAACTATGTAATACGATGATTAAAATATCTTTGATGTGATAAATAGAGATCTCATTTTTCAAAAACCTGTGAAATATTGTTGTATCCAAAAAGTCTGCAACAAAAATAAAAAGTATTTTACAGATATGTCTGTAAATTTACAAACATATCTGTTAATCTGGCATCTCTGATGATCTGAGAATTTATTGCAAGAAATCGCTTGAAAAAATCCATAAATTTGCTTGAAAATGAAGTGGATTGAGTCCGCACCACTTAGGTTAATAACAGTCAGAAATACGTGTTTCAAGTAATCAAATAACAATTAATTATTTTTTGACGTTCCCCTAAACTTGTAAGTTCGCTGTGCATATAGCGTCACCGTCACCGTACCGTCAACTATTCTCTTGGACTTATTTTGCCGATGATGGTGTATGTGAATGCTACCATACGATTTCCATGGGAGAATGTTTGACATTTCATTCCTTTGCATTGATTTCACGGTGACGGGACGTTGTATGTGTAGCGCACTGTAAACGAAGTCTCGTCCTTCCCTATTCGATTAGCGGACCCGGAGGCAGTATTGAATGGTTCAAGTCACAGCAATGGAACTCCATACAATTCACTGACTAAAAAGTGTCCACATTTTCATCGCTTGTTTACGTGAAGAATATATTTTCTTCAGGCACACTTGATTTGAGAGTGTATGGATTTCTAGCTGTCTTGACGCAATGTCTTTAATGAAGAATGAGAAGATGGGAAGGTTTATATAAACATGTTTATAATTACATTAGTTTATTCAAGTATTAATATTGTCCTTGTTTAACTATTCAGTGCAATTTTATCAAAACATGAAAGAGAAATTAAAAAAGGAATGTTTTTTTCAATATTTTTCCGAGATTGGTTATTGGTTATTAAAAATCCATGATTACCTTTGCTTTATTATTTACCCCCCATTGTTTGTTAATTTTTCCTGCTTTTCGTTCTTTGGCCTATCATTTTGACAGTTCAATTTGAGAGGTTTAAAATTGCGACAAGATAGAAATTTGGTGTAAAAGTGTGAATTGTGGAAAATTTAGTCGCAAATTCTCTAAGCTTTATAATTAAAGTTTTTCTGTAGTATTTAATTTTTGAGTTTGTTTGAATGACAGATTGAAGTTGATTCATAGAAGAATAAGATTTCATTTGATATGACGATTTTTGAAATTGACTCAATGGTTGTAAAGTTATGATGTTTTGGAAGAAATCTTACTTACTTAATCAGCAAAAGGCCCCAGTGGCATGTGCTGTACACAAAAGACGTCTCCATTCACATGAATTTTATATTTTTTTTCCAATTCTTAACTTTCAAACTTATTTCAAGGATCAACATATCATATCTTTCCATTAATCCGCAAACATGCCTATTAGTAACTTAAATAAACCAAACTCATAAACGACAAAAAGAGTCTTCGATTGTATATTTTTTTCAGATTTTCGTGAAATTTGGTAGCTTGTTTTCGTAATGGTAAAACATTGAACCTGTATTTTTTTTGGGTGATTCGATTTTTTTCACTTTTTCCCAAAAATGACTTATCAAAAACTCACTCACAAACTCACTTTTGAACCACTAAGCCGATTCAGATGATCGATACATCAAATTGAAGTTAATTAGCTAGTCTTTTTTTGGAAAAATATCAAACTTGCAAGAAATTTGAATTTTGTTTTCGTAATTCTTGATTGTATCCGTTTTTATAGTTTACATGGTTTAGGGACCAATGGCGCTATATTTTTCTATATTTTTTCTTGAAAACTGGGGATTTTTTACACACTTACATTTTTTACTCAAAATCAGGTGTGTTCTTTTTTTTCTGTTTTGAGTTATAATTTTTTAAAGTTAACCGATAGTTCGGAATATTATTTTTTTCCCCTTGTTCCTATTCTCAAAAATTCATAACATTTGAACTGCTAGAGCGATTCAGATGATGGTTATATCAAATTAAAGCCTAGAATTTTTTGGAAAAAAATTAATTTTGGTTTCGTGATTAATAATTGTATCTGTTTTTTATTAATAAAAAAAAATTTTTTGCAATTGTGAAATTATCGACTTAAGTTAAGTATGTCGATTATCTGAATCGGTTCAGTAGATCAAAAGTTATGAATTTTTGAAAAACGTTATTTTTGGAAAAAAGGAGAAAATGATTTTTTGAACCAATTTGAAAAATCATAATTTAAAAACGAAGAAGAACACATTTTTGGATATGTTATCTAAAAAATCCTCAGCTTTCGAGAAAAAATATAAAAAAATATAGCGCCCTTGAATGAAACTATAAAAAACAACTACGATCAATAACTAAGAAAACAAAATATTTTTATTTGCCAGTATATTATTTTTTCATCTGAATCGGTTTAGTAGTTCAAAAGATATGAATTTTCGAACCACCCTAGAATGAAATGGGATCTAATATTTAACGATAAGGAACAAAAATACCAATTTACACGAAAATCTGAGAAACACTATGTCAGTTTGGCATGGAATATATATACTACTAAAAAAATATAGTTTGGTGTTAATTTCCCCGGCAACTAAAAAGCTGATTACTAGAAACTGATTGACGTTAACGTTTCATTACCTCGTAAATTCTAGATACAATACCAACATAGGTTATTTTAAAAAATGAAAATGGCTTTTTACGGGGTGTGTTCGAAACTGGAAAAAAAAAGAAATTTATTCAGGAATAATATTTTTATGTTGTTTTTTAAGCGCACATACATTATTTAGTCGTATAATTATTGTATCATTCAATTTATTCCGATGAGAATGCTTTAAAATATTTCAACTGATGCTCTTACCACATTTTAATTTTTTCATTCAACGTTCAGTTTTTATGGCGAAGCTTCATTCGTAAATTTCACATTTGTCATTATTGGTGGAATACGACCATGAATGTTGTTATGAATAGCATAGCAAGTTATGATTACAATACATATGGGTTTATTTTGATAATGCATTATACATAAACCGATAAAAATGCATTATAATATTTATCCACAGTGTTTCAGCGTCTATATGTATATTTTATTCAATTTTCAGTTCGTAATTTCTATCCCATTCGCGTGTTTATCATGATGATGGTAACATTAATAACATTATATACGAACCTCCCACCTTTTATATATGATGTCTCCCACCCTTTTAGAGACATCTTAACATTATGTTCAATTTTTAGAGCGTAAATCATCTGTCAATTTTTTCACTGTTTACATTTTCTTGCCACAAATCGTTGCCACTTTTTTCTCTCAAGTTCCACTTCTCTTCTCTGGTTCAAGTTTTGAATGAAAATGTTCAATTCATAATACAGTGTGTTGCATTTAATGCGACATTTAGCTAATTGGACAAACCTGTAATGCAACACGTTTAATTGGACATTTTTGTAAACATGTACATTGAATAACATGATGTAAAAATTTTCATCCAAATTTTAACATTTTAAAATTGGCTTCGTGTTTTCTAATCTGATACAGATTACACTGACGAATTTGAAACCCAAATTATCAGGGGTTAGACATCAATTGAATATAGGCTACACAAAATAAAAATCAATATGGCGTCATTTGTTTACCAACATATCATTTGCGAGGATTGAAATCGTTGAAATCACGGAGATAGTAAAAATAAAGAAAAATGCGCTGCTTTATTTCTAACTGCATCTAACTGCGGTTTCAAATGGAGATGTTCACATTTAACATGGAGTTTAAAGTTAGCCACTTTTCGACTATATAACGAGACCGAGTTGTAAACAACAGTAATTGACAGAACCAAAATGTCAGCGAACCGCAGCAATATTGGGTACACTGGCAATATGAGGGATTTGACGTTTTAAGTGCGATTCACATACAACATCCACGTTACGTTCACGTCCCGTCACGTCACGTTACGTCAATGATTCTACCATGCAATTCTCATGAAAACATTCAAATACACCAGCAACTTAACGACCCGTCAGCATACGTTCAACGAAAACGACCGGCAGGATTTGTAGAAAAGAATAATTGACGGAGACGGACGGCTCGTTTGGTTTTTGTCTGGGCTTTGTGTCTCGGCTTTTGTTTTGATTTTGGTTGTACAGTAATTTACATCTAATTCAACATTTAGCTAATTGAACAGACCTGTGATGCAACACGATTAATTGGACATGTTTACCTCTAATCGGACATTTTTGTAAACATTGAGTTCGGGGTCCAAATTATGGCCCCACATTGAAAGTCGCCACCAGTCGCGAATGTCCAATTACTGGTCAAAATCACCTCCAATGCGACATTAATTGGTGCCTCGGCATGTCGCATTATAAGTAACTTACTGTACTTTGTACGTATGATCCAAATATAGGAGTGAAAATCATTCGCGACTAGCTGAAAGAAACAGTCTATATATTATTATTGTTGAATAACGGTCGGACTACGGGGTTCAAGCATTAAAATTCAATGATTTTCATTCAATTTTTCAAAATTTAGAACTGTTTCTAGGCATGCTGATTCGGAAGAGGGCATTGCAATTGAAAATTTTTGTAGGTGGCGACACCATTCAATAAATCATTCGTTTGACATTTGACGGGTCGGGCTGGTGGAAGCATTGACTGCTTGTGTGAACTGGTGGAGACGTTGACGGAACGTAGACGTTCTTTTCCGTAACGTTCTATGTGAATCGCACATTAGTCATACCCCTGCAAATTATAGGCCCTAAATGAAAGTCGCCCCCAGATGTCGACACTGTACAGCTGTCATCGCAGATTATACACAAAATAGCTTGTTTTGTTTATCAAGTTTTGTTTGCGTTTGAAATATAAATATAGTTTCAGCATTTCTATCATTTCTGTGTCATAATTGAATTCATTAGGATAAATCGAGATTTACTGGGGGAGTAAATGGCTCCTGTTAGAAACAACCTGTGAGTTTATTAGAAAATATTTAAGAAACCACTCCATTGCAAGCCAATGCTAACTTGCAATGGAGGAAATAGAAACGTTCACAACGACGTGGCCTCCCTGTATTTTAATCCGGCTGATGTATGAGGATACTATGCATCATCAGGAACTATAATGGTTTAAGAACAAAGCATGGTTCGATGTATATTAACTAATAATTTATTCATAATCGATCCAACATTTGATATCAGTATGCATATCGTAATTGTTCTGGCGGGTTTACATTAGGGACTATAGCTATAGATGGATTTATTCACGTGAAAATAGGTGTAAACGGGTGAGAATAAACATGATACACTTATTCGAGGTATATTTAACTTGAATTAATTTAGCATATGTAAACGCTTGTGAATTTCTCACTGGTGAGAAATCACTAAAGTTGGATGCAGTTCTACTTCAGATGATTAAATTCACCGAAAATATGAATATATTCATTATAGAAGTTCACGCTAGTGTAAACGGTTGATGCGATTTCTATAAATCTCATCATATTTCTTCACATGAATATATCACTAGTCTAAACCCATCCTTAGATTTTGGTGATATCCTATATAACACTGATGTTAGACCACATTCCATTTCAACAGTGACCGATGTAGCTTTTGCTCTGATCTGTGCAATAAGAAATTTCATCACGCGCTGATCCCCACTCATCATGAAGAGCAGAAGCTAAAAATTATCTTGGAAAAGTTGAGCAGTTTCTCTGCCCAATTGAGCAGTTATCCTACGTGCGACAAATGCCGCCAAGAGTTTATAACCGTCCACAAAATTCCCGAGAGCTGCTTCCAAATTTTGCTTAGCGCCGAACCGACTAACATCAAGATCGAGCCAGAGTTAATGATTGATGACCACGAGCTGTTGGATAACGATAACAGTTTAGAGACAGACTCAATAGCTGACATTCAGCCAATTAAACAGAAAGCTGAAATGCAAATCAAAAGAGAAGATCAGGTTCCGGTTGCTAGAAGAAATCCACGAAGAAAATGTGCTTTGGATACCTCGCAGAAAGAAGTTCACTCAACTTCAGATCGTCAAAACAAATACTCAGCGGATGAATTGGTGATGGAAGACAACATACGCTTACGCACAGGTGAGAATGTGGTGAATTTTTCTGTTCTCATTGACTGATAATCTATTCCAGGAAAGAAACGGATCAAATGTGAAAAGTGTGAAAAAAAATTCACCACTAGATACGATTTAAAAGTGCACATTCGAGTTCATACGGGTTGGTTGAAAAGTTCTTTTTAATACACTATTCACCCGGATCATTCCTCTGCAGGTGAACGTCCTTATTCTTGTCCACATTGTCCGAAGGCGTTTAAACAAACTGGATCGCTCAGAAATCACATTCGAACTCATACGGGTGGGTAAAAAAATGTTTTTATATAATAAACTATTCAGCGGGACATTTCTTTGCAGACGAACGTCCCTTTTCGTGTCCAGATTGTCTGAAAACGTTTAAGCACTCTTCAGCACTCCGGGACCACGGTGTAATTCATACAGGTGAGTACTTTTTTACAAGAATGAGCAAATCAGCAGGGTAATTTCTTTGCAGGTGAACGTCCCCATCCTTGTTCACAGTGTTCGAAAGCATTTAAGCAAAAGTCAGCGCTCATAGCCCATCTCCAGCTTCATACAGGTGGGTAAATAAAGTTTTACTACAAAATACAATTACATCATTTCGTTGCAGGTGAGCGTCCCTATATTTGTCCCCAATGCCCAAAAGCGTATAATAATCGTAAAACGCTCAAAGAACACATTCGAACTCATACCGGTTGGTAAAGAATACCCAATTATAATGAACTATTCAGCAGAGTCTTTCCTTTGCAGGTGAACGTCCATATCCTTGTCCACATTGTTCAAAAGCGTTTACGCAACCTACAACACTCAAACATCACATTCGAATTCATACGGGTGGGTAGAGAATGTTTCACTACAACAAACTATTCAGCAGAATCATTTCTTTGCAGACGAACGTCCCTTTTTGTGTCCACATTGTCCGAAAACTTTTAGGACTCCCAATACACTCAATCCACATATTCAAACTCATACGGGTTGGTGAGAAATGTTTTACAACAATGAACTATTAAGCAGTGTCATTTATTTGTAGGTGAACGACCCTTTTCTTGTCCACATTGTCCGAAAAAGTTTGGCAATAAAAATACACTCCGGCCGCACATTAGAATCCATACGGGTTGGTAATGAATGTTTCACTATAATGAACCATTCAGCAGGGTTATTCATTCGCAGGTGAACGTCCCTATTCTTGTCCACAGTGTCCGAAGAAGTTTACACAAGGACCAGCGCTTAAAGTGCACATTCGAGTCCATACGGGTGAGTAAAGAAAGTTTTACCATGAAGAACCATTCAACAGGATCATTCCTTTGCAGGAGAACGTCCATATTCCTGTCCACATTGTTCCAAAGCGTTTAAGATCTCTTCAGCGCTGAAAAAACACAGTCGGACACATGCCAGGGAGAAGCCAAAAGATAGCGAGTAATGAAAGCGAGCTTTCAATCAGTTTTGCAACCTTCCCATGCACCTCCGTCGTCAGCACAGCAGATCAAGTAGTATCGCAGTCGCGATGTGGGTATTATGCCGTACCATTTAAGCAGTAAGCATAACCAGTTCGATAAACTTACAGATTGTTGGGCGCAGGAATCACGTATAACCGCTAAGGAAGAGATAACTGGTTGCTGAATCTCTTTGTCACTGAAAGTTACTGACAAATAATCATTGAGACGAAGATTTTCAAGAATTTTTGATTAATATTTTTCAAGTAATAGTTTTTTCATTAATATTTTTTTATTCTTCTTCTGCATAGAACTGTGGAAAAAGCATTGGAAGGCTGTATCTACACGTGGAACAAAAATACGTTTTCTATAATCGCGATGTCGGACAGCCTGAGCTTATGGTGCCAGCCCACTTTCTTTTATTGTAACTTGTAGAATCGGTTTTTATAAACCTGTAAATATAAACAACCGAAAGCTAGTAACCTCGAAAGGCCTATGTTTGATGGCCTGACTGATAATATTTACGGATGGAGTAAAGAGTTTCCAACAGTAACTTTGTTTCTTTTTTTTGTATAAGCGACTATAACCAGATGGTCATCCGCAATCTTTCTCTTGATCAGTTTTGCATTGAGCTTGAGCTTCAAGTTTCTATCAATCATGATTCCAAGGAGTGTAGAGCTGTATTCCTCGGGGATAGTTTTGCCTTTCATAAACATGCGAGCTCTTTGTGCACCCCTGGCCCGTCGTCTTATTGCTGAAATACTTGATTTCTCACTAGAAATCGTGATCCCAACTTCGTCTGCCCACATTGATACACTCTTGAGTGCGATTTGTAATCGATTCCTGGATTTCTGCCATAAACCTGATGATATTAAGCGTAAGAACACACTGGACGGCTTCCCCGCGCGGATTTTGCAATGACAGACCGCCGCGGGGCCTCGATAATGGAATGTGAATGAGATAAAACACACAAGGCGGAGCGGGTACGGCCGGTTCTAAAGTCACTGTTGTAAGGTTCCTCATTCTCTGCGGTGGCTCGATGGAGATGATGCGCCGCAACGGTTTTGTGATAGTATTAGTGTTTATGCGGTGCACATGAAGCAAGGTAATAGTTAATGTACTATCGGTGAGCCAATACGTGAAAACCACTCTGCGGTCATGTAGCTGCGGATTCTCGAATACTACCCAAATTATCGCGAAATGCAATATTTCAGACGTGTGCGATCAACTTCTTTCTCCCTCTCGCTCAGGTAAACATCCCTCTTCCGTTTTCCACCATTCTGTCTTTATATACCTCCCCTCTAATCCGCTTACTGACCAAACAGTTGTACCTTGTACCATAGACTCGTCTTGCATCCGTCTATAAAAATATGATAATGGCCGCTAGTGAAGCCGTCGAAAGCCGCTGAATGTGTTTTTCATCGAGCTCCTGCTGCGACTTGTCATTGCGAGAATCGCGCGGGAGAGCCGTCTAGTGTGTTTCCACGCTAAGCCTGGTTTAGAGTTCCCGTGAACTTGAACAGGTGGTGGAATAGTACGATTATTTCACGGTGAACTACACTGCGAACAAACAACTCAGAAATCATGGTGAATAGAACGTTTTTGTTCACGTTCACGTTCATATTAAAAGTTCGGCAGTAAACGTGAAGTAAATAAACATCGAGCATCAATAAAGTAATTCGGATAAAATATACAGTTGTTCACGAATCAACCCGAAGCAACGAAGTTTTTCAACCCGTGCAGAGATCCGATTGAATGGAATTGCATCCATATCAAAATTTTAATTGAAAACTTGAGAATTGCTAAATATAGACTTTTACAGTTCACGGTGAAATAATTTTCAGAATGCCTTGGGACATTCGAACGTGAACATGTACGGGGAAAGATTTTGACGTCTATATTCACCACTGTTTTCACGTTCACGTTCACCGAAGTCGGTGAACTATGGTGAGTTCACCAACATCTCGATTCCACGGTGGAAATTCAGAATCGTGAAATATTGAATTAATCCACTTTTATCAATTTAATTGCATTCAAACATGTATGTTGCGTACCAACGCAACGCGCACCTGTATTTATGAACTTGGCTCCACAGTATAAACAACGCT
Organism: Toxorhynchites rutilus septentrionalis; assembly: GCF_029784135.1. Lineage (NCBI taxonomy): Eukaryota > Metazoa > Arthropoda > Insecta > Diptera > Culicidae > Toxorhynchites > Toxorhynchites rutilus. The sequence continues at coordinate 255,755,167 of NC_073746.1, read as the reverse complement.
CGCATAGAACAACCTTGGTAAGAGTGAACGTTAGGGAAGAAGATGAGCAAAGAATAAGAAAAAAGATAATTAGTAGGAATAAACAATTGGATACGAAACAATAGAAGTTACAGGAATCAAAGAGTTTTATAAAATTTCCGCGCGTTCTTATATGAAATTTATAAAATTGAAACTAAACGTGAGTCTAAATTATTGAAAATAATACTTTGTAAAATGTAATTGCAGAAAAATTATAACTCCTGTTACACAACCAAATCGTTGTTTGAGTTTATAATTTTGGAAAATATTTCTCCTATACAACAATGTAGAAAATGTTTTTTCCTATCGTTTTAAGATGTTTTACTCGCGTTTTATATATGGACTGATGAGTTATTAACAAAAAAGTGTTTGTCCGCGTTCACGTTCACGGGAACTCTAAACCCACCTTTACAAGTATGTCAACTGCATAGAGGATAACCTTCACTCCATCAGGGATGAAATCGAAAATCGAATTCATCGTTAAGGTGAAGGTGGAAGCTAGCCACAAATGGCTGCCACAATGGCGCTCATTTCTTTCATCTCCCTCCCTCACCTCTCGCCCGAAAATCAATAATTTTGCGAAACAGTGTGAAGAAAATGATCGTTTTCGCACACTTCCCATCAAGTAATATCAACCAAACTCTAATCGATTACTCACAAGATATTAAATTTTCATCTGCTTTCGCACCGTATAGTGAAGAACGTCGGAAAACTCGAGCAAGTGCTCTGAAAGTTAAATTTTCGTTTTTCAATCTTCTGCAATGGTTTTGTTTGTATTGGTGGAAGCATCGTTATCTTTTCGACACTGATGCCAAACAACATCATCGAAACAGCTATAAAAACCACTCAATAAAATGTTATTCCGGAGTCATAGCGACCCATGTCATGAAAATCAATAGAATAAAATTGTGTTGATATCAATACAATTATTATTTTTACGTTTAATGGGTCTATAATGTAAGTTTTAGCAACTTTAACATTGGGTAAGAAAATTGTATTGTAGAGCTCGGAACACTGCCACGGCTGCCTATGCTTTCAAAAACAGTAAACGGAAAAGTATTAAATTCAATCTAAATGCCTCGGCCAACGAAGAGAAGGGTTAAGGCTTTCCAACGTGAATATGTGAAAACAATACGATCAACGAAGGAAAATATTAAGGAATTATCAACATCGAGTTACTATGCGGAAGAACTTGTTAATACCAAAAGTGCCCCAATTCGCATGTGTTATAAATTTGCTCATGTTACGCTCGCGTATAATCAGAATCATATGCAAATGCACCTTCTATATATATTTATATTTGCAATTGTTCATCGGAACATATCGTTCATACATTTTACTTTAGTATTGAATTGTTATTTGTTTTTTTTTTCAAATGTATTCAAAGACTCGTGTCAATGAAGCGCCACACAGTCTGATAAGTGAATTGATCTATTTACGTGTGCTTTGCTCTTCTCTCACAAACACTATTACCCCATTTTTACACGAGGGTTTACCTATACTACTACAATGGCTAGCTTCCACCTTCACCTTAAGGCCGGTTTAGAGTACCCGTGAACGTGAACTTGAACAGGCGGTGGAATAGGACGATCATTTCACGGTGAACTACATTGCGAACAAACAATTCAAAAAATCGTGGTGAATAGAATGATTTTGTTCACGTTCACGTTCATTTTAAAAGTTCGACAGTGAACGTGAAGTAAATAAACATCGATCTTCAACAAAGTAATTCGGGTAAAATATACGGTTGTTCACGAATCAACCCAAACCAACGAAGTTTTTTAACCTGCGCAGAGATCCGATTGATTGAAATTGCATCCATATCATAATTTCATTGAAAACTTGAGACTTGCTAAACATATCCTTTTACAGTTCGCGGTGAAATAATTTTCAGAATGCCTTGGGACATTCGAACGTGAACATGAACGTGGAAATATTTTGACGTCTATATTCACCACTGTTTTCAAGTTCACGTTCACCGAAGTGGGTGAACTATGGTGAGTTCACCAACATCTCGATTCTACGGTAAAAATTCAGAATTGTTGTGAAATATTGAATTAATTCATTTTTATCAATATGAATTGTGTTTGAACATGTTTTTCAATTAAAAAATGTTTCTTCCTATCGTTTCAAGATGTTTTCCTCGCGTTTTATATATGGACTGATGAATTATTAACAAAAAAGTGTTTTTCCGCGTTCACGATCACGGAAACTCTAAACCTACCTTTACCAGGAAAATAGTGACCTTGGGAAACTCCGTTTTCAGTAATTTTCTCGCTAAAGAGGATATCCCCAACTGCTACTTTAAAAGTTCTGTCGGTTAGAAAGCTAGCAATTCTTCGATGCTAGCAATGCCATCTTGCATCCGCAAAATCCTTATGTTTTGTTCCTTCAGAAAAACAGGGTAACTTCTGCTGTTTAAGCAGTGGCCGTGGCTTCTGCAATTCCTGCAAAACAAATCATTTCCGCACTTTTCGACTTCTGGGTGCTCTTGCAAGCATTTCCAGCACACCGCCTCTTTTCCGCACTTCTCAGATATGTGTCCGAATTGGTAACACTTGTAACGTTGTGTTTGTTTGGAGATGTATTTTCTGGTCCTAATGATCAGAAAACCCAAACGAACACTCTCTAGCAAAATTGACGTATTGAACGTCAGGATGAGTAGGGGAGTGTTCATAACAACTTCGTCTGCTTTTCTGGTAACTCGTTTAACTTTTACGACTTGTTGAGGTTTCAATTTCCTCTCCAAGTCGCCTTCCGACGCCGCGCGCATCGCGACAGAATACCACCCCCCTGGACGTATTAAGGGTGGGGTGGAATGACCACATGACCTCTGTATTGTTGATAAGTTTACCCTAGTTTACCAACTTTCGCAAGCTTTTCAGATTGGCTCCTGTTGGAAACCTCGACAATTTATTTCCGCCCGTGATCACTGTTGAAATGAATTTCAACGGGAATTTTCCGAATTTATTCTGTTCAACAGGTCCTGCAGTACTAGTACTAGATTTAGACTTACGTTTAGTTTTCCCTTTTCCCAATTTAATAAGTTTCCGAATGTTAGATCTTCGGTAGGCTTAGTCGTATACCCTAGTCGTAGTTCCTAATTGTAGTTCTTAGTCGTAGTCCGTAGTCGTAGTTCGTAATTATGTAAAAAGCCCTAGTCCTAATTAGTTTAAGTTTAGGTTTAGGTATCTTTTAATACAAATCTCATCTCTTACCTATAGTAGACGCTTTAGATAGTTAAATTTAAGATGTAGTTTTAATATTAATAGAATATAAGCACTTAACAGTTCATAAGATTTCAAGTTCAATTAGTAAGATTATTTAGTTCAACTCGCATCAGACTTTCTCCTTCCCACTCAGATATCGATCACAAACTATGGACCCTTTTGCTCCTATATTCCGCTTGAGAAGTGATCGAACCCCCCAACATGCAACAGTAAGGTTACCCTGCTGAAATTTGAAAGCATATTTTCATGAAATATACGTTTATCTAAATATTTACAGTGTATATCTATATTCCAAAATTCTGGATACTCTTCCATATCCGCACTAGCACAATAAACTCTCGTATGCTGCTCTTCTTTGTCGTAGCGCACCTCGATACAGAGAGCATCCTCTCCTTGTATCGAGCTGTGTGTTTATGTGTGTGAAATCAGCATTAAGCATGAATGATATCTGCTCGTTGTGTTATGCTAGCTCACTCGAATCTGTGCTTTCATTCTATTCTGTTCTTGGTTTCCGCCGCTAGCCCTGAGAAGGGCCCTTGGGGAAAGGAACTCCATTCCATACTCCTCTTTCACCCGACAAGAAAATAATTCTCTCCCGCTCGACGCTCAGCGGCAACCATGTTGCTTCGATGACCATCGAACGAGAAGTGGTGTTGCTTCAAATCGCGGATGGCTTTTTAAACCAAATATGTTGAAAATGGCCAGAAACGAATGTATCAGTTGCTCGTTATTGACAGCCCTGTACGGGAATGCACACAAATCGGCAGAACAAATGCATGGAAAAATTAGAATGCTTTCAGTTTTCATTAATTTAAACTGTTTAGACATTAGTGGATTGCTCTGTATAGTATTTCGAACGAATCTTAGAGAATTTCCGATTCCATTGGTATGCAAAGAATCAGAATTTGTTCGCTGTGAAAATAGTTATCAACGTGAACTTTATTTCACACAAACGTTACCTGTTTCCTGATTTGGCACCCTTCCTGAAAGACGTAGTTCTACGTTAAAAAATTTCGATGCATTTTAAAATAATATACAAGTGGATTGAACAATATAATTCTGTAGTTCTACGTCGAAAATTGCGGTCGTGTCCTAGATACAACCCATTACAATTTTTTTGTTTGCTTCTACTCATCCAGTGACGTATTGGTCTACCTGTCACTGTAAGTACGTGTTGGCCAAAGTCTGATCTGATTGGAATGTGCGTTCAGGCAAGTGTTGCCTACAGTCACTGGCCCTAGCTCCAACGATATACTCGCTGAAGTGGGCCAGTGACTTACTGATCGTAAAGGGGTTCCGAGGAAGCCCCTCCCCATTCTTGGCCTCTAGGAACAGAATGGTGGTAACGCACACCGAATTCGCACTACTCTCTATCCTCTGGGGATAGATTGTCTTCTTCTTTTGGAATTTTGATACAATAGAAACACTCATTCGAAACCCAGGAGTCACTAGGGGAGCACCGGTCCACTGTGTCAGGGCCCTGCAGTAACACGGTAAGGGCAACGTCGGGGAGTGCCCTGGTACCCCATAGGTACCGTTCACGACTTCGTACTTATATCACCCTCATTCGTCCATTGGCATGGTTACTGCAAACCGTGGAATTGGGGGCGCGGATAGTCCATTTAGCGTTACCCAGACTGCACCCTGAGGAGGCGGATTACGCTACAGTTACAGTGGTGCGATCACATTTAAGTTATTCAGGTACAGACCCCGGGCGTTGATTTTCGTAGGACGCTATCGGTAGTCCACGAAGGTTCTTCATCCGCCAACTGATTTCATTTGCGCTTATGGATTGCTTCGGTAAAAGCAAGTCTTCTACTGTCCTAACCGAACTGATATTTTTCGGAACTTTCGTCCTGAAATCAGCAAATTCATCCTACGCGCGTTTTATCGACCGTTCATTGGATAGTCAATCTTTCCTTCGTTCCTTCGGCACCCGGTATTTCGGCATTTCGGCCAACGAATTGTCAATTAGAGTTACAGATGCACCCTCGTTCAAGAACGCCAATTCCCAGTTTCATATACTTTCGAGCGGTTATAGACACAACGCCGACCGAGAGACTAAAAGTGCTACAAAAGTGATGGAATGGCACCCCGTCTTGCCCCCCGCAGGCAACAGTACCTATAGTTTCATGTTTTATAGTATAACTTGCTTAGAACGAAACGGCATCACTGTATTGAACGGGGCTCTGGCTACCCTATCCCATCCAATGCAAATTGAGCGTAGGCAGCATAAAACAGGGCTCGCGCTTAGGGGGCTCACGTATTTAATGTTTGGAGTCATATATGTTAATATTTGATTAAGTTGGATAGTTTCCTTTGGCAAGCGATGTTCGGATACCCATCCGGAAGCTTTCTTGGCGATTTGCAATTAAAATAACTGCTAAAGCATTATGCGGAGCATTTCAATTTTAATTTCAGGTTATGATTTTTATGCTCATGATTTTCTATGCTGGCTACAAAAAGGCGGCCATCTTAGCAATCCCTTGGTATTGAATATCTTCTTTTCTGCTCCACAACTGCCAAAAAAAAAAATCACAACAGAGGAAGAACCCAGAATGTAAGTATCATTAATTTTTATTTATTTAGTTTATTTAAATAATTAAAAACTTTACAAGATACTAATCTTCATTCTATGATGTTTCCGTTACATTGAATAACATCAATTATGTTTAATTTCCAGCTATTCTAAAGCGCTTCCACCAGAGAGGATCCCCCACATTATGACGGAACTGAATACATTTGCAGTAGGCAGGGCTCAGTAGCTCTATGAACAGCTGGCCGTCAAACATAAAACAGGACACATTCGATCGCCGGCTCTTTCCTAGTCGGATTTTGGAGGAAACAAAAAAAAAGCAGGAGTTGAAGAAGCAGCGGCTGCAGACAAAATGAATGGTGCTGAGAAACGTGTTGATTTGGCAACGATAATAGGAAACAATGCCAGCGGAGTAATTCCAGTTTGTGACTATGTGAATAGATCCCCAAAAAGAAATGAAATGTCTCATTGGCTGATAATGGATTGTGTAGGAGATATCATATCCTATCTGTTTGATCTGAAGATTCTTCACGGCAAATACACGGCATAAATATGGCCATTACTGGGGAGGATTTAATTACAAATCACTCATCAAGGATCACAACTTAAGGTATTTACATTGTATTTTTATTCGGAAGTAAGAAAACTAACGGGCTAATGTTTTGTTTCAGCGAAATTTGTTCAATTTCATCAATACGATCATCGCCAGCTAGTCCATTTGCAATGCATACAGGATGTTTTTGGTGTAAATATATACACAAGTTCCAAGCATTTTCTTATAGACAAAGTATCGTAAAGTACTCCAGAAAGAGAGAAACAGACAAAAAGAAATAATTCAATCAGCGCAGGTTAGGCTCAGGTTTTTTTTAACGATTTAGAATTAAGAAAAATTGCATTTCTCACAATTCAATACGAGAGGATGAAGATAGTTTAGACCTAGGTAGTGCGGACTGAATCAAAACGGCTGTCAAAAAATATCCAATTGAAATGTCAAAAGAGATCCAACGATCAGGAGTGTTATTTTTCTTATGATAATCAACACTATAAAAGAGGTATTGTTGTCAGGGGCAAAAAAAAATTAAAATAACAAAATGAACGAACTACATTTTTCCGTCAATTGTTTGATTAACCATTGTATCTCTGAAAGAGCATCTCAGCCTTTCACTGAGCTACGCCTTTTTAATGTCCCCTCTCTTTGACATAACGTTTTTCCGAACGAAATAAAAACAAACGAAGTCAGAGTCACGTAAATGTTTACTCCTGCGATTTGAAAATATTCGATAAAAAGTGGAAGGAAGAGATGCCAGATTATTTTAAAAAAAAGTCTGTAAAAACATGTGAATGTCTGTTAAAAATGTGGAAAAGTCTGTAAAAGTGTGCAGATCTATAGAAATGTCTTTTAACGTTAATTTTCACATATTCATGAATGCTTTGTACATCGTGATGCACGTAAGATTGTATTTTGTTCTCAGATCTTCGTCAAAAGTGGTAATATTATTCTTTATCGCAAAACATTAGACTCGTATTTTTTTATTTTTTCATTGGGGTGTCCATTTCCATTTTAGGGTGATCCAAAAAATCATTATTTTTTTCCACTTTTTCCTAAAATGACTTTTTTCTAAAATTTATAACTTTCGAACCACTTAACCGATTTAGATGATCGACATATCAAATTGAAGCCAATGAGCTTTAATTGAGAAATATTGAACTTGCAGATAATATGGATCCTATTTTCGTAATTATTGATTGTAGTCGTTTTTTAATGTTTTCATGGCTTTGGACTAGGGGCGCTATATTTTTTTATATTTTTTCTTGGAAGCTGAGAATTATTTACATAAAATATCTCGATATCAGAGATGCTATTTTTTTCGTTTTTGAAATATGATTTTTCAAAACTAATCGATGTTTCGAAAAACAAATTTTCCCCATTTTTCCCACTACAAAAATATAACTCTTGAACTATTGGACCGACTCATATCATCGACATATCAAATTGAAGCTTACGAGTTATTTTTCTTTGGAAAAATGTTACTTTTGCGAAAAAATTTAATTCTTGTTTTTGTAATTATTGATTGATTTATTTTTTCATAGTTTTCTCGTTTAAAGTTAGGAGCGCTATATTTTTTTTATATTTTTTATGGAAAGCTGAGGATTATTTACCTAACATATCTCGATATCAGAGATGTTATAATTATCGTTTTTAAGTTATAAATTTGTAAATTTAACATGTTTTAAGTCTTCGATCAATATTCATATGTGACTAAACTAGAACTATGCTACTAGAATCCTTCCCGCAAGTGTGATATTTTTTCAAATTTTGCTTATTGGCTTCAATTTAATACATCGATCATCAAAACCGGTTCAGTAGTTCAAATGTTACGATTTTTTGCAGAAAGTAATTGGACAAAGGGGGAAACATGATTTTTCGAACCACCATTACTTTGAAACATCATATCTAAAAAACATAAAAATAGCATCTCTGATATCGAGATATGTTATGCAAAAATCCTCAGCTTTCAAGAAAAAATATAAAAATATAGCGCCCTCTAGTCCAAAGTCATAAAAAAAATAAAAAACGACTACGATCAATAATTAATACAAAAGACGGGTGGGTAATGTCGGGGACATAACCGAAGTGACGTAGGACTATACAAAGGGGACAGCTTTTGTTAAATATATATTTTAAATATATTGTTTTATTTTCTTCTCCTACGTGAATACCTACCTATCTACCTGAAAAATGGATTAGTTTACTGTTTACTCTTTATGAATATGTTGATGGTTCTGAAAAGAACCTTTGGTGTTGTGTTTTTGTTATCACTCGATATTCCCATCTTGTTCGGTTAAACCTTCCTGTTTAGCTATTGCGTTTGCCACTCGCCACAGCTTTCACAGTTGGAAAATTTCTTCCCATCCAGCTTGTGACATGTTGTTCAGTAAATTACATTTAATGCGACGTGCCGGAGAAACACTTTGTCACTCACTGATTGTTGCCTTGATGAGCGCCGAACCGAAGCTGCTCTGTTCTTGATGCGGGTTTTCTGATTGTCGTAAGCAGCTTTGCAAGCCAACTCGAGCACTCCGACGGCCGAAACTCTATAATCGCTGTTAGGTATACTGGTGCTCCGGCACCAATCCGTTCGGCCTAGTTACCCTTGCGGAGCAATCAGTGAATGCGACCAACAGGGAACTGGAGACCTGTACGGTTCGAGTGAGACTTTGCCTTTCCCTTAACTTGTCCTCCTTTGTAACATCCACGATGCCGATACCGTACAACCACACGGGTTTACGGTTTGAAAGAAAATAAGATATTTTTTTGTGGTCCGCGTGTTTTATACTCTAGCGGTACACACTCACAGGATAGAGACAAATCGGCAGACTCAGCCAGAGGGGCGAATCAAACGAGACGAACGTATGAGCGTTAAAAGGGAGCGATGGCAAAAAAATACATTCATTACGATTTGTTCGCTCGTTGGATTCACATGCAGGCTAAAAAGGGTCCTTTTCAGGATCACAAAATTATCTTCAATCTAAAGAGTTTATTGTTTGTTATCACTCGATATCCCCATCTTGTTCGGCTAAACCTTTCTGTTTAGCGATTGCATTTGCCACTCGCCACAGCTTTCACAGTTGGAAAATTTCTTCCCATCCAGCTTGTGACATATTTTACAGTAAATTACATTCAATGGCACGTCGCATTACCACCACTCAGTGTCGGATTGGAGGTAATTTTAACCTGTAATTGAACATTTGCGATGACAGTGGTACAGTGTCGACTTTCAATGTGGGGTCATAATTTGGATCTCTATGTTTACAAAAATGTCCAACTAAATAAGTCGCATTACATGTCCGTCCAATTAGCTAAATGTCGAACTAATTGTAAATTACTGTACTTTCAATCTGGAAACAACTTAAGAATTGGTGAAAATTGAATAATCAGGAAAGTCCCCAACTATCAATAAGCTCAGAACAACTGCCAAATTCACATACTCATCAGATCCTGGCAAACAAATTATGAAAAAATCAATTTGTGTTTTATTATTATTTTGGATAATGTCTTAGAAAGCATTGAACTGTATTTCCTAAACTCTTTTTTGGAAGGTTTAATGGCCCTGAAAAGCGCCTTGTTTTATGGAAAGGTTCCAATTTAGTAAACTTTGTACTCGTGGTTTTGAAAAAAACCATTTCGAACGCCCTCGATGCCGCCTTGTTCTGGATTTGCCACCAAAGCAGTTTGTATAAAGAACAAACTTTTTTTCTTCTGCTACCTGATGCCGTTTTGCGATTGCGTTTGCCACTCGCCACTCGCTGCAACTGCCTGTTGTCTTGATGTCCACCGAACCGAATGTGTTCTGTTCCGAATGCGGGTTTTCTTATCGTCGCGAGCAGCTAACTCGATCACTTCGGCGGCCGAAACTATATAACGCCGGCTAGGTGGACTGGTGCACTGGTACTAACGCGCTCGGCCTAGCAACCCCTGCGAGGAACTCCAGATCAACACGGTTCGAGCGGGATTTTGCCTTTTCCTTCACTTTTCCTCCTTTACCATGTCCAGACATGGCTGCTTGGGTTGGTTTGTTGATGGGTTGTGATGCGAACCGATGTGGTGTACGGTTTGAATGAGAATGATCGTTACGGCAGCGGAGCGGGGATTTTTAAGCTGACTGGCTGGCTCGAGAATTACGCATGTGTGAGACTGCGACCAATGTTTCTTTCTTTTTTTCCTTTTTCCTTTCCAATCGTGCTTCATTCTATTTCGCTGCTGCTCTGGTTGCCCGTTTTGGTCGGTACGATTTGAGGAGCACAAAATGGACCAATCAAAAATGGGCACATAGTGCATTTTGGCAATGCTTGATATTTCACAATTATTCAATTATTTATCTCATGAAAAATGAAATGTTATTCGTTATGATAGATGCGTAGATATATTTCCTATCAATTGATGCAAAAACCTTTGCGATCTATTGAGAAATGCTCGAGTTATAAGCGTTCCATATCTTGCATTTTTTCCTTCTTGTTCAGTGCCTAGATTTCCATTTCACCCCCTATATCTTCCGGTTAGACGTAGTCCTACGTCAATATAATTATTTTTTTCGCATGTTAAATATTTTTTAATAAAAGGCTAAGTCAATAGTTTCAATTTTATATGTCGATCATCTAAATCGATTCAGTGATTCAAAAGTTATTAATTTTCATTTGTCAATTTTGGGAAAAAGTGGAAAAATTGATATTTCGGACCACTTAATAACTTATGTGTCGTAAGTGTGTTTAAATGTTTCAACGATCTACACATACATACATACACATACATTCGCGTTGTTAATTTTTATAAAAATCAGTATTTCTTCGTTGATATATTGGACATCCACCAAGGCTTGCGGTCTTGTCGTTGATGAAATTTATAAGAAAATACAGTGTATATTTTCCATCCGCCATGCAAGGCTATACAAGTTTTAGATCCCCACACGGCCATGAACCATGTCTGTGGTAACAATAACGAACAGTAACCCATATTTCGTCATAAGCAGACCCGAAAGCGAATGTAAATTGTTGAGAATAGAATGAAAATTTTTATTCGATTTTGTTTTAATACTTAGAAGACAAAGTCCTGACCCTAGCTTAACTATTTTTCAATAAATCTCCTTGCATTTCAGCAAAACAATCTTATCTAGAACAAAAAATAATTATCAGAGACAATTTTCGTTCAAGGTTTTTCGTTACCTGCAGAGAATGCAATTTTTCATTAATTGTGAATAACCGTATCCTCTCTTTCGTCTGCAATGATGTCAGGGCAAAAGTACTTATGTGTATGAGTTCCAAACTTCATACACACCAGATGGGCCAACCAGAAAGACTGCCGGGCCGCAGGTTGAGTATCGCTGGTCTAACGTCATGTGTATTGATATAAACTAAATATAATAACTTTTCTGTATTAAAACTATGGAAAAATGGCATATGGCGAGTCAAATATCTTTGATGTGATGAATAGAGCCCTTTTATTTTTCAAAAACCTGTGAAATATTATTATATCCAAAGTCTACAACAAAAATAAAAAGTGTTTTACAGATATGTCTGTAAATTCACAAACATATTTGTAAATCTGGCATCTCTGGTGGTCTAAGAATTTATTGCAAGAAATCGCTTGAAAACATGCATGAATTTGCTTGAAAATGAAGTGGATTGAGTCCGCACCACTTAGGTTTAGACCTGATTGTGATTATGGACGCTATTCCGGCTGCGAGGAATATTTTATTTAGAATCATATGAAGTAAATTTATAATTTAATGCAATCACGTAATACAATGATATGTAATTTATAATGTATATTTATATATTAAATAAAACTAATGATGACCGTGGTCTCTGTGAGTTTTTGTTTTATCGTTTAATAAATCATGTAAACACAAGAAACTATAATAAAAATCGAACAGTTTTGTTTTCGGTCGTCACGGTGCCAGATTGGCACAGTGTTGGCTCGTAATTTGTTGTCAAATACGAAGGGTAGGTCGACAAAATCATTGCAAAATGGCACGGTATCGGCACCGTTGTCGGCACCATTTTTGTAACCAATTCGGTACAACAAAGTAGACTGGGAAGGTATTCATAAATCTTTTCCCACAATATAACGTTACGGGTATCATACGGAAAAGGATTGTGGTACATCGAAAATGTGCGTTAATTGCTTCTGTGATGGGGTGGAGAAGAGAGTTGTGTCGTTCTCGACATTCATCGATGTTGTATCGTATTTTGATTATTCCTTTTCCCGCATGTTCATGCAGGGAGGCGATCTGGCGTAGTGGTAACATCCATGCCTCTCACGCTAAAGGTCACGAGTTCAACTCTCACTCCCGACATTCTTCCAAAAATGGAAGTAAAAAGTGACGAACCAGCCAAATGAGTTGAAAGTCACTATAATACAGATAAAAAAAAAAAAAAAATGTTCATGCACATCAACAAACCGCCGCATTCGTGGACCTGAAAACGACAAAGTCAGTTTGGAACTAATTCAGTTTTAAAAACGAATTCGCTATTAGTGGCAGCGTATTGTCCCACGCGCAAATGTTGCAGAAAGACATTTCAATCGTCGTGGGAATGTCCCGGTGGACCGTGAAAAGGGTCCTAGGCCGAGAAAAGAAAAGACAACTATCCCCGAAGGTGATCACAGGTCAACAGGTTCCGAGGGTTATCGATGCCGCCAAAAGAAAAATTCGAGCGAATCAAGTGCGTCCAATGAGAAAAATGGCCAAGGAACATCAGTGACTTCACGGCACAGAAGATCGTAAAGGTAGATTGCGGGTTGACGGCACGGAAAAAAACTCGCATGATTACCAACCGCATCCTGGAGCTATGAGTCGACGGATGTAAGAAAAGCTTAAACTTCCTCGAGCGAAAAAAAGGTTTTGTTTACTGTTTACCGACATGTTTACCGTCGAGAGAAATAGAGAGAAATGGATCCAGTGCACTTTATTAGGTCCCTACTGTGCGTTCCGAAAGCATGTGGAGATCGTAATTGCAGCAAGGGGAAACTCGATCGATGAATAAAATAGTTGAGGACTCTAAGAATCTTCCAATTTTTGACGTAGAACTACGTCTTTCAGGAAGGGTGGCAAATCAGAAAACAGGTCACGTTTTTATGAAATAAAGTTAACGTTAATAACTATTTTCCCTGTGAACGAATTCTCATGATTTGCATACCAATCGAATCGGAAATTCTCTAAGATTTGTTTGATATGCTATACATTACAATTCGCTAACCTCTAAACGGTTTAAATTCATGAAAACTGGAAGAACTTCCATTTTCCCATACATATGCTCTGCCGATCTGTGTGCTAACCCTACCCGTATTTCGAATGCTTATAACTTGAACATTTCTTAACAGATTGGAAAGATGTTTGCATAAAGTGATAGGAAATATTTCTGCGCGTCACAATGAATAAAATGTTATTTTTCATGAGATGAACAATTGAATAACTGTAAAATGTCAAGCGTTATCTAAACACCCTAACTGCCAAGTTTTGATTGGCCCTATTTACGGTCTCCCCAACACAGACTTCTAAATCGATGTACCTGTGGAAATCCGTTTTGCAAATATACATGTAAGTTGGAGGTATTTTTGTTCCCACCGAGCTGTGTTTCCCCAACACGGACTTCAAAATCAATGTGCCTACACTGAGAGGAATCATTAGTAAATATTACTAATTTTTTGGTACATGTTACCAATTCCCGAGTGATTTTCTACCCTACTAATCATTGGTACATTCTACGAAAACAGATTGGTAGGTTTATATGTCAAACGAAACTACGATCCGGACTGTACTACTGGTCCAGTGTTGGATCAATATCAGCTCAATGAAGGTGATTTGTCGGTTCAATAAAGGGCGTTTGTTGATTAACCTTTGGAACGATATCAGTAGAAATGTTGTTTCTCAATTGTAAGAGTTAATCATCTGGGTTAAAATAATATTTTTTTTTCCTTTTTGTTTTATTTAAAATCCTGTGTTTGATAACATGTTATATAATATTTCACTAATAACTTATTCTATAATTTCAATAGTTCTACAATAAAAAAAAATGTAAAATTTGAAAACAACAATAATTCTCGTCGCAATAACTCCTTCTACTGCATCGCTGTCTCTAGAGAATGGGGCGCTGATTAGCAGGAAGTCGATGACACCAGTACCCAGTACTCTTAGTTCGTATTTATTCCTCTCGTGCTCTGAAGAAGAAAAGAAATATTGATATATTAATGGTATTAAAAATATAAATTTAAGATTTACAGAATGGGTCTACTTACGATCTTGTCGAGGATATTTAAGAAGAAAACGATTACGTTTCCGACCAGGTATCGCCTACCGAAATCTTCGACCCTGCGCAGGTGTAGTTTACTTGCCCATTTAATGAGGCAGTGGAAATGTGTCTTCAGTAGGAATTTGGGGCTTGTTTTCTTGTAACAGAACGACTACATTGGATTGAGGGGTCGTGATTGCTCGTATTGAACAATCGGATTCGATATTTGTGCTCATGCTTATATTGTAGCCATCAAAAGCACACGATGGATCATCATTCCCCAACATCGTTTCGGAATTGCAGTCCTGCTGAAACAAAAAAAAATAATTCAAACAGATTGTTAACAAAAAACTACTTTTACAAACCCTCATCAGTCCCACAGTCCGTACCTCAAACTAAAAGTATGTCTTTCTTGACATAACAGCATACGTCTTCTCCGCTAGGTGCGTTCTGATGGTTGCGAAGTTCTGTCTGAATGCTTCCGCCGCAAGGGGCTCATTCGTCTCACCAGTTTGTTGGTCCGAATTGTATCCATAGATCAACAGCTTTCTGATAGTCGCCATAGCCGTATATGCTGTACGGAACTGAATGGGAGCTACGATGGTTTCCGTTGTCTTTGTTTAACTTTGTTGAATTCGCTCTTTGTCTCACAAGTTGTGAGTGCTCTCGACCAGCATATCGCCGAATTCTTCCATCTTAGGGTTCAACATCGCAGACAGAAACGCGGAAACCAAAATAAAATTGACAACTTAGCTTCGACGAGCAGCTCATCACCGGAAAAAAAAAACATTCAAGTTAGATTAAAATCAAACATACATTGGCTCTCCATTGAACATAAACCGTATCACCGAGACGCTGAGATCTAGCATGCAATTCCATTCCTTTTGCGATGAATAGTTTTGTCACGTCCGGAATCATGAGTATGCAAATTATTACCAACGTCATTTTCGCCCCATTTTTACATCCTCAACATATTCAGCAGTATTGGCCCAATTAATTCGCAAACGCGGTGTCATGTTTGTGCACGTTTGTCCGTTATGGTCCATAGTAATTTCAAAGTAACATTTCTGGTACACCCTAGATTCCTCAACACCATGAACGAGGATATTAGGATTACCGACCAACCAACCATACCGACCATTACCAACGCACAGTGAACAAAACACATACAAAATCATCCAATTAAAATGATTTGAGTTAGCAAACTGAGTTTTCCTTGATGACAACCGCACTCGCCACTCGCTGCAACTGCCTGTTGTCTTGATGTCCACCGAACCGAATGTGTTCTGTTCCGAATGCGGGTTTTCTTATCGTCGCGAGCAGCTAACTCGATCACTTCGGCGGCCGAAACTATATAACGCCGGCTAGGTGGACTGGTGCACTGGTACTAACGCGCTCGGCCTAGCAACCCCTGCGAGGAACTCCAGATCAACACGGTTCGAGCGGGATTTTGCCTTTTCCTTCACTTTTCCTCCTTTACCATGTCCAGACATGGCTGCTTGGGTTGGTTTGTTGATGGGTTGTGATGCGAACCGATGTGGTGTACGGTTTGAATGAGAATGATCGTTACGGCAGCGGAGCGGGGATTTTTAAGCTGACTGGCTGGCTCGAGAATTACGCATGTGTGAGACTGCGACCAATGTTTCTTTCTTTTTTTCCTTTTTCCTTTCCAATCGTGCTTCATTCTATTTCGCTGCTGCTCTGGTTGCCCGTTTTGGTCGGTACGATTTGAGGAGCACAAAATGGACCAATCAAAAATGGGCACATAGTGCATTTTGGCAATGCTTGATATTTCACAATTATTCAATTATTTATCTCATGAAAAATGAAATGTTATTCGTTATGATAGATGCGTAGATATATTTCCTATCAATTGATGCAAAAACCTTTGCGATCTATTGAGAAATGCTCGAGTTATAAGCGTTCCATATCTTGCATTTTTTCCTTCTTGTTCAGTGCCTAGATTTCCATTTCACCCCCTATATCTTCCGGTTAGACGTAGTCCTACGTCAATATAATTATTTTTTTCGCATGTTAAATATTTTTTAATAAAAGGCTAAGTCAATAGTTTCAATTTTATATGTCGATCATCTAAATCGATTCAGTGATTCAAAAGTTATTAATTTTCATTTGTCAATTTTGGGAAAAAGTGGAAAAATTGATATTTCGGACCACTTAATAACTTATGTGTCGTAAGTGTGTTTAAATGTTTCAACGATCTACACATACATACATACACATACATTCGCGTTGTTAATTTTTATAAAAATCAGTATTTCTTCGTTGATATATTGGACATCCACCAAGGCTTGCGGTCTTGTCGTTGATGAAATTTATAAGAAAATACAGTGTATATTTTCCATCCGCCATGCAAGGCTATACAAGTTTTAGATCCCCACACGGCCATGAACCATGTCTGTGGTAACAATAACGAACAGTAACCCATATTTCGTCATAAGCAGACCCGAAAGCGAATGTAAATTGTTGAGAATAGAATGAAAATTTTTATTCGATTTTGTTTTAATACTTAGAAGACAAAGTCCTGACCCTAGCTTAACTATTTTTCAATAAATCTCCTTGCATTTCAGCAAAACAATCTTATCTAGAACAAAAAATAATTATCAGAGACAATTTTCGTTCAAGGTTTTTCGTTACCTGCAGAGAATGCAATTTTTCATTAATTGTGAATAACCGTATCCTCTCTTTCGTCTGCAATGATGTCAGGGCAAAAGTACTTATGTGTATGAGTTCCAAACTTCATACACACCAGATGGGCCAACCAGAAAGACTGCCGGGCCGCAGGTTGAGTATCGCTGGTCTAACGTCATGTGTATTGATATAAACTAAATATAATAACTTTTCTGTATTAAAACTATGGAAAAATGGCATATGGCGAGTCAAATATCTTTGATGTGATGAATAGAGCCCTTTTATTTTTCAAAAACCTGTGAAATATTATTATATCCAAAGTCTACAACAAAAATAAAAAGTGTTTTACAGATATGTCTGTAAATTCACAAACATATTTGTAAATCTGGCATCTCTGGTGGTCTAAGAATTTATTGCAAGAAATCGCTTGAAAACATGCATGAATTTGCTTGAAAATGAAGTGGATTGAGTCCGCACCACTTAGGTTTAGACCTGATTGTGATTATGGACGCTATTCCGGCTGCGAGGAATATTTTATTTAGAATCATATGAAGTAAATTTATAATTTAATGCAATCACGTAATACAATGATATGTAATTTATAATGTATATTTATATATTAAATAAAACTAATGATGACCGTGGTCTCTGTGAGTTTTTGTTTTATCGTTTAATAAATCATGTAAACACAAGAAACTATAATAAAAATCGAACAGTTTTGTTTTCGGTCGTCACGGTGCCAGATTGGCACAGTGTTGGCTCGTAATTTGTTGTCAAATACGAAGGGTAGGTCGACAAAATCATTGCAAAATGGCACGGTATCGGCACCGTTGTCGGCACCATTTTTGTAACCAATTCGGTACAACAAAGTAGACTGGGAAGGTATTCATAAATCTTTTCCCACAATATAACGTTACGGGTATCATACGGAAAAGGATTGTGGTACATCGAAAATGTGCGTTAATTGCTTCTGTGATGGGGTGGAGAAGAGAGTTGTGTCGTTCTCGACATTCATCGATGTTGTATCGTATTTTGATTATTCCTTTTCCCGCATGTTCATGCAGGGAGGCGATCTGGCGTAGTGGTAACATCCATGCCTCTCACGCTAAAGGTCACGAGTTCAACTCTCACTCCCGACATTCTTCCAAAAATGGAAGTAAAAAGTGACGAACCAGCCAAATGAGTTGAAAGTCACTATAATACAGATAAAAAAAAAAAAAAAATGTTCATGCACATCAACAAACCGCCGCATTCGTGGACCTGAAAACGACAAAGTCAGTTTGGAACTAATTCAGTTTTAAAAACGAATTCGCTATTAGTGGCAGCGTATTGTCCCACGCGCAAATGTTGCAGAAAGACATTTCAATCGTCGTGGGAATGTCCCGGTGGACCGTGAAAAGGGTCCTAGGCCGAGAAAAGAAAAGACAACTATCCCCGAAGGTGATCACAGGTCAACAGGTTCCGAGGGTTATCGATGCCGCCAAAAGAAAAATTCGAGCGAATCAAGTGCGTCCAATGAGAAAAATGGCCAAGGAACATCAGTGACTTCACGGCACAGAAGATCGTAAAGGTAGATTGCGGGTTGACGGCACGGAAAAAAACTCGCATGATTACCAACCGCATCCTGGAGCTATGAGTCGACGGATGTAAGAAAAGCTTAAACTTCCTCGAGCGAAAAAAAGGTTTTGTTTACTGTTTACCGACATGTTTACCGTCGAGAGAAATAGAGAGAAATGGATCCAGTGCACTTTATTAGGTCCCTACTGTGCGTTCCGAAAGCATGTGGAGATCGTAATTGCAGCAAGGGGAAACTCGATCGATGAATAAAATAGTTGAGGACTCTAAGAATCTTCCAATTTTTGACGTAGAACTACGTCTTTCAGGAAGGGTGGCAAATCAGAAAACAGGTCACGTTTTTATGAAATAAAGTTAACGTTAATAACTATTTTCCCTGTGAACGAATTCTCATGATTTGCATACCAATCGAATCGGAAATTCTCTAAGATTTGTTTGATATGCTATACATTACAATTCGCTAACCTCTAAACGGTTTAAATTCATGAAAACTGGAAGAACTTCCATTTTCCCATACATATGCTCTGCCGATCTGTGTGCTAACCCTACCCGTATTTCGAATGCTTATAACTTGAACATTTCTTAACAGATTGGAAAGATGTTTGCATAAAGTGATAGGAAATATTTCTGCGCGTCACAATGAATAAAATGTTATTTTTCATGAGATGAACAATTGAATAACTGTAAAATGTCAAGCGTTATCTAAACACCCTAACTGCCAAGTTTTGATTGGCCCTATTTACGGTCTCCCCAACACAGACTTCTAAATCGATGTACCTGTGGAAATCCGTTTTGCAAATATACATGTAAGTTGGAGGTATTTTTGTTCCCACCGAGCTGTGTTTCCCCAACACGGACTTCAAAATCAATGTGCCTACACTGAGAGGAATCATTAGTAAATATTACTAATTTTTTGGTACATGTTACCAATTCCCGAGTGATTTTCTACCCTACTAATCATTGGTACATTCTACGAAAACAGATTGGTAGGTTTATATGTCAAACGAAACTACGATCCGGACTGTACTACTGGTCCAGTGTTGGATCAATATCAGCTCAATGAAGGTGATTTGTCGGTTCAATAAAGGGCGTTTGTTGATTAACCTTTGGAACGATATCAGTAGAAATGTTGTTTCTCAATTGTAAGAGTTAATCATCTGGGTTAAAATAATATTTTTTTTTCCTTTTTGTTTTATTTAAAATCCTGTGTTTGATAACATGTTATATAATATTTCACTAATAACTTATTCTATAATTTCAATAGTTCTACAATAAAAAAAAATGTAAAATTTGAAAACAACAATAATTCTCGTCGCAATAACTCCTTCTACTGCATCGCTGTCTCTAGAGAATGGGGCGCTGATTAGCAGGAAGTCGATGACACCAGTACCCAGTACTCTTAGTTCGTATTTATTCCTCTCGTGCTCTGAAGAAGAAAAGAAATATTGATATATTAATGGTATTAAAAATATAAATTTAAGATTTACAGAATGGGTCTACTTACGATCTTGTCGAGGATATTTAAGAAGAAAACGATTACGTTTCCGACCAGGTATCGCCTACCGAAATCTTCGACCCTGCGCAGGTGTAGTTTACTTGCCCATTTAATGAGGCAGTGGAAATGTGTCTTCAGTAGGAATTTGGGGCTTGTTTTCTTGTAACAGAACGACTACATTGGATTGAGGGGTCGTGATTGCTCGTATTGAACAATCGGATTCGATATTTGTGCTCATGCTTATATTGTAGCCATCAAAAGCACACGATGGATCATCATTCCCCAACATCGTTTCGGAATTGCAGTCCTGCTGAAACAAAAAAAAATAATTCAAACAGATTGTTAACAAAAAACTACTTTTACAAACCCTCATCAGTCCCACAGTCCGTACCTCAAACTAAAAGTATGTCTTTCTTGACATAACAGCATACGTCTTCTCCGCTAGGTGCGTTCTGATGGTTGCGAAGTTCTGTCTGAATGCTTCCGCCGCAAGGGGCTCATTCGTCTCACCAGTTTGTTGGTCCGAATTGTATCCATAGATCAACAGCTTTCTGATAGTCGCCATAGCCGTATATGCTGTACGGAACTGAATGGGAGCTACGATGGTTTCCGTTGTCTTTGTTTAACTTTGTTGAATTCGCTCTTTGTCTCACAAGTTGTGAGTGCTCTCGACCAGCATATCGCCGAATTCTTCCATCTTAGGGTTCAACATCGCAGACAGAAACGCGGAAACCAAAATAAAATTGACAACTTAGCTTCGACGAGCAGCTCATCACCGGAAAAAAAAAAACATTCAAGT
The DNA here is from genome assembly GCF_029784135.1 of Toxorhynchites rutilus septentrionalis. Lineage (NCBI taxonomy): Eukaryota > Metazoa > Arthropoda > Insecta > Diptera > Culicidae > Toxorhynchites > Toxorhynchites rutilus. Next base: position 255,734,078 of record NC_073746.1, on the reverse strand, counting down.
TAGATTAAAATCAAACATACATTGGCTCTCCATTGAACATAAACCGTATCACCGAGACGCTGAGATCTAGCATGCAATTCCATTCCTTTTGCGATGAATAGTTTTGTCACGTCCGGAATCATGAGTATGCAAATTATTACCAACGTCATTTTCGCCCCATTTTTACATCCTCAACATATTCAGCAGTATTGGCCCAATTAATTCGCAAACGCGGTGTCATGTTTGTGCACGTTTGTCCGTTATGGTCCATAGTAATTTCAAAGTAACATTTCTGGTACACCCTAGATTCCTCAACACCATGAACGAGGATATTAGGATTACCGACCAACCAACCATACCGACCATTACCAACGCACAGTGAACAAAACACATACAAAATCATCCAATTAAAATGATTTGAGTTAGCAAACTGAGTTTTCCTTGATGACAACCGCTAGTAGTTGGAACAGATATCCGGATATCGACTCCCAACTTTTTCATCACTAGCCAGGAGGAAATCATGAAACCTAGTGACGATATGACATTGATTTTGTCGATGCTTTCCAGTATCAAATTCAACACTCTCCTCCTGGAACAGATCCTGATGATTGCACAGAGCACGTAGTCGGTTCTGACGTTCTTCATGTTCCATGTCATCCTCCGGTTGAGAAAAGCAGTTGATTGGATCTTCCTGACACATCATTATCACGCAGAGGTTATCAGTTTGTAGAAAAAACGAATAACGACACTTTTCCTGGAGAGTTTCGATACATCTGGAAAACGAATGAAAAGATGATCGAAAAATCTACTTTCGTTCATCGGAAGGCCATACCTTGTAAATTTTATGAGCAAATGACTATACTTGCGGTAGCGTAGCTTGCTCCTCCTTCATTGATTCTTGCCTGCACCTGAGCCTGATAGGGATTTTCGATGCTCCAGTGAAGAAACAGAAGAGCTATTCGTGCTGGAATCAGCTGCACTTGTTGATTCGCTGGTCGCTGCCGTTGGTCGACGAAAAGATACGCTCATTTGATACCGTTTGCACGGACCGATGGTGAATCGTTATTGGTTCTTCCTTTCCCTAGTTTGTATCGCCAAATATTAGCATCGAATCATGGCTGTTGTAAAATGTTCGTTTACGATTGATCGCAAATGGAAATGCTTCTATCAGTAGTAGAATAGAAGAAACGTTGTCCAAAATGAGTATATTTCGGAATATCTAGAATTTACCAACATAGAGAAAACATTAGATAAGAACGGAAACATAACAAAAACAAATGCTTACCTCCGAATTGCTTCGCTTCCACAAAAAAATGGCGATTACGAAGTGCGCACTTCACAGTCGCTAGGAATGAAAACATTGAAGGTTACAAATGGCATGAAGTAAAATGTACGAATCTCTGGTAGGGATGTACATTACATCTGACATCAGTTTTACCGGATTTTGGTAATATGTACAAAAAATTTGTACATTTTACCAATGTTTCAACTACTAAAGATTTGGTAGCTTCATTTACTAATGTTTGTCTCCAGTGTAGGGGAATCCGCTTTGCAAAACAGTAATTTACATTTAATGCGACATGCCGAGGCACCACTCAGTGTCGCATTGGAGGAGATTGTGACCTGTAATTGGACATTCGCGCTGACAGTGGTCAGTGTCGACTTCTGGTGGCGACTTTCAATTCGGGTCCCGAACTAGATAGTGTAATCTCTATCAGATTAGAAGGCACGAATCCAGTTTTCAAATGTTAAAATTTGAATGAAAATTTCTACATCATGTTATTTAATTACTTTAAACACGTATTTTTGACTCTTATTTAATCGTTTGTCTATACATTTCTGATATTTTGACTGAAACTTTTCATTATATATAATATGAAATTGTCTTCAAACACAATTTTCGTTCGAGATTTTTTCACCACCTGTAAAAAAAAGTGTATTTCATCTCAAAAGAATACAAATTCGATACGGATAAGTTAATTTTTATTCATTATTTTAATGTTGAAAACGTGTCCATTCCGCCTGAAAATTAATTACTATCTTTGACGCTCCCAAAATCGTGAAACGAAGCTCAGTGCCGTCAACGCGAATATCAACAAACCAGCACAAACGAAAAACAGAATGTGAAAAACAAGTTAGAACTAGAAAAGAAAAACAGCAAATGGACTCAACTTTCGTAGACATTGGTGAAGAATACATGCAAGCAGAATATTTAGATGAACATTTAGAAGATGTACTATCGGCCAACATTCATTCGAGCTGTTCTATTGCTTTAGAACAAATCACTGCCAGTGAAGCTAACAGCAAGCCCGATAAACGTAACCGTCCAGTGAAATACAAGAGACGAAAGTATAATGTCCTCACCATCAAAGATAAGAACATAATCTTGGACCTGCTAAATTGTGGTAAGACTGTTCTACAAGTGGCTGACGAAACGGGCCTTCCACGGTCGACGGTTTACGGAATCAAGAAGCAAGAAATAGCATTGCGGCATTGCAAGACGATGGCCAACAAAACGATCCAGTTTCGCAAACGGATAAGACTTCCGACGCATGTATTGCTGAATGAAGCCGTCTTATTGTGGTTCTACGGAAAACGTCAGAAACACATACCGATATCAGATGCACTCTTATGTGAAAAATGCAAGCTTCTCCACGAAACATCGTGCACGACGCCCGATTGTCGATTTAGAGCAAGTTATGGTTGGTTACGTAGCTTCAAAGCTAGAAACGGGATCAGAACGTTAACTGTCTCTGGAGAGAAACTTGACGCGGATATTGCTGCGGTTGAACCGTTTAAGAATAAATTGACGGAGATTATAACTTCAAACAACTATAGTGCTGATGATATTTATAACGCTGATGAGACGGCATTAGTTGTAAAGGCCTTGCCTTCAAAGTCATTGGTTAGTTTTAGCGAAAAAACTGCACCCGGACGCAAGTCTTTGAAGGAGCGACTGACAATTACACCTTGCAGCAATGCAAGTGGTAGCCACAAATTACCATTACAAGTGCTTGGCCGCGCAGCAAATCCTAGATGCTTTAAAACGCAAGGCGTGCCTGATGGGATACACTATTTTTCAAATAAGAAAGCGTGGCAAACTAGTGCGACGTTTACTGATTGGTTCTACTCCGTCTTCGTTCCTGAAATCAAACGGAAGGCAGCTGCACAGAATAGACCGGCTAAAGCGCTTCTAATTTTAGATAATTGCACCGCACATTGCAGTAAAGATAAGTTTCAAGTGGATGACGCAGAAATTCAGGTGATCTTCCTTCCTCCAAATGTGACAAGCATTCTGCAGCCTATGGATCAAGGCATCATCAAATGTTTTAAGGGTAACAATGTCATTACATTTTCGAGTCCAAGATAGTGAATATTATTTTTATTTTTTAGTTATCTACAAATCGAATTTTCTGCACCGTGTTCTGTTGGAAACTGACAGCGATTGTCCAGTCACAGAAGTTATCAAATCATTTAGCCTTTATGACGCTATTCAACTAGCGACTGATGCGTGGGCCACTATAACTCCAGAAACGATTGCTAACTGTTGGCGCAATCTCTTAAGTGTCAGTCAAGATCAAAACTATAACTCGTTCAACGATTTCACAATTTCATCACCAACAAGTGACCCCCGCGTGTTGCTTTCTAAAGTAGTGCAACTCGTTGATCCAAACTACGTACTGACCGAAGAAGAAGTTCAAGAATGGCTAAGCAACTCAGACAACATAGATGTAGCGCAAATATATACCGACGAGCAATTGACCCAGTATATTGCCTCTGGTGGTGACTTTTTCGAGGCCGACCATAAAGAGCAAGATTGCGATGCTAACGAAAGTGCTGAGGGTGATCTTAGTACTTCGGGTTAAATGTACTCTTGGAGCAGTCAATCCGAAAAACGCAATGATTATAAGAAGGCTATCAGCATCATGGATGTACTTAAAAATGTTCTTATTGCTGTTGGTGATGACCATAAATTAGTGGAAGTCGAAAAATGGAAAAACGAATATGAAAATGAAATTATTCGCCTTCTTGGCGAATAACAATAGTGAATTGTAATTAGGTATATGGCATGATAACAAAAATACAAAATAATTGATTGTAACACCATAAGTTGTCTTGATTGGAAAAATGGTTGAAACACTCTTAAAAATTTATCGTGTTGTAAAAACTCGCACAATGGTATATTCGTGTTGACGGCATTGATTTTTCACTTTTAGTTTATCGAACTGTTCTTGATAATAGGGCTGCTCTCGGATTAGCATTGTAACTGTGCCTCGTTTCACACCCATTGCTGCTCCCGAGTCTTTCCGACTCGGCGTATAGCAATATGGGATATGGGAACAGTTGGCAAGCGACACATGATTTCCACTTTTCTGCAGCGAAAATAACAATCCTGTAAAAATTGAGATGCGAATTAGAGACTTCCGATTAGATATATGACTTTATTAGACTTTTTTGTAAATTGCAACACCCATTTCAACACACAATATACACATTGCTTACCCTGTTTCATTATTCCGCGGACGCACTTGAACATCCCTTAATCCATAACATAAATAAGATTTGTGTTTTGAGGCTGTAATGAATTAATATAGATAAGAACACGCGGAAATAGCATTAAAATATCCATCTAAACCTTTTTTGATAAGTTTATGAATGTTCTTGGTTAATTCCTTCGGCGCCATGGGCTGAGCGATTGCATTCGTATTTTTAAGTTTCACATCGTATCCTTCCTTAACGATAGTTGTGTCGATTTCGGCATCTGGTTTCTTCACCTTTATATTTCCCATTACTATCTCGAAATCAGTGGATAGTTTTGTTGGCCAACGCCTTGCAATGCCTCAATGCTATTTCTTGCTTCTCGATTCCGTAAATTCTCGACGGTGGAAAGCCCGTTTCGTCAGCCACTTGTAGAACACTCTCACCACGATTTATCAAAATGTTATCTGAGTCCATTTTGATGTTTTTCTTTTCTGGTTCTAACTTGTTTTTCACATTCTGTTTTTCGTTTGTGCTGTGTTTGTTGATATTTGCGATGACGGCACTGAGCTTCGTGTCACGATTTCGGGAACGTCAAAGATAGTAATTAATTTTCAGGCGGAATGAGCATGTTTTCAAAAAAAAAATTATGAATAAAAATTAACTTATCCGTATCAAATTAGTATTCTATTTAAATGAAAAACACTTTTTTACAGGTGGTGAAAAAATCTCATACGAAAATCGTGTTTGAAGATAATTTTATATTATATATAATGAAAAGTTTCAGTCAAAATATCAGAAATGTATAGACAAACGGTTAAATAAGAGTCAAAAATACGTGTTTAAAGTAATTAAATAACATGATGTAGAAATTTTCATTCAAATTTTAACATTTGAAAACTGGATTCGTGCCTTCTAATCTGATAGAGATTACACTATCGAGTTTTGTCCCAAATCGAAAGTTGCCACCAGACATCGACACTAACCACTGTCAGTGCGGATTTTTCTCTGTCCAATTAGATGTAAACATGTCCAATTAAATGTGTCGCATTACAGGTATGTCCAATTAAAAAAATGTCGCATTAAATGTAAATTACTGTATACATGCAAGTAGTGATGTCTATTTTTTTTTTCATTTAATCGATTATCGATTAATCTTTGGGACATTTTTCAATATTCGTTTCATTCGAATAATTGTCTTTCAATATTCGATTAATCGAATAAATATTATTTTCTTGAAATAATCACGTATCACGTAGTCATTCTGGTCGCGTGGTCTATCGGGTTGTCGATGTTAGATGGTTGGATAAAAAAATTATATAGCCTAATTCTTAGCCTAAAAATGCATTAACTTTGAGATAGATTCCTTTTTTAATTAAATGCGATTACAGTGACAATTATTCGATGTATTTATATTTTGATTTAAAATTATTCGATACAAAATTAATCGATTATAATTTCAGATATTCGATTATTTGAATTAATCGAACGATTAACCGACGTCTCTACATGCAAGTCGGGTAATTTTTGGTGTTGAGTACTTTTGTACTCGCTTTGTAATGAGAAGCCTGGGAAAATCGTCATTTCAGATACTAGAGGTGAATGAACTTTCGCGGTTCGAGAACTACGTAAACATGAGATAATGCAATGATTTCAGAAGGAAATGTAAAATACATTGATCGTTTGACTAATTTTCCGTTCATATATTTTGGTAGTCCTAGGCATCATATCAAACGTAAACGGACGTTCATCAAATTTATTTGTAACGAAGAACATAATTTATTACAACATTTTTGTTGCATTCTAAAATAATATTCGAAGTGGTAAACAAGTGGATTCCACAATATAATTTCGTAGTTCTACGTCGAAAATATGCGGTCGTGTCCTAGATACAACCCCTTACAATTTCTTGAATAAATAAAAAAAATTGAAATCGAAATTTTTGAGAATTTTTAAAATTTTGACATTGGTGCAAACATTATCACGCATACGATAGGCAGCAGATGATAATGAAGAATTCGCTGCCCAAAACACTTTAACAAAACCGTCATCGGAGATTTGAGTGCTCAAAATGCATGTCAATAGGAGGTGTTCAGACCAGTAATTGGTATTTTCAGGTAAGCGCCCGTTCGTGAACCAACGGAAATGTACTAAGACTTATTAACTTTGTTGCCTTCAAGAACATGTCCATACGTAACACCTTCTTCGCCACCTCCCCCCCCCCCCCCCCTCCTCGTGTCGGCGCCACTGCATACGATTGAACATGAAGTAGGACTGATTGAGCATGGGATCAATGCGTCCAATACGTTCAACAAACTCCGATCCCGTACGAAGTGTACAAATCCCTGATACGAAGAGGACCTTAGTGTTTTCGAACGCCGAGAACGCTCAGAACAGTATATGGTGGTGTACAGGAAAACGTGGTTTGGAGAACGAGAATAAACCACGAACTGTCACAAATAAATGGCGAATATAGTATTCAGAAACTTGCCAGGGCAGGATGATTGCGATGGGCGGGATATGTTATTAGAATTTCGGGTATGAAGCATTCAAATATTACCGAAAGGATTCTTCGATGTCGTCAATATGAACCTACTGTGAAATCACCTGCACAGGAAGGAAATATTTAGTTTGACTTTCCTATTCGATTGTTGTCTGCTGGAAGAGGAAATGATGTCAAAAAAATATGGCCTCCTACTGCTGCTATGATATAACATCACTGTTATACTGTCAACTGCGAGGTGTAGGCTATTGTGTGATAACACTAACTCGTAAAACAAAGTTCAATGGCGAGCAGTTCATTTCGTTTTCACCGTGAAGTGTATACGGGAATAAGGGCCATCGTCTGTTATTAGTAATGCAAAACTAACTTCAAATTTCTATTTCACATCGTGGATATCTTTATTCGTATGTCCATTGAAATGAGCACAAAGTAGTGTACATTTTTGTTCTTTAATATGACGCACTTCCCACTATACTCTTGCTACAAGCAAAATATATGACTTCCTTCCCCTGATTACTTGGACTTAGCCGCGATGGCACTAAGATCAGCAATGCATCGACTGAGAGTCTCTTTCTCTTGATCCGGTGTAATTGATTTCACGACATTGCTCACAATCCAATCCACCATATGCTTTTGGGAAATACGTCGGTCGACATTCTGGCGCTCGACTTGGTAATCCAAACGCTTTTTTACTTCGTTGAAGACGGTCATAGCCCGCTCACGGAAAGCAGCTTCCAGTTGCAGGGCAACATTTTCCTTCTTAGCTTGCATCAACATAGTCTGTCCTTCGGCACGCCATTGTTCAATTTTTTCGTCCTCAATAGCCTGGCCAAGTGCTTTGATATTGTCTTCACGACCTTGTTTCCATTCACCCTCAATTTTCTAGAATAAACATAACTTCAGTGAGAATAACACGACTGAATGCGAGAATGTTCGCAGTACATCGATTTCTTTATCGCAATAAGCTGCCACGGCCGGTCCGAATTTTTTAACAGCGTAGATTGCCATAATAGCCAGTGATAGACCATTATAGTACTCGTGTTCCATGATGTAGATTTCCTTCGAACACAAATAAGTCAACAAACCAGCGCCGAATACGTATGGACCAGTGACACCGGTCTTATTGTAGAAGAAAGTGAACCATTCCTCCGGCAAGAAGCCGAGGCGTACTTTTCCTGGATGCTCGGGTCTCACTGGCCGATCCGTCGAAGAAGCTGATCCACGGACTAGAACCAGTGCGGCTGGTTTTTTCGCGGCTGAAAGGTAAAAAGGAGGTTATGCTTTTGTCAGAAAACTTGAATGCACTTGATTGGTTTTAGAACTTGGCACACTTAAAAATTGTTGCAGAATCGTTCATAAAAACGAACAATTCTCCAATCAGTTGACAGGATTTTGTATAAACATGCTAACGTTCGCGTAACGAATGCTTGTTAATGCCATTCGAAAAACGATTACATAAACCTTCCTGTGACAAAAGTATTCATGATTATTGAAACATTGATTTGCCTCAATCTAGTTCAGAATTCACGGTTTTATTCACTATTCACTCACCAGCAAGGACAGCGGCTCTCGAAAGCATATTTAGGCTATCGGAAATAATTACTTTGCTCGGCTGTTAAAAGACTAATTTTATCACGCAAGTGTTCCGATCCAGCAGAAAAAGATGGTTGAGCAGCTGCAAGTGTCAGAAGATTCAGAAGATCAACTTCAGCAGAGATGCCAGATGTGAAGACTTTTTAAAGATATTTGATTTTGTGAAAATATTCCAAACTATGTAAAAACGTTTTACAACAAGATTTTGAGCGTCAATACATCCTAACCAACTGAACAAAATTGTATGATAACGAAAAGATAAAATTTTTACGCGCTATATACTTGCTACTTATTGATTCAAAAACTTGTTCCAATAAATAATATTTGAGCTATTAAAACAAAATTTTGGATCAATAAGTAAAGCTTTGATAATAAGATTGCTTTGAAAGCAAGCTATTAAAATCAGAAAACTCCACCCGGGTGACGTCTTTAGAGAATCCCTATTGAACTGACAGGAGCCAACATATTGAGAATCTCACTGCCTTTTTTTTTTTACATGAATTGGGAATCCCATTGACAGTTCTGCATGAGATTTTGCTAACGATACTATCATCAATCATAAAGGGTCCCGTACACGATAAATAATAATGACATTACTTCATCAGAATGACAATAAAATTGATCGTGTAAGGTTGACAAAATTGAAATGACGGGCAATAATGATGCATATCCGGATTTTCTGATCTCGCTCCATCATTTCTGTAATAGAGCAGGGACACTATCATTCGTGGTGTCTAGGATACTGTGCGACATCTTGTGTTAAAATCTATGGATGCTCATACACTGTTTGACCGAAGCCAAATATTTGACTCTTTTTGACAGATAAAATTTGGTCGACGTGTACTGATCAAATATATGCTACACAAAACACAACAAGCAAATATTCAATACTTTTTTAGTCTGTTCTTCGAACCTGTCGGTACATGGTTAGGTTACCTTGAATATTTCAGTCGATTTTATCCATGTTCGGTGTTTGACATTGTTTAACACTGTTGAATATTTAAGAGTGGCAAACAAAATAGTGTTTGTACAAATATCAAATCAAACTTTATCTGTCAAAATATATCAAATATTTGACCTCCGGGCAAACAGTGTATGGCCACCTTATGTTTGTGAGGAAATTTGCTCTCTATGAGGTTACTGGACCCAAGAGAATTTTCAATCTCTAAAATTTGAATGAAAGTTATTGCTTTTTGTTACTTGAATGCATAGAACACGTAGCACTGAACCTTACATAATCAATTTTTTATAATTTTTCTGAAATCCCTACTAAAACTCATAATTATAAAGTAAAAATATACCCAGATATTATTTTAGTTGAAGGTTTTTTCACCATTTGCGGAAAATCTGTTATTCTACTACATAGAGCAACATATTTGATGCGAAGAAAGTGATTTTCATTTATATTATTTGATTTTAAAAGTTTGTCCATTTCACACGGGTAAGATACGGTGTCGACATCTACGAAGGTATTAAATGGTAATGAATCAAGCTTAATCTATCAGGATTACTATGATGAAATACAGTTTTGAATTGTTAATAGATCAATGAAAATCATTTCAAAATGTTTTATTGAATGTTCATAACATATTATTCTGATCATTCTTCATCCATTAAGGCCCATTTATACGTTGCTAGTAGCTGACTTCACAATGAGTAGCTGCTGACCCGGTGAACTCGCTTGACAAATGGTTGACTCGCCTTGTCCGTTCACACAATGTGAGCTGCTGGCAAGAAACTAGATACTACGGCACGGGTTCACCATAGATGCCAGACGATTTTTCAAATGCCCATCAAATAGTCAGAAACAGCAATTAGGTCCGAATTTGTCAGATGATTGATCCGAAATCGACTTCTTTATTGGCAGTTTTCGTCTTAAGGCCCATTTATACGTTGCTAGTAGCTGACTTGACAATGAGCAGCTACTGACCCGGTGGACTCGCTTGACAATTGGTTGACTCGCCTTGTCCGTTCACATAGTGTGAGCTGCTGGCGAGAAACTAGATACTACGGCACGGGTTTACCTGGGATGCCAGGCGATTTTTCAAATGTCCATCAAATAGTCAGAAACAGCAATCAGGTCCGAATTTGTCAAATGATTGGTCCGAAATCGACTTCTTTATTGGTAGTTTTCATCTTAGGTTTTCAGTTGAATGTATCATTACACAATTTTATAGAGATTACAGAGCAGTGTTGAGAATAACACCTGAACAAGTGGAAAAACTGTTGAATTTAATTGCTCCACAAATACAACGCCAAGATACACTCATGAAGGATGCTGTACCTGCAAGAGTGATAATATAAATGACATTGATATGCCTTTCTTCTGGAATATTGTTCAGATTGTTGTCGATATTTTTTAGAATCTCGAAAGCATCCATAGCTAAGATAATTCCGGAAGTATGTGATGCTTTAAATGATAGTCTAGAAGACTTTTTAAAATTTTATTCACACGCGTCAAAAATTAAAATAATGAATGAAAATGTACTTTTTTAAATCGAATATGTATTCTGTTTCTTAGAACCTTACTTTTTTTCGCAAGTTGTGAGTGAATTTTGAATGAAAATTGTGCCTGATAATGATTCTATATTAGACATTCTCCAGAAAACTATCTCAAAAAGAAAGCGTGCCCCGCCAGCGTGCAAAACAGAATAACAATGATTTCGTTAAGAAACTATGAGGGTTTTATTTGTTTTTCCAATAATTTTCAAGTCTATAAATATCTTCGCATATTTTCAAATATCTTAAAAATAGAGACATTTCTTTACATTTGGCATCCCTGATTCGAACGCTAAATTCTGTTTTTGACGTTTTGAAGCATGCGAGTGCGAGTAAATTCAAAAAACTTTGAAGTAGCTCGCACGCCGGATCACACATGACAATAACTGGCATGATGTGTTCACACGGTGTGAGTAGCTGTACTGCAGTAACTGACTAGACCGACTCGTATGCTTACTCGCACCGTCTGAACCCGGCTTTAGGTTTTCAGTTGAATTTATCATTACACAATTTTATCGCGAAACACACGCTGACCCTGTTTACAAATACTCTGGAATATCGTTCAGATTATTGTCGATATTTTTTAGAATCTCGGAAGCATCCATAGCTAAATTAATTCCGAAAGTATGTGGTGCTACAAATGGCAGTCTAAAAGATTTCTCAAAATTTGATTTATTTCCCCTTGACAGCAGCTTCGTGTATCAATTTGTGAAATGAAAATGATAGTAGATTTGCAGGAGGAATAAATACGCCTCAAAACTAAAATAATGAAAGAAAATCTACTTTTTTAAATCGAATATGTATTCTGTTTCTTAGAACAATACTTTTTTTGCAAGTTGTGAGTGAATTCTCGCGTAACTTTTGAAAAGGTCCAATGTAACATTTTCGTCAACTCGAGAAAAACGAAGTTGAAGACCCGAACATTAATCTGCGAATTGTATTAAAGGTATCGATCTCTATCGCTACTTTCACCACTAGCAGTCAAGAATAACTCTGAAAAACCAATCGTAACTGTTGTTCCGTGATTTGAGATTAAAGTTGAAGACTAGGAGCGAAAAATGTTACATTGGACCTTTTGACTGCCCGCATTTGCACATTGGACATATTACGTTGCACGATGCGAATCTGAAACTAACTACTAAACAGCAATTCAAATATCAGCATTTCGTTCTAAAGACTTATTATTGTTGTTATCACTCGTTGAATTGCACTGAAATCGCTAACAACGCCTGTAAGAAACAAAAACCCAAAACGACCGAAGTACGACTTTGTGTTGTTTTGACTGCTTTGTTACTTCGGACGTTCCGAGCGTCGGAGGAAAGTGGCGTCCGAAGTAACAGCCGAGTGCTTAAAATACGAATCTGCACATTGGATATTTTTTGTATCGGCGATAAAAAGATGAAGAAGATAGATACATGAACGATTGTTTTTGTAATGCATTCAATGATTGAAAACTAAGAGCGTGCATCCATTAACTCGATTTGTTTACTTTTGTTACATAGGACCTTTTCAAAAGTTAAGCGAGAATTCTGAATGAAAATTGTGTCCGATAATGATTTTATATTAAGATTCCCAATAAAACTATCTCAAAAAGAAAACGTGCCCCGCCAGCGTGCAAAACAAAATAACAACGATTCCGTTTAGAAACTATGAGGGTTTTATTAGTTTTTCCAATAATTTTCAAGTCTATAAATATCTTCGCATATTTTAAAATATCTTAAAAATAGAGACATGTAAAGACAATGTAAAGATTTGGCATCCATGATTCGAGCGCTAAATTCTGTTTTTGACGTTTTGAGCGATGCGAGTGCGAGTAAATTCAAAAAACTTTGAAGCTACTCACACCGTGTGAACACATCATGCCAGTTAGTGTCATGTGTAATCCGGCGTGCGAGCTACTTCAAAGTTTTTTGAATTTACTTGCACTCGCATCCCTCAAAACGTCAAAAACAGAATTTAGCGTTCGAATCATGGATGCCAAATATAAAGAAATGTCTCTATTTTTAAGATATTTGAAAATATGCGAAGATATTTAAAGACTTGAGAATTATTGGAAAAACAAATAAAACCCTCATAGTTTCTAAATGAAATCGTTGTTATTTCGTTTTGCACGCTGGCGGGGCACGCTTTCTTTTTGAGATAGTTTTCTTGAGAATCTCTAATATAGAATCATTATCAGGCACAATTTTCATTCAAAATTCACTCATAACTTGCAAAAAAAAGTATTGTTCTAAGAAACAGAATACTTACTCGATTTAAAAAAGTACATTTTCATTCATTATTTTAATTTTTGATGAATATTTATTCCAACTGCAAATCTACTATCATTTTCATTTCACAAATTGGTATACGAAGCTGCTGGCAAGGCGAAATAAATTAAAAAAAAAAAATTTAAAAAAATCTTTCAGACTGCCATTTATAGCATCACATACCTCCGGAATTATCTTAGCTATGGATGCTTTCGAGATTCTAAAAAAATATCAATAACAATCTGAACGATATTCCAGAAAAAAGGCACATCAATGTCATTTCTAATTTCACTCTTGCAGGTACAGCATCCCTCATGAGTGTATCTTGGCGTTGTATTTGTGGAGCAATTAAACCCAATAGTTTTTCCACCTGTTCAGGTGTTATTCTCAACACTGCTTTGTAATCTCGGGGATCCTCATCGCAGAGTTCCTTCAATATTGTATTTGTTGTTCCTTTTCTTTGCATCCAATTCCTGGCCCGAATCCCTTTTTTCTTTCTGTTTTTTCGGATAGTACCTTCAGTTCAAAGAAATTCAGCACAAAGTATGTATTTTTAATCACGATCAGCTTCTGTTTCGCTATAAAATTGTGTAATGATACATTCAACTGAAAACCTAAGAAGAAAACTGCCAATAGAGAAATAGATTTCGGATCAATCATCTGACAAATTCGGACCTGATTGCTGTTTCTGACTATTTGATGGACTTTTGAAAAATCGCCTGGCATCCCTGGTAAACCCGTGCCGTCATATCTAGTTTCTCGCCAACAGCTCACACTGTGTGAACGGACAAGGCGAATAAACCAATTGTCAAGCGAGTTCACCGGGTCAGTAGCTGCTCATTGACAAGTCAGCTACTAGCAACGTATAAATGGGCCTTTAGGCTAGGCGCAAATTGAGAAGCGTATAGCGCTCGTAAACGAACGCGAGACTACCAACACGACTCATACGTGCCACAAACGTAGCGTGATGGAGCGCATATCGAGTCGCAGTTTGGTGTAAATAACATGCCACTCGCATACAATGACTGATTAACACAGAGTTGTGCGATATATTTATTTACTAACACAATCACCCGACCAGTACAGCCATACAGTGTCAAACCCACGGCGCTATATGATTGTTCACCAACACAACTACCACAACCGGCATGACCAGCACGAGAAACTGTGGTTCAGCCACAGCGTCGCGCGAGTCGTGTCTCACGAGCGCTCCACAATCTCGCGTCATCTGGCCAATTTGCGCCGTTCTATCTGTTTCCATTAGCCACAAAAACAGGCGCTATATCACGCCAAGTTACTCGCGCTATATGCGTCTTAATTTGCGCCTTGCTTTACTGAAAAACATTACAAGAACAGATCAAATTGTTGAAATTATAATTAGATATCATTATTAGAAACATGTTCCGTTTAAGATTTTTTCATTGTTTGCAGAAAACCTTTCAAATTTTTAACGGGGATGTTTATTTGACAAAATAAATTGTTTCTCATTGATAATTTTCATTTCGAAAATGTGTTGATTTCTCTTACAACTATGAAGGCCAGAGTTGCTGCATTCCTGCAAGGCATAAGAATGATCGTGTAAGGTTGAAGAATAAGGTGATTGCGGAATGGAGCAATTCTTGCCAATATTGTCATTACTGATAATGTCAATGCTACTGATCGTATAAGGGCTGCTTAAGGAAAATAAAACGATATTGTCATGGTGAGCAAAATGCATCTAATGCAGGGTTTATTTCGTTAATGTATACTCAATTTTGTGTTAAAAATTAAATTAGATTTTCGTAGTTTTAAAAGCAAAACTATATATTTTCAATTTCATGTATTCTTTCAATTCCGCGTAACATTTATATATTTCCTGATTGTCGGAAAAAAAAATCTGGGGGAAGCTGGGGCGATTCATGGATTAGGTAAACATGAAATCTCATAGTGAGGACGTTTTTTCGTTGCTTTCAATTCATTGTTTGGCCTATTGCGTGTACGTGTTATCGTGATTGTTCGTATGATTGATTGTTAGTGAAAATCACTGCTGATTTTTTCCCCCAAATGAACATTATGAAACATGATCTTACATGGAACCGGTGTGTTGTCCAAAAAGAGAATATGAAAAATTGCACATATTTTGTGCGCATCAAATTATTACATAAACTTTTGTCGACCGATAAACATATTTTCACATACAGTTAGCGACTTTCAAAGAAGAAGCAGCTTATCTTTCCCCACTAAACTTCAAAAATATAAATCCCATACGTACACTGTCCAATCCAACGATATCAATTGAGGGGCTCAGAATGCAAGGGGTGTAAGTGACTTGATCGATTTCTCTTCGTCAACTTTTTCTTTGATTACTAACTCAACTGCAAAAACGTTCCAATTTGAGTTTGCTATAGAATCTGATAGATAAGGTTCTGACCTACCTTCCACATTGTCAAATACAGCTCGGAATGAGTTTGCAGCTAAGTTATGACCAAAAGAGAGAGTCGATGTAGAGAAATCGATCAAATCACTTACACCCCTTTCATTCTAAGCCCCTCAATTAATAGCTGTCTATTGATGTTGGGTTCCTGCTAACATTCTATGTTGTTCTTAATACCGCTGAACGAAAGAGCGAAAGAACGGTTAAAAAAAAACTGATTCACTTAGATGAACGATTAATGAGTCAACCGTTCATCAAAGTGAACTGTTTTGCCCTAAGTGGTGCGGACTCAATTCACTTCATTTCCAAGCAAATTCGTGCATTTTTTCAAGCGATTTCTTGCAATATATTCTCAAACCACCAGAGATGCCAGATTTACAAATATGCTTGTAAATTCACAGACATATCTGTAAAATACTGCAGACTTTTTGGATATAACAATATTTCACAGGTTTATGAAAAATGAGAGGCTCTATTCATCACATCAATGATATTAGACTCACCGTATGACATATTTCCATAGTTTTAATATATCAAACGTTTTCATATTTAGTTTATATCAATACACATGACGTTAGACCTATTTTTTGAGTCATTCATTAACACTTTGGCGTCCGGCGTAACTAAAGTGGTTACGTTCGCAAAATATGTCGCACCGCAGTGATGTCGTGAGCATAGTATTGCTCAGTGGCCGACGACAGTATTTCAGTATCTTTTGCATTCTGTTGGTGTTTTGTTTGGTAACAATAACTTGTACACGTCAACGTTTTTTATGATTTCATAATTACTTTTGCCCTGACATAATTGCAGACGAAAAAGACAATACGATTCTTCACGATGATTGAAAATTGCATTAATTTACTATACATACTATACATTTACTATACTACACTTCGAAATTTCATGACAGTGAGGGAACAGAGTCGAGAACTTATGAGAATCTATCGATGAGATTGGTAAAACTTAACAGATTGTAATTTCCCGATAATGTCAAGAACGGCCGGCGACAACCCAAGTAAACCGAATTAGCCCTCCGGCGCCAAGCGAATCATTTTTTAGCAAACGTGTGGACGGCAACATGTGCGTCGCTAATTTCCTTAAAAATCACTCTCCTAGAGGGGTCTCTTTTGAGTAAACGACAATGAGTTGATTCTCAGAGCCCTCACTGAACATCTTTGAGTAGTATTAAGATTGACTACATCCAAGCGATAACGGAGATCGTTTACTCCCAGTTCATGAGCATCCCTTCAACATCGCACTGTTAGCCTTTATCTATCCATATATACATATAAAAATGGAAAGCCGAATCTGTTCGTAAGCGGAAAACCCGAAGAAGGGACGGCCCGATTTCAGCCTTCTTTATTTTGTTGTATTCATCTCTTCCCGTAGATCAACATAGTGGAGAGCAAAATCGGAGAATTTTCGGAAAACTCTGAAGGAATGTCGGAAAATTTGGAGAATTGAATTCGCATATGATCAAAAATTACATCATGATAAGCGTTGTTAGGCCATTCGATATTTGTGCTAGCGAAGTTGATCTTTGTTCGAAAGTGGAAATGCATTTTCAGGCAGAACAATGCATTCCGCTATCTTCTATCTGTCTATCTATATAAATAAAAATGGAAAACCAAATGTGTTGTTAATCGCAAAATCCATTGAAGAAAAGTTCCCTTTTGAGCCATCTTCATTTCGTTGTATTTGTTGTATTCTGCCCATAGAATAATGTTATATTGAGAAAAACAGGAAGTGGGTTATATCTGTGGTATAACCGCAAGGGTGACGTATGACTATCTTTGATTTAGTGATCATTCGTTCTTAGTTGCTTCTGAATCAATTCTGAATGAATGAATATATGAATATCTGGGGGACTTCGAAAACGAGAGCGTTATGTTGAAGGCACAATATTCAGCCAAAAAAGCAATCACACGAAAGTTGTATAATACATAATACATTGCTTGTATTGTGATATGATTTGTATTCCATTTCCAATAGACAGAATAACTGTTGCATCAAATCAGTCTACATATTTTTTGCGAGAAATTGTTTTCATATTTCTCGTTTGAGAAATTGTTGAGCAAACATCGTTTGCCAGTGCGCGTAGAACGGGAATTCCTTTTTAGGATTCATTGCACCTCTAATAAATTGCCGAAAGACGTGGTCTTACGTTGGTCGCACTTGATTGAAAAATCACAAAACCAAATGTATTTGGTCGCAATATTATATGGATAGAAAACATAATAAACTGTTTCGCTTGAATGTAATTTTCAATTCCAAGGGAATGAATGAATGCGTTTCAGGTCAAGTCAGGCCAGGTAATGAATCCCTCGATCCCTCGCCGTTCAGCTCGCTCGATAACGATGTTGTCTTGTCGATGTCCTCACGAAAAATGAATGCGTTTCACCACCAGAATATTGCTTAAGTATGCTTTTTGTGCGTGATTGAATCAAGAGAAGGTGTGGTTTACGATGGCAATTTGGAAGGCAAACTAGAGGGGAATGAACTCTCTGAGTTTGAAACTTTCGACAACTGAGCAATAATCGATTGAAAATTATATAATTTTTGCGATGCGAAACATTTTCCGTTGCGCGCGCATACAATATTGGATACGAAAATTTTCTACTGATGGGGAAGAATAATTTTCAGAAGCTTTCCTGTTAGTTGCGATTGATTGAAAAATCACAAAACCAAATGTTTTTGGTTGCAGTGTTGTATGGATAGAAAACATTAGAATAAACTCTTTCGCATCAATGTATTTTTCAATTCCCATGGGAACTGGCAGAGTATTTTTCAGCAACGATTAGTTCTTTCCAGATTTTCATCGATACTCGAAGCCCACCAGTGGTTAATGCTAACTCGATAACCACCTGTTAATAGAACTTGATTGAAAAATCACAAAACCAATTGTATTTGGTCGCTGTGTTATATGATTAGAAAACATTAAAATAAACTCTTTCGCATGAATGTATTTTTCAGTTCCCAGGGGAACTGGCAGATTATTTTTCAGCAACGATTGAATCTTTCCGGAATTTTCTCGATGCTGAATGGCACCCAAACGAAGAGTTCCGCGCGTGTATGTGTGTGTGTGTGGCGGCTGCTCCGATCTCTTCCCGGGGAACCGTTTGTGGCATCACTCTCCTCCTGATGGATTTTCTTCTGGCCTAAGGTGCACAAACAGGCTCTTGGTGACACCGTTCATCCGCGCTTTCATGATAAACGAAGAGCTTCACCACAACAGCGATAACATGCTCCAATCGCTGTTCAATTATAAATGAGTGGATTTCCGAGCGGCGCTCGCTTATATACCGATTGGTGATTTCAATAGCCTGTTTTGAAAGCAATTTTAATGCTATTGAAACAAGTTTTTGGATGAAAAAGTAACAAGTATAGAACGCGTAGACATTTTGTCTTTCGAATGAAGTGTGTATCATACCATTTAGTTCAGTTGTTTAAGAGCTATTAACGCCCAGAATCTCGGTGTCCGGCGTAACGCTTTCGTTTTCGAAACTTTGATTTTACACCCCGGTATAGAAATGAAAGACGTAGTCCTACGTCAAAAGTTTAGAAATTCGTTCTAAAGAATTCATATCAAAACAATAATTTTGGGCGGGACGAAGTTCGCCGGGTCAGCTAGTATACATATATACAGCCATTCCATGCGTTCTCAAGGGGAAAAATGATTTTTGAAATATCATATCTCAAAAACGAAAAAAATAGCATCTCTAAAATCGAGATATGTTATGTGAAACATCCTCATCTTTCAAGAAAAATATTAAAAATATAGCGCCCTCTAGTCAAAAGCCATGAAAACAATAAAAACAAATACAATCGATAATTACGAAAATAAAATCCATTTTTTTTGCAAGTTCAATATTTTTAAATAAAAAAGCTAGCTCATTGGCTTCATTTAGATATGTCGCTCATATAAATCGGTTCAGTGGTTCTGAAGTTATGAATTTGAAAAAAGTCAGTTTTTGGAAAACGGACCACCCTGAAATGGAAATGGTCACCCTAACGAAAAAATTAAAAAATACGGGTCTAATGTTTTGCGATAAAGAACAAAACTACCACTGAGAACCACTATATCGGTTTGGCATGGAATGACTGTATATATACAAAATATACAATAATATACAAAAGACAATCTTACGTGCATCGCAATGTACAAAATATTAATGAATCTATGAAAATTAACGTCAAAAGACAGATCCGCACACTTTTACAGACATTTCCACATTTTTAACAGACTTTCACATATTTTTACAGCCTTTTTTCAAAAATCATCTGGCAACTCTTCGTTCCACTTTTCATCAAATGTTTTCAAATCGCAAGAGTAAACATTTACGTGACTGTGACTTCGTTTGTTTTTATTTCGTTCGGAGAAATGTTATATCGAGGAAAGTGGACATTAAAAATGCGTTGCTCAGTGAAAGACTGCCCGAATACGAGTGAAAATGTTCGCGTTAGCTTTCATCGTATACCCTCGGAAACGTATGTACAGACGCGCTGGGTCGATTTTTGCGGAGACGACAAACTACCCAGCAAACATTAAATCGTATAATTTTGCACGTGCCAAGTCTTACAAGAAATCCGAATAAATCATAATCGCATATAATATCAATCAAAGTATGTGTCGTGTATATTTGAAATCGCATAAAATGCAAAAACTCGATTTTATATACCATTATCAAATTAAGTCGCAATTCGGTATAACAAACATCAGATTTATGATGTACATTGTCGTAAAATATATTTAATCCGCATTATATGCGTATATTACGCTGATGCAGTTTGTGTGTCGCATAAGCGTATAATTTAAATCGATTCAGTACTGCAGTAAATCGTGTTGCATGCTGAAGAAAATCATGAAATAGTAAATCATATTAAATCCTAATAAAGAACATATTACATCATATTGAAATGTCATTGAAATGCTGATGCACTCGAAAGTTTTAACCGTTTAACCGTTGAATTAAATTTCAGATAGCCGCGCGAGATAGCTGGTGGATGATAATCCAGACGACCGGAGTTCGAACCCACATAGGAGCAGTTTTCACCAAACATCATTCTGTGGCATTTTAAACATATTCCACTCCCAACACAAGTCAATCAAACAATTATTATTTCTACGAACATAAATACTCATATGTAAAAATGGCGATTCGTGAGGTTGTAATAAACGTTTCACGAAAATATTTTGCGCCATTAGTTTTTTTCTATGTCTGTAATATATCGTATATAAGTATGGCAAATGTCGTATTTGGTGCTTTGACAATTCATGAATATATTCATATTAGATCGCAATTCAATTCCAACATAATCGCTATTATAGCCGGTCAAAGTTGCATATTCATCCAAACAAATTCGGTAAGCATTTGCCATGTATGTATATGGCCTCCACTTTTGCATGCATATGTCAGTTAGGCGCATTATATGCCAACCAAATTTTAGGGCATATGATGTTATATATACGCTTGTTATGCGATTTAATGTTTGCTGGGTAGTTCCGAATAAGGGTCCCCGTATCGGTGGAGTAAGTACGAGGTTTCAATTATTGAAAACCAAAAGGGTAGCAAACCTTTCAAACACATTTACAGGTTACAAATACATCATTACATTTCAACCGGAATAGAAACCTCGTGAGAAACCGTAATGTCTTCTCCACAATTAAGCCGGTAGTTGACTCAGAAGATTACGTCCATCATCAACACGAAGCGCAGATTGCTTTACCGTTATATTCATCACCAGGACTAGCGGATCATAATTAAGCGGATTTCATTCGGTCAGCTTCACCAGCAAAGCTATTTTCATCGACGTTAGAAAAACGTCTCTAAAACATTTAACTGTTGCTATGTATGTACGTATCGAAATTCGCCAATGTCGAATTTTGCTCCCACATTAAAATCTTGGAGTGAACTAAGCGTTATTCATAAGTTGTTTATATTCTGTCAGGTTCTGATACCTTGCAATATAAGATGCTCTTTCAGAGATGCAATGGACAATTAAAAAATTGACGGAAAAATGTAGTTTGTTCATTTTATAAGTTTAATTATTTTTGCCTTTGATAACAATACCTTTTTAATAGTGTTGATTATCAAAAGAAAAATAATAGCTGATTTACACAATGACCAGTAATTGGCGCCAGTTACTTGAACGTCAACGGCACGCCATATTTAGATCACCAGTTGACTGGTGCTGTGCGTTTATAAGCGGACCTTACACGGTCAAATTTATTGACAATATGATGACATTTGAGAGCATAATGACAGCTGAACATGGCCGACAACGCAGAAATCCGGATTTTCTGATTTTCGGGCATCAATATCGTGACGTTTCATATGGATGCATGATGATGACGTTTTACCTCACGGACTTCCAGACTGAGTTGCCAGATTTGCAAGCGGACATTTAATGTTTGTTAGTCTTTTTTGCGATTGCAATTAAAATTAATAAACTTCTGAAATTGTAGGAATCATAAATGAAAGCTTTCGGTTTGGAAAACTGATACAGTAATTTACATTTAATGCGACATGCCGAGGAACCACTCAGTGTCGCATTGGAGGCGATTTGACCTGTAATTGGACATTGAAGATGAGAGTGGTACAGCGTCGACGTCTGGCGGCGAATTTCAATGTGGGGCCATAATTTGGGCCCGAACTCGATGTTTACAAAAATGTCTAACTAAACGTGTCGCATACAATTAGAAAAATGTCGCATTAAATGTAAATTACTGTACCTAAAATAGCAAAATACAGTACTTTTCGCGATACAAATCGAAACCTCAAAGTAAACTGACAATGTGATGGTGAGAGAGTGAATGTCATTTTTTGCGCTAGCGAGCGGGGTCTAAGTTGTGTGTTTCTTCACACTCCGCTATAAAATTTGGAGAATGAGAAGATCTGGGAAAATCACAGGTGAAAAAAAATCACGTGTTAATTGAAGTTACAGTAGAATCCCGATTATCCACGAATAGTCGGGATGATGTTTAAACATAGAAACTATATTTTATCAATACAGAAATAGATACAGATACAGATAATCGAGGTACAGATACAGATACAGATAATCAGGGTTCTACTGTCATAGTCTTATTTATCGAATAAAAACATTTGCTTGCAGATAATATATTTTATATTTTCGCAATCTAAAATAATCTGGCATCCCTGAAACTGAAAGGATCAGTCTGTATTTGTGAAGCGAGTATTATGATGTGTTTTTGAGAAGGAAAAACGAGTTTTAAAGTGTAAATTATTAATGATAATTAACTTTTCCAAATCAAATTAGTATTCTATGTGAATGCAAATCACTTTTTTTCTGCAAGTGGTGAGAAAATCCCATACAAAAATTGTATCTGAAACTGACGTTATATAATAATAATAAATTTTAGTAGGAATATCTGAAAATTCATAGAAAATAGGTTAAGTCAGAGTTAGGACTACGCGCTTCAACTAATTAAATAATACCAAGTAGATATTTTCATTCAAATTTTACCAATTGAAAATTGCCTTTTAGCCTTCTAATCTGATGGAGAATAGTTTGGATCCCAAACACGAATGTCGCCACTAGCCATCGCGGATATTTTCGTTGTCTCGGGTTGAGGGCGATATTGACCGTGTAAGGTGGCAAAATATTGATTGAGGTTAGATCGGATGTCGAAAGCCTAGCTGTCACGATATTGAAGACACTTATTGTCAATCAGTTTGATCGTGTAAGGTGCCCAATACACATTTTCAGCAACTGGACAGCTTGGCTGTCACTTTATCCTCGATGACGAATGACAGTGGCGACATCTGGTGGCGATAACCATTTTGGGAGGCAAACTAATCTTTATCGGTTTTGTAGGCCCGGAGGCAGTTTTAAATTGTCAAAATTTGAATGAAAAATTTTACTTCTTGTTAATTTACTAATTAAAACACGTCGTACTGAACCTTCATGTTTTTATATAAATTTCCTGATATTTCCATGATTTCATTGTCTATTATCATTTTCGCTTCACAAATCGAACACATGAAGCACAATGCCGTCAACGCGAATGGCGATTCTTCCATGTATACGTTGAGGGAATTGAATTTGATGTTCCTTGTACCGTCGAACCATCCAGTGTTGGCAAATGTACAGATTTATGCGGAAAGGTATATTTTTTCAGTTTTTTTTGTTTTGTTCTGTACAGTAAGAACACAGATTTTTCTCATAAAGCACCGATAGGAACTGTTTTAAAACGGTTTTATTTAGCTTGCCCTGTAATTTGCATGTTTGTATGTTTGTACGTTTATATGTTTGTAACATGTTTGTCTGTAGCGCATTACCACATCGATAGAAATTTGAGCCCCTTCCTGTTGACCGATTGATCTAAAATTTGGAACACACCTTTATCTCTGCAGTCATTATAAAACTGGGAATTTCATCATTTTAAAAATCCAAGATGGCTGCCACTACAGAATGGCGGATTACATATTCTCCCAAACTCCTTCAATATGGGTATCAAATGAAAGGGCTTGGCTAGTAGAACACAATTATTCATGAGGAATGCAAATCCAAAATGACGGATTACATATTTTCTCGAAACCCCATCAATATGGGTATCAAATGAAAGGGATTGACAGTTATTTATGAAAAATACGAATCAAAAATGGCCGCCACCACAAAATGGCGGATTACATATTTTCTTTAACCCCGATCAATATGGATATCAAATGAAAGAGATTGACTAGTAGAACACAGTTATTTATGAAAAATGCGAATCAAAAATGGCCGCCACCACAAAATGACTGATTACACGTTGTCTCAAAACCCCATCAATATGGGTATCAGATAAAAGAGCTTAACTAGTAGAACACAGTTATACATGAGAAATACAAATCCATGATGGCGACCACTACAAAATGGCGGATTACACATTTTATCAGAACCCCATCAATATGTATATCAAATGAAAGGGATTGACTAGTAGAAGACAGTAATTTATGAAAAATGCAAATCCAAAATGACCGCAGTCCCCAAACAACTAATTACTGTTTAAATAGTTTCATTCAGCTTGACCTGTTTGTATGTATGTTTGAATGTTTGTAGGGTTGTCCCATATTAATAGAAAATTGCCCCGTTCCTATTGACTGATTGATCTGAAATATGGAACAAACTTTTAATTCTACTGCCATTATCAAACTACGTATTCTATGACCTTGAAAAATTTATTTTGGCCTTCGCTAAAAATGGCTGAATGACTTGGCATGAAGAACACGAAACATAATAAACAACATAAATTCAAAAAGGTCGCCGCCACTAAATGGTCGACTGTATTTTTCGCAATTCCCTCAATATCGGTATCAAATAAAATGATTTGACTAATAGAATACAATACATCATGAGAATATTCCGAAGAAAATTAGGTAAGAAATAAACGTTGGATTTCCATTATCCACAGTTAGTTGTTTCATCATATACCCCACGATGTTATTTTAGTCTCATCATTGCCCTAGATCAATGAAAGAACGGATGTGATAATTACTAACAGCTACTTGTCAAATTATTTTCTGGCTCTTAGTACATTAAACCGTTTAACTTAAAAAGGTTTTTTTTACTTATTTTATTTCCTAGTTTCTCTACATTAAAACCATTCAAAAAATTTGTTTTTTCAATTTTTGTTTCTTACCTAACTTTCTTCGGAATATTTCGATGGTTTACTGTATTCTATTAGTGAAATCATTTCATTTGATACTAATATTGAGGGGATTGCAAAAAATACATAGTGGACCATTTTATAGCGGTGACCTTTTCGAAATTATGTTGTTCATAGTGTAGTGTATTTTCCAAGTCAAGCCATTCAGCCATTTTTTAGAGGCGGCCAAATCAAATTTTCCATGAACATGGAATACGCAGTTTTATAATGACAGTAGAATTAAAAGTATGTTTCGATGTTTGTTGGGATTTTTCATGATCTACTGTGTTCTACCAGTCGAGCATCTTCATTTGATACCCATATTGATGGGCTTTGAGAAAAACATGGCGCCATTTTATGATGGCGGTCATTTTGGATTTGCATTTTTCATAATTTTCCATAAATTTCTGAAAATATGTAATCCACCATTTTGTAGTGGCCGCCATTTTAGATTTGCATTTTTCATAAATAACTGTATTCTACTAGTCAAGCCCATTCATTTGATACCCATATTGATGGGGTTCTGAGAAAATATGTAATCCGCCATTTTGTAGTGGCCGCCATCTTGGATTTGCATTTTTCATGAATAACTGTGTTCTACTAGTCAAGCCCTTTTATTTGATACCCATATTAAAAGGGTTTTGAGAAAATATGTGATCCGTCAATTTGTGGTGGCCGCCATCGTGGATTTGCATTTCTCATAAATAACCGTGTTCTACTAGTCAAGTCCTTTCATTTGATACCAATATTGACCGGGTTTTGAGAAAATATGTGAACCACCGTTTTGTGGAGGCGGCCATTTTGGATTTGCATTCCTCATGCATAACTGTGTTCTACTAGTCAAGCCCTTTGATTTGATACCCATGTTGATGGGATTTAGAGAAAATATGTAATCCGCCATTTTGTAGCAGCCGCTATCTTGGATTTTTAAAATAATGAAATACCCAGTTTTATAATGACTGCAGAGATAAAGGTGTGTTCCAAATTTCAGACCAATCGGTCAACAGGAAGGGGGTTAAATTTCTTTTAATGTGGTGAAACGCAACAAACAAACATGTTACAAACATACAAACATACAAATTACAGAGCAAGCCTTTTGCGGATAAAAATGTAAAACTAGACCGTTCAGGTTGGGTGTTAGAAGACTAATGAAAATTTTATTCAAATCAACAAACTAAACGTTGGTTACAGTTTAGGCAATGTCTACTGCGATCACAACACTCCTCCTTAAGCAACGAATCCAATTAACCTTTTATTTTCTTCCAGCTTCCGGATTGCCAGGGCCTTTGTGAACCCATCAGCGGGCTGCTGCTTCGTGTTCACATATCCCAGCTCCACTACTCCTTGATCCAGGACATCTCGGACGAAATGATACCTGATGTCTAGATGCTTTGTTCGTGGATTGTACCCTTGGTTTTGAGCGATACAGAATGCTGATTGGTTGTCACATCGGATGGGAATTTGATGCATGCCGAAAATCTGCAACTGGAACTGGTGCCACCAAAGTGCTTCCTGGACTGTGCGGGAAAGCGCGATATATTCCGCTTCGCACGAGGACAATGCGACTGTTGGTTGACGTTTGACGTTCCACGACACAGCTCCTCCCATGAACGTGAAGACGTATCCGGTGGTGGATTTTCTGGAGTCCGGTTCTCCTCCCCATTCGGCATCTGTGAAGCCAACCAAGCCTGTGCTATTCTGCTTCGAATACGTTAGACGGTTCGAACGCGTGCCTCGCAAGTACCTCATGATACGCTTAACAGCGTTCCAGTGGCTACGTCCGGGATTCGCATTGAATTGGCCGACTTGGTTTACTGCGAAACTGATGTCCGGCCGCGTTGCCTGCGCCAGATAGGTGAGACACCCCACTGCCTCCTGGTAAGGAATCTCTTTAATTTCGCGCATCTTCTCCTGTGTCGCCGGAGACATGGACTTGTCCAGTTTGACGCTCGCCTCTGCTGGTGTCGAAACTGGGTTACAATTCACCATGTTGAACCGTTGCAAAATACTGTCGATGTAGTGCTCCTGATCTACCCACAGTTTGCCGTTCTTTCTGTCACGCGTGATCCTCAGTCCCAGGCAGAAAGAAGCTTCACCAAGATCCTTCATTCTGAAGCGGTTGTGAAGGAACGATTTCAACATTTGCTTCAGCTTGGCATCATTGGTAAAGATCATGAAATCGTCCACGTAAATAGTGACGAAAATCATTTTCTCACCGCTGATCCGGAAATACAGGCACGGATCAACCTTTGATTGGTTCAGTCCGAACTCCTTCAGCGCGTGATCCAGCTGGTTGTTCCACAGACGGCTTGACTGTTTCAGCCCATAGAGTGCCTTCCGTAACCGACAGACTTGCTTCGAGGTGCCAGCAAATCCCTTCGGCGCCTCCATGTAGATGACCTCGTCCGATAGCTTGCCTTGAAGGAACGCAGTGACCGCATCCATCTGCTCCACATCGAGGTCATGCTTCACCGCCAGCGCCAGCAGATAACGAATGGTGGAATACCGTACTACGGGGGAATACACCTCGTCGTAATCGATGCCTGGCCGCTGTGAGCACCCTTTAACAACCAGCCGTGCCTTGTAGCGTTCGATGTCACCAGTTGGTCCCCGCTTCGTCTTGAAAACCCATTTGTTTCGGATTGCCTTCCTATCGCTTGGAAGGCTGGTTAGCTCCCACGTTTCGTTCTTCTCCAGAGCGGCGATTTCCTCACGCATGGCCGCGATCCACTTCTCGCGATCCGGTCCATTCAGCGCCTCTTCGTAGGTTTGAGGGTCATCGATCGATGTCTTGGAGCACACCGGTGTGGGTTGGGGGGAAACAACTTCGCCAGAAAACGAACTATAGGTAACGTAATCGGAATACTTGCCTGGAATTCGGCGCTCCCGGTCGCTGCGCCTAAACCCTTGCTGCTCAACAGCTGGTCTACCAAGTTGCGACGGGAGCGCAGGTTCATTATCGGCGTCAAGGAACTCGGGATCACTTGAATCGCTGTCGGATGTTGCAGTTTCTTCAACTTCATCATCGAAATCATCATCGTCGACATCCGGTTCCACACGGACGTTGAACTCGTCGATTGAATACAGCTCCGTGAACTGTATCTGCTGCTGATTCTCGCTTATCTCGACCAATTGTTGCGGTTCTCCCTCTTGAACAATGACGACGTCGCGGCTGATCCGGATGTCACGCTTGACCGGATCGTACAATCGATACCCCTTGGTACCGTCAGCATATCCCACGAAAACTGCTTTTTGGGATTTCACGTCGAACTTCTTCCTTCTTTCCTTCGGAACGTGGACAAGCGCAAGCGATCCGAAAACCCTCAAGTGTTGCAAATCGGGTTTCTTACCGGTCCAAGCTTCTTCTGGTGTTGTTTCGATGGACCTCGTCGGGCTTCTATTAACGAGGTACGCTGCTGTCGAAACCGCCTCGGCCCAAAATTCCTTCGGCAGGCGCGAATCACTCAGCATGCTTCTGGCCTTCTCGATGAGTGTCCGGTTCATTCTTTCCGCTACACCGTTTTGCTCAGGGGTGTACGGACAAGTTTTCTCGTGGCGCACTCCATCTTTCACCATGCTGCTTCTGAAGGATGCATTTACGTATTCGGTCCCGTTATCCGTTCTCAGAACCTTGAGTTTCCTTCCGGTTTGGCGCTCACTCATGGCCTTGAAACTTTCATAAGCTCCAAATGCTTCTTTCTTCTGTTCCAGGAAATAGAGGAAAACCTTCCGGCTCGCATCGTCGATAAACGTCATCACGTAACGACTGCCACCGAGAGAAGGAACTTCGATGGGTCCAACCAGGTCCGAGTGGACTAAATCCAGTAGCCTTTCGGCTCGCGACTCACTGGAAGGAAATGGATTACGTGCATGCTTACCCTCGATACAAGCGATGCACTCTGGGATGACGTCATTTGCCAAGTCGATGCCGTCTGCCATCGTCGCAAGCTTTCGTAGACTTCGACGATTGAGGTGTCCCAGACGTCTGTGCCAAATTCCGTTACTCGGTACCAGCAAGGCTTCCTCGTGCTTCTGGTTCAGCATATACAAGCCGCCTACCTGTGTACCAGATGCGATCACGTTGCCATTGCTCTCGCGAACTTCACACCTTTCGGCATCGAAGACCACCGTCATTCCCTTCTGGCAAATCTTGCTAATCGAAAGGAGATTCGTGGCCAATTCCGGAATCTGCAGCACTTCCTTCACTTCGATGGGTCCTTCATTGAGCTCCAGCTTGACCAGACCCTTCGCGACAGACATCATGCTACCGTTGTTCGCCGTTCCCACTGGATGCGCCATTGGCTGTTGCTTCACCAATCCAGTTTCATTCCGAGACATGTGACACGTGGCCCCGGAATCAAAGTACCACTCCTTCTGGCTTACATCGCCCATCACAAAAACGCTGCACAAAGCTTTGCCAGACGTTTTCGATGTATTTTGCTTCTGTGGACACTTCGCTGCAAAATGCCCACGCTTCTTGCAATTGTGGCACGTGTCGTCCTTCTTGGCCGCACCATTTTTGCTTCCACGCCGTCTTGAACTTGAATACAACGCTCCGTCCCCACCGGCGATTTTGGGTCCGTTCTGCAGCTTCACATCTTGCAAAATTTTTGCTTTCACCGCGTCCGACGTCAACGCAGTGCCGGATGCCTCGAGCCCCATAATCATGGGTTCGTAATGGTCCGGAAGCCCCATCAGCAACAACGCAGCCAGCCATGAGTCGTCGACCTTGAATCCGATTCCCGCAAGTTTGTGTGCCGTGGACATCAATTCATCGACGACGTACTCCACGCTGCCGCATTCGTCCAACCGAATCGACGTTAGCTTTCTCAGCAACCCGATTTTCCGTGTCAGACCATTGTCCTGGAAAGCATTCCGCAGCTTCTCCCAAGCTTCCTTGGCGTCCTTCGCGTCCTGGACCAGACTGTAGTTGGTCGTCTCCAGACTCAAACAGATCGTGGCCATCGCTCGTAAACTCGTTTCCGCGTCGACTTGCTGTCCTTCCGGCGGCGACACAGCGTTCCATGATCCCTCGCGGATGAGCGTCATCTTCATAGCGAACGCCCACGTGGTGTAATTTTCTCGTCCCTTGAGCCTCTCGATAAACGGTAACGAAACTCCGCTGATTCGTCCGCTCCCAGCAGCTTGTACTCCAGCAGCAGGAACTCCAGCACCGTTTCCATTGCCGTCTCCTCCGTGGCTCATCTTGGGTTGACTAATTACTTTAAAAAAATCTTCTTTCTTCCGGCTATGTCCTGTCCTGGGCCCATAACCTTTTGCGGATAAAAATGTAAAACTAGACCGTTCAGGTTGGGTGTTAGAAGACTAATGAAAATTTTATTCAAATCAACAAACTACGTTGCTACGTTATATATAACAGAAGTACATTTCGTTGGTTACAGTTTAGGCAATGTCTACTGCGATCACAACAATATCTATTGAGTGCGTGCAGTACTTACTTAGATCTAGCCCATGATTATATATACAAGTGAAGCAACATCATTACTTCAATAGGAAGAGGATTACGGTTTGTCGAGCGGGGGTTGTTTGTTTTGTTATTGCTAGGGTATGCCATATTCGCATTTTCACATGCGAGAGCGAGATACGAGAGATGAACTGTGTGAGAATGAAATTCTACAAAATCCTTCCTTCTCTTTCACATAAATTCGAGAATGCCACATGATTGCTTCATCTGGTATTTATAGGCACTAGCCAAAGTATACAAAACAAGGCAGTCCATTCCCGCAAGTAGACATCCAATTTGGATGTAAACATATTACGTCAGCATTATCGAACTGCATTTATGGATATCACGCAGAGAATTTGCCGCCATTTCTCGTTCCTTTAAAAAATCATGCTAGTTACAAAACACCTTTCTGAATTATAAACCGTTTTACAAGTGTTACGCAAATGGTAAGAATAGATAGAGTATGCAGATAAGTATAGACCGTTGGGATTGTAATCAGATAAAATGCACGCAGCAGTACATTTTTTTAATCCGTTTACACTATTTCAAGTATTCTATAGCGTTGATTGAAGAAATTAAAATAAATTGAAATGACAAATCATGACACAAAAAAGTAAAATAACATAAAAATAATAAGGGAGAAGGGAGATGTGAGGTGCGTGAAAGACACAACGTCCTATCCCTCGCAGTATAACAATGATGTTGATATTATATACTGGCAACACTAGTTAGCCATACATTGGGCCAAGACGGGTCTATGGTACTAGGTGAGGCCGTTTCGTCACTAAGTTGGTTAGGGGAGCGGTATATGAAAACAGTACGGAAGAAAGCAGAAGGGGAATTATTTCCTTGAAGCGTGAAAGAGACAGACTGATCACGAGCGAGCTCCGGCACAAGCGTATTGTGTTTTGTTTACAAACAAAACACAGTAGACTTCCAAGATGGCTGAAGAGTGGTTTTAGCAAGTTGGCCCACCTTAGGATATACTTCTACGCGCCTTGCATTGGGCATCATTTCCTCTCACAACAGACAACTGTCGAGCCGGTAAGTCATACTCAATATTTATTCCCTGTGTCGGGTGATTTCACTGTAGGTTTATACCGACTACATTGAGGAACCTGTACAGTAAATATATGAATGCTTAGCAATAATATCTGGATACGAAATTAGTTTTTAACAAGTCTTACTGCCCGAAGGCACTTTTAAATTGCTAAAATCTGAATGATATTTTTTCTTTGGCGTTATTTATTTACTCGAAGCACGTCTTTCTTACCCTAAATTGACCTATTTTCTAAACACTTCCGATATTCTCACTAAAACATATCTTTATAATATAAAATTATCTTCAGATACAATTTTTGTACGATATTATATTACCAAATGAAGAAAGCAAAGTTTTCCATTCACATTGAACACTAATTTGATACGGAGAAGTTAATTTTTATTCATAATTTCTATTTGAAAAGTGTTTATTCTACCTGAATACCCATAATGTTCTTTAACTCGTAAAACGAAATTCAATGGCGTGTCGTTCATTTCGTTTTCATCGTGAAGTGTAAACGGTAAGGCCCATAATCTCTTGATGAATAAAAAAAACCTTTGAATTTAATTCATGTATTTTAACATATCATACTCCTACTATATGTTAAAATACATGAATTAAATTCTACGTTTTCTAGTTTTCTTTATCTCTTCACATTAAATTTGTTGCATAACAAAATAAGAGGAAAATACTTATTGTTTAAAATATGTGCCATTTGGTTGAAAAATTAATACAAAAAAATGGTGCAGCTCAGAAAATACATAATACGAAGAACACATGTTTTTCATGGGAAAATAATCTTCCGAAATTTTATATCATTCGGCAACTTTCACATCTCGCTCCCCTGTTATCCAGCACTTGCTCGACGAAAATGCAGAAAGAAGAGAAAGAAGCCAGTTGTCACGTCTTGTCTTAGGCCCATCTCTACATTCAACATCGTTGTTTGATGTTGTTTCAAGCAAACGTCGAACGACAACGAAGTATCTTTGTCAAGGCAGTTGGAGAAGGAGTTTGATTGACCCTTCTTAAGAGGCGTCCACATCACACCGAGCGGCCTTGGCCGCTCGGTAAAGCCAACTAAATGTGGACGTACCGCCCGGGCACGGCTTACAGAGACAAGGCTAGCTACTCCGGATCAGTCATTTTTTAGTGACGTCATCTGAGTCGTTGAAGTAAACAATGTGTTCTTATTTTTTATTTTCCGTGCTTTGTAAGTTTGTGCGTTGATAATATAGTTGATTATATTTAACACCATGAATAATTTGATAAAACATTTATCCACAAAGAACATAATTCTCGGTTTTTCGGAAAGCAAAAGAATCTCTTTTTTGGCCCGATAATGTCATTTTCATAATTTATACACCCGCTCACAGTGCATTGAACCATTTTCGATTTTTCATTTCAGGAACATTTACGCGTAAGTCGGAAAACAAAATACAACTGGCGACTGTTTACACTGACAATTCGGATGACGTCATCAAAAAAAATGTTTACTCGTTAAAGAACTAGCCTTGTCTCTGTAAGCCGTGCCGCCCGGGCTTGTCGAAGTGCCGAAACCCGACTCGAAACAAACCGAACCCAACCCGAAACAAGAGGATCCGGTTCGAGAAAACGAAACAAAACAAAACGAAGTAAATTAGCGTTGACGACATTGTGCTTCGTGTGTTCGTGACGGCTTCGTACATCCGATGGGGCTTCGGCTTCGTGCACCCGATGTGGCGTCCACATTACATAACGAACCGAATATGCCGCCTGGTACAGGCCGATCGGCATCATTCGGCATAATGTGGACGCGCCTTTAGGGCTAAAGACGAATGAACTGCAAAAGTGAAAAGTCTCTGTAATTTAACAAGTCAGTCAGAAATCCATTCAGTTCTCTTTTGCTTTCGCATAGAGTGGTTGTTGTGAACACTGCACTGAGCGCAAAAATCCCGCCGCTGAAAATTAGGTATGTTTACTAAGTGATCGCAGACAACTTCGGGAGCTATATGTTCTGCGGTGTAAACAAAACAAAAGGAGGAAAGTAAACAAATGGAATTTGAAAAACAAAAGAAAAGTTGGAGTAGAGAAAGAATAGGTATTCGAAATCAAAGTCAAAAGAAGTTGGAAGTAAATTAGATAGAGGTTTTCGTAGAGATTTTTTATTAAGTAGTAATTATTTGAAATCGCTGTAAGTAATCATTATAAAATTTACTACACTATTCAATGTATAAATCAATTTAACTTACAGCAATAGAAAATTGAATAGCAGCAGGAGAATCGTGAATTCAATTCGATTATTAAAAAGCTGATAGTGAGTAATTAAAATATTATATTCATCTAAACTCATATAATTAAATCAAAACTAAACTCAAATTAGGTTTGAAAAATAATCCGTCGTTATTTGAGCGGCATCTGCAAGGAACTTTAGAACGAAACTATAATTGTAAGTTTTATTATAAAATTTGAAAACAAATTGTTACTAAACTAAATGCAATAAATTCCAGCTTTGATCTGTCATAAACCAGACCGATTCAAGGAGTTTCGAACTAAGTCCGAACAGTGGTCATGACAAAATATTCGCCAGTAAATGCAACCGAGCGAAGGAATATTTGCGCAATCGGTCAGGTGTTTAAGTGATGTAATCGTATCGAAGATCATCATCTACTTTGCGGTTATATCACAGATATAACCGAAATAACCCACTACTAGTTTTTTTTTCTTAAAAATGCTCCCACAACCTAGAGAAAAAAAGAGTGAATCTTTCAAGGACTTCTCTTTCAGCACTTTCAGTATTTACATTTTGTTTACAACAATTTGCATATCCATGTGTAAATATTTCACTTAGCAGTTGTACAATATTCAAGACATCATGAGAGGTTTAGATAAAAGTTTGACTGATACTTTGCATACTTTCCCATCCCGGTATGTGTTCACTGCCATAATATCAATTTCAGGCAGTGTTGGAAAAAATCATCTTCGCTAAGATCAAATGCATAGATTTCCGGGCTAGGTTGCATCGAAAACCCATATATTCCAAACGAAAATTAAAATGAAATTCCCGATGTCGCTAATGGCTTGATGGTAGCTAAAACCACTCGTTGTATCCATTCTACATATGCCGTTGCTACCGTCTCGCCAATAAAATTTATTTTAAATTCACTGCCAGAACGAATACCGTTTCGGATGTTATGAATATCAATTTGTTGCTTTTGATATCCAAAGTATAAATAACAGCAAAGTTATGAACCCCACTCAATATCGCATTCATTCATTATAGCAAATTTGTTCATGCAACAGCGATATGAACAAAATGAACTCGTTTGTTATTGTCATCAATATAATGAGGGCAGTGTGTTTCAAGCTGAAAAAAAGTCATTTGCACTGGAACAAAATCATATTCGTTACTCGTGAATATTTGTTGATATTCTAAGACACTGATTTCAGGACCATGAGCAGGATTATTAGGTGGAGCAGATGGCAGAATTTGCGAGCGTAGTGTGCGCTGTCATAGCTACTTGTGACGTAAATATTTGTGTTTACATTCAATTGCCTTCCAATCCATGTGAAAACGCTTTTTTATGATGATTTTTCGAACCGGTGTATGTGATATGAGAAAAATAGTTAACAATTAACACATTAAGGACCGTACGTTTTGGGGTAAATCCATCTGTAATAGACGGAATGCGAAACACGAGAAATCTCGTGAGCGGTCCGCAATGTGTTAAGCAACATTTAATTGAAAATTCTGCTATTTCCAAGGACTAACAAAACGACTGTTCTCTGTACGTTTTTGTTCCTTAAATGATGGAAGTAAGTCACAATACGATTATCATTTTCTATAAAACGATCAGTTACAAGATTTCAAGATTTACAAGACTCATGACATCATCAAATTGTGAGTTATTCAAACATTGTTTTGTTTCTTACTTATATTCTATATTGAATGCAAATAATGACGACACCGTATTTTGTTTACCAATCCAAATATACTCTGCCTACTGCTCCACCTCATATGTATCTCATTGATTTCAGGGTAGCCATACAAGTTCATCGAATTTAAATCAGAATTGCTTTTTTCTATACGTAAATACTTCAAACTCCTTGTGCGATGGGTTTATGTTTGTCCTGCTGCAGAGGATCATCGGAAGAATTACTGACTCCAGATGCGGTAAGTGGAATTGCATGGTTCATGCCTGATCAAAGTCATCGGGTTTATAGCAATGATTTACATGCATATGTGACATCGCAGGAACTCAGACGAAAGCAACAACTTGATGCAGCAGAAAGACGACGTGTACAGAACGAAACAAGAGGAATTAAGGATCCTGAAAAAGTGCGTCGCATGCAACAGAAGGCACAAGAAACTGAAAAACGTGAACAGGAAGCTGCAAAAATGGGAAATACTCAGCCTGTATTGACTGTACGTAAATGAATATAAAAAATTTATAATTAGTAACTTATACTATATTATATATTCCAGTGGCAACAAGACTGAAAATTTAGCTACATTTCTTTTGGTTTCTATATTCAACAAAGCATCTGATCATCAAACTTAAAGTATTGAAAAATACACTTTTTATGTCATATTTGTAATCATTATTATTAAGATCTTTGTGATACACTGTTGAAAACTGATTGAAATATACTTAATTGATATTTATCTATTTACTATCAGCGATCGAAAATTTGTTTACCCTCAACCCCTTCACACATGATATGCATTATTCGAACAAGAGAAGTTTTATTCTATGATGTGCTTCCAACTATTTCCATTCAATACTGTTTACAGTTGATTTCATTCTATCAACTCAATTGATTGTTGTTCAGTTTAGGGTTGCTGATAAATCTGATACTCATGGCTGTGCGTGACAGCTCTCATGTTCGTGATTTGTTCGCCTTTTTCATATAGGGTGTCTTCGTAGGTTGCGTGTCCGTTTACCAAGGGAACGATCATGAGCTAAATCCCAGAACCTGTATTCACTGATAATCTAATTGGTCTTTCCCATGATTAGAGGTGTATGAGCTTTGTAATTTAAAGCCTCCATAATAGAACAAAATCGATGAATCAACCCTTCTTGATACCCGTCGTAATCGTGCTGAACATTCGGTATCCAGATCCTCCGTGTCCAAAGATGACTGTTCGATTAGCGATTTGAATATGTTGCATTAAGTGCGATTCACATACAACATCCACGTCACGTTCACGTTTTGTCACGTCACGTTATGTCAGTTAAGTGCGATTCACATACAACATCCACATCACGTTCACGTCCCGTCACGTCACGTTACGTCAGTTATTCTACCATGCATTTATTATGGAAACATTCACATACACCGGCAACGTAACGACCCGTTTGCATACGTTCAACGCAATGACGTACATATAGAGGTGGAGCAGTAGGCGAAGTGTATCTGTATTGGCAAGCCAATTATCTTGTCGTAATTATTTGCATTCAATATGGAATGTATATGGAAGAAACAAAACAATGTTGAAAGTACTTACGGTTGCATGATAATTTGAGCCAAAATTCCCATGAAATCATTCAACTGGTTGTTTTTAAACAGATGACAATTATATCGTGGCTTATTTCGATTATTCATGTGGTAAAAAGGTCCAGAGAGCAGTGGTATGCTCAGTTTTCGAAAGTAGTAACATTTTCGGTGAAATTTTGATTAATTGACGATTATTATCTCACAACACACAGACACCGACACTGAGAACCTTCGAAACATCAACTTCATAACGGTAAAATAATGAAACTTTGTTTGTTTCTATGGACGTGGGGGAGTGAAAATGACACATGGAAATATCACTTTTTCGACGTCATTTCACAAATATTCACTTCATGCTATCACATTAGCCTCATATTCAGCGGGAGCTCTACAAAAATGTACGTTTTTAATTGATAAATTACTTCCTTAAAATAGCATTTTTACATGGATGCGGTGGGCAATCAAAGATAAACACAACGACTGACGTCACTATTTGCGAAATAGTTATGGCAGCGCATGCTATGTCGCTCGCAACTCGACCATCTTCATTACCTTTTTTCCAGGACATTGCGTTCAACGAAAACGACCGGTAGGATTTGTAGAAAAGAATAAGGCTAAGGTTACTTTGGATAGGAATACGCACGAAAATTTGATTGTACGAATAGAAATAAACAATTTTGTTCGATAGAAACAGACGAATTCGAACGAAGCAAGGGGGAAGCAATGTAACCACACCAATACAACTCAATGTGGTTGTTTACTTTCACTATTGCATACAATTCGTACGATCACTTCTCTACATCCAGTGTCACCGCCGCCTAATTGACGGAGAGGGACGATTCCTTGGGTTTTTGTCTGGGCTTTGTTTCTCTGCTTTTGTTTTGATTTTGGTTGTACAGTAATTTACATCTAATTCGACATTGAACTAATTGGACAGACCTGTGATGCAACACGTTGAATTGGGCATTTTTACCTCTAATTCGACGTTTTTGTAAACATTGTGCTTGGGGCCCAAGTTATGACTCCACATTGAAAGTCGCCACCAGTCGCGAATGTCTAATTACTGGTCAAAATTGCATTCAATGCGACACTGAGTGGTGCCTCGGCATGTCGCATTATAAGTAACTTACTGTAATTTTTATGCCAACATATCTCCTCAGTTCTAAATTTCGGAGTGAAAATCATTCGCGACTAGCTGAGAGAAATAGTATTATTTTTGTTGTATAAAGGTCGGGACTAAGAGGTTTAAGCATTTAAATAATTGAATTCAATGATTTTCATTGAATTTTTCAAAACTTAGAACTGATTGTAGGCATGCTGATTCGAAAGAGGGCATTCCAATTTAAAATTGTTGTAGGTGGCGACACCATGAATAACATTAAATGAATCATTCATTTGACATTTGACATGACGGTGCTGATGCAATAATTGACTGCATGTGTGAATTGGTGGAGACTTTGACGGAACGTAGACGTTCTTCTCCGTAACGTTCTATGTGAATCGCACATTATTCTACCATGCAATGATGCAATTCTTATGAAAACTTTCACATACACCGGCAACGTAACAACCCGTCAGCAAACGTTCGACGAAAACGACTGGCAGGATTTGTAGAAAAGAATGATTGACGGAGACGGACGGCTCGTTGGATTTTTGTCTGGGCTTTGTGTCTCGGCTTTTGTTTTGATTCTGGTTGGAATCTTTATACCAGCATCTGTTTTCATTCGTTTCATCAGTGAGCAGAATTTTGCAAAATACGGGTAAACATTGATAAAATGCATCAATTTTTTTAAGAATTCTACAATTTTACTTTTTTTTCTACTGTGAGTAATTTTGTATGAGATATAAAATGTCAAGACGGGTCTATGGTACTAGGTGAGGCCGTTTCGTCACTAAGTTTGTTAGGGGAGCGGTATATGAAAACAGCACGGAAGAAAGTAGAAGGGGAATTATTTGCTTGTAGCGTGAAAGAGACAGACTGATATCCAGCGAGCTTCGGCAATAGCGTATTGTTTTGTTTACAAACAAAACACAGTAGACTTCCAAGATGGCTGAAGAGTGGTTTTAGCAAGTTGGCCCACCTTAGTATATACTTCTAGGCGCCTTGATAAAATGTATGGCATACCTTGAGAAAATATCAAATATGTTGATCTGAAAATCTAAACAATGCGGCAGCATAGAAATCGGATCTGTGTACAAACAAAAGACCTGACGTGCCGAAAGATATTAGACTATTTCGGCAGTGCATTGTGCCACACGGCATTCAGTTCTACAGTTCTGTAGCTCGAGGTAAATCTTACTCAAATTGATTCTGAGTGATCGCAAAGTTTATATTCTCTATGAACTATATGATATTTTTCTTCCTGCAGTTGAACGAAACTTGTGTTACGTGGAAGGATCCGGAGTGATACGCGTATAGTTTCAGTGTGTTTCTGAGGAAGAAGAAAATGTTGGATGTTCCCGAGAAAAAGGTAAGAGTTACAATTGCGAGATAAGCGAACCGTTACAGCCAGCTGATAAGAGTGTAATCAAAATACATCATGAGATTCAAATTGACCTTCTTCGCTGGGGCATTGCTGACAAGACGTTTTCCTGGTTTGACCTTCTCTGTCCTTGAAAATTTCATATGCCGATTATATCGTTGCCTTTATCTACCGGCACAAAATAGGCATGTGATCTGGAATGAGGCACAATTTCGCTTACTTTCTATATGGGGTTTAGCATTCAAATCCGTTACGTAAAAGCCCACGTTTTGTTGATGCGTATGTAAGTGGAACAGCAATACCGTTTCTTTGGTTCAAATTATACACTTTGGGTGAGCTTTATAAATTGCGTGTTTGATACAAACTGTCATAGTTCAGGGATTCCACTGAGGCAACACTAAACGGCAAGCCGCACTGATCTGTTGGCTGTCGTCGGATGGAAGAAGTTACTTTTCGATACGTAATTTATGTATTCAGGATTAGATTAACAACTCGGATTGTTTCGATGGAAAGACTGTTTAGCGTGCGGCCGCATGTTGTCCTCATATTACGTCAGTGGAATCACAGCCTTTTAAACCAATGCAATTATGATAATGAGTAAACATAAAACGTGATACTCACCTAATCTCTGTATATCTGACCAGGCCAAAAGTGTTAAAAAAGCATCCAATAAGTGCAACGACCTCCACAAAATGTTGAAGGTCATGAAATTTAGTTGTATATACGCAAAATGAATGAAAGTAATCTTATTACTTTTGACGATAATATGAAATATCTTATTGGAATTCACCATCATTGAACATTGTAATACAATGTTCATGTCACTACATTGTTATATGGATCTATTTAAGTCACAAAGCTATCTTTTATCCATAAATAGTTGAATGCGAAAAAAATAATTTTTTTTTTGAAGTTTGTTTAATTTTTAATCATTAATCTATGATTTTATATAAGAACTCGTTTTGAACCCGTCACCGACCAAGTCGTAACAAATTATCAAAGTTTTTTTTGTTCTTTTGTCGAACACATATTCATTTGTTTTGAATATTTTTTCATTTTGTTGCAAGATTTGAACAGTAAGATTATTGAATGAACTTTCAAGCTTTAGAATTTACATGATAATATGGTTCATTTGGGTTCATCTCGCAAACTAGAACAAAAATGTATCCACCACGTCGATTCAATTAATCGCAGTGTTAGCGTCTTAGGCCAGTAGTGTTAAAAATACAAGTAATAACTCGAAGTAGCAGCATTCTTTCGAACCCTAGCAAATGTAAGACGATATAGTAGAGCACAGATCTATGCGATTTGGAGTGTCATTAGAGAAAAACTTACTCATTGTGATAAGCGCAAACATTTCGGCGATAAGCCAGAGATAGTCGGGCGTAAGTTGGAAAACTTAAAGAAAACAAAAATTTCAACACACGCCGACCTAGCAGCTTTGCAATCGTCGACGAGAATAAGTGACCCACACAATCAACAATCAGTTATAACAAACTGAAGTATGTCGACACATTCAAACTGATGCTGTATTATTAGTAAAACGTTTTTTTTTTGTGACACGGAACGGCGTCCTATCAATACTAGCCAGTATCATGCATTCATTAGTTTAGTTTCAATTTTTAGCGTGAACGGAAGTATACTTTCGTTGATGCGAAGTTAGCGCGGTGAAATTGTGCTTGTTCAAATCTGTTTACATTCCACCTGTATAGAGCAAACACTGTGGGAAATAATATACACTGATCATTGATACTTCGTTCGGCAAATAATTAAGTGATAAAAAGCTGATACGGGATGACTGGCGCATTTGATATGTTACTGAAAGTAAGGATTGGTGCTTATTTTCTAGTGTTATTAACTATTTAGTGGTTGGCTGTAATTCTACCATAAAATGCGGAGTGAAAGAGTGGAACGAAGCACTTTATGGCGTTGACAATTTTGCTAGCGTGGGGGCTCTTTTTTTTGGGTAGATAGCCTTATTTTGATGTTTTTCGTAAGGTCCATTCAGTCGTGAGTCACGGGGTATTAAAAATAGAAGTCAACAAAAAAAAATTCGGTACATTTTGAATTTTTTTAGTCAAGGTTGTCCAATATGCCAGTAATCGTAGCATTGCCCAGGAGCTAAAGACCGACAATAGAATAGTTTTGAAACATTTGCACACACTAAATGCGAACTTACGACCAGGGTGGTTCTGATGTGCATTCTGAACATTAGTAGACTGGAAAACAGTATTTGTTATGAACTGATTTCATACAGTTAAATTAGTATCTCTACGTTCAACAATTGGACCGTTTGATGCCACCGATTGATCAGAAACTGATAGAATGTTGATCAGTGTCATTAGTTACTCGCTAGAAACTCCCGAAACCCTCACGCACATCCATTATATACAAGCAAACCTGTTTTTGTGCGGTCGCTTTTTGCGTGATGCCTCGTTTGTGCGATTCGTTTTGTACGATTTTATTGTGGCATCGTGTCTTGAATCACACAAACTAATCGCACAAATAATAAAATTGCACCTAAACAGTTTCACAAATCAGAAATCGCACAAGAGCTTGCCACTTAGAATACACTCCACTAAGTACAGTAAACCCCGATTATCCGCGAGCGGATGATCCGCGGTGCGAATTATTCGCGACAGTGAGTTCCATAGTAAATCTATATCTTCTTCTGTGGAGCCGATCTGGCGTAGTGGTAACATCCATGCCTCTCACGCTAAAGGTCACGAGTTCAATTCTCACTCCCGACATTCTTCCAAAAATGGAAGTAAAAGTGACGAACCAGCCAAATGAGTTTAAAGTCACTATAATAAAGACAAAAAAAATATATATATATATATCTTCTTCTTGAATGGCGTTAACCTTCCCTGTGGAACATTTGCCGTCTCAACGTATTCATTAAGTAGCGTCATTTATTAATGCTCAGTTGAGATTTCTTATGCCAAATAACACGCCTTGAATGTATTCCGAGAGGCAAGAGCTCTAGAATACGCGTGACCACAGTGCAAGTCGAAGGAAATTTCTTTGACGAAACATCCCCCGGCCAGAACGGGAATCGAACCCGAACACGTGAGAGACGCTAACCACTCGGCCACGGGTGCCCATCGTAAATCTATATGCCTTCCCGGAATTTGTTAGTGAATTATAGACTCATGCTTTTTGACGTAGGACTACGTCTTTCATTTCTATACCGGGGTGTAAAATCAAAGTTTCGAAAACGAAAGCGTTACGCCGGAGACCGAGATTTTGAGCGTTAATAGCTCTTAAACAACTGAACGAAATGGTATGATAAACACTTAATTCGAAAGATAAAATGTCTACGCGTCATATACTTGTTACTTTTTCATCCAAAAACTTGTTTCAATAGTCTTAAAATTGCTTTCAAAACAGGCTATTGAAATCACCAATCGGTATATAAGCGAGCGCCGCTCGTAAACCCACTCCGTTATGATTGAACAGCGATTTGAGCATGTTGTCGCTGTTGTTGTGAAGCTAATTTCGTTTATCATGAAAGCGCTGATGAACGGTGTCATCAAGAGCCTGTTTGTGCACCTAAGGCCAGAAGGGAATCCATCAGGAGGAGAGTGATGTCACGGTTCCGCTTGAAACATCGGAGCAGCCGCCACACACACATACACGCGCGGAACCCTCGTTGCTATCATCGTTGCTGAAAAATAATCTACCAGTTCCCCTGGGAATTGAAAAATACATTCATGCGAAAGAGTTTATTTTAATGTTTTCTATACATATAACACTGCAACCCAATACATTTGGTTTTGTGATTTTTCAATCAATCGCTATTAACAGGAAAGCTTCTGAATATTTTTTTCCCCATCAGTGGAAAATTTTCGTATCCAATGGTAAGGCATCACGAAAGCAGCTCGGATAAGCGCACCAGCCGCAGGAAGCGTGAAGAACCCACATCGCTATCGACCGGGAACTTCGCATGAAATTCGTCGCTATCAGAAGTCGACCGAATTGCTGATCCGCAAGCTACCTTTGCAGCATTTGGTTCGTGGAAT
Organism: Toxorhynchites rutilus septentrionalis; assembly: GCF_029784135.1. Taxonomy (NCBI): domain Eukaryota; kingdom Metazoa; phylum Arthropoda; class Insecta; order Diptera; family Culicidae; genus Toxorhynchites; species Toxorhynchites rutilus. The sequence continues at coordinate 255,690,222 of NC_073746.1, read as the reverse complement.
TGCTCAGGACTTCAAAACCGACTTGCGCTTCCAAAGTTCCGCGGTTAGCATTTAGCGAAAATCGTGGTTTCGATGATAATTCGATACCGATAGGTGCCATGGATATGGATTTCATAATGAAGATTATGAAATATATGAAATGATGTAGTGAATATATCCCCATATCGAAGAAATCACTTTGATGAAACTGTTTACCGTTTGTCGTTTTCAATTGTTGGGAAAGGGCATTATTTTTGCTGAGTAAATTCCAAGAAAAAATCCATTCCTTCTTTAAGCGTGATTCATTCTGCTTCGGATCAACGGAACAGTATGATAATAATTTCATACAAAAGATAAAATGTCCAAGAGTTATATGATTGCTATTTATTGAGTCGAAAAATTGTTTCAATAGCTTAATGATAGCTTCGAAAACAGGTTATTGAAATCATTCGTATCCGTATGTAGCGCACCCACTTGGAAACCCATTAATCTTATTGGAATGTGAGATGGGGAAGCTCATACTTACGTCTATGCATTATGCTGTACACTTCAATTAGAGCCCCCGCACACTACAGACTTTTTCATACCACAACCATAATATTTTTTTCATGTTAAATTTATGCGATTAATTGTTACTAATATAGTTACTGACAGTTTCTTGATAGTTACTAATCAATCACATTAATTCAACATGCAGAAAATGTTGTGGCTGCGGTATGGTATTAAATGTAACGCAAAGTGTCCGGATTCAAATACATTACTGTATACTTACTTCGATGTTATTCGTTTCTCTCTCAGGGTAAGCAACGAATATAATAAGGGTGGGGTTTAGATTCTATACTTTTATGGTTTATAAAATGACGCTTCCTTTGCTTTCGTTCATTTCTTACTCTACTCTCGCACCGTGACGACTCGTTTGTTTGGGACCAAGCAGACAGCTCGTTAGTCTTTCGGTGGTAAGGCACACGAAAGCAGCTCGGATAAGCGCACCAGCCGCAGGATAGGTGAAGAAGCCACATCGCTATCGATCAGGAACTTTGCGTGAAATTCATCGCTATCGGAAGTCGACCGAATTGCTGATCCGCAAGCTATCTTTGCAGCATTTGGTTCGTGGAATTGCTCAGGACTTATAAACCGACTTGCGCTTCCAAAGTTCCGCGGTTATGACGCTGCAGGAGGCCTATTCGAAGATACAAATTTCTATGCAAAACGCGTCACATCATGCCCAAGGACATTCAACTGGCCCGTCGAATCCAAGGAGAGCGTGCTATATTAGCTTAGTATATAATCAACGGCCCTTTTCAGGGCTCCAAATTTGATGGATTTGAGTTCAGAAAAGTTTTTTGCAGGCCAAACTGAAAGGAGAATTTTCGTTTGGATGCCATACAGCATCGAGAATATTCCGGAAAGATCTAATCGTTGCTGAAAAATAATCTGCCAGTTCCAAGGGAATTGAAAAATACATTCATGCGAAAGAGTTTATTTTAATGTTTTCTAACCATATAACACAGCAACCAAATACATTTGATTTCGTAATTTTTCAATCAAGTGTAATTAGCTGGAAAACGTCTGAAGATTATTCTTTCCCATCAGTAGGATATTTTCGTATCCAATATTGTATGCGCGCGCAACGGAAAATGTTTCGTATCGCGAAAATTATATAATTTTAAAACGATTATTGCTCAGTCGCCGAAATTTTCATACTCAGAGAGTTCATTCTACTCTAGTATGTCTTCCAAATTACCATCGTAAACCACACCTTCTCTCGATTCAATCACGCACGACAAGCATACTTAAATGATATTCTGGTGGTGAAACCCATTTATTTTTCGTGAGGCGTCGTGCACAAATTACGTAACGCGATAAGGGAGGAGGGGGTAGATGTTGCGTCACTTTATGTTTATTAGAGATAGGAAATTGCGTTACGTAAGGGGGGGAAGGGGGTTCAAGATCCGGATTTTTAGCGTTACGTAATTTGTGCACGACGCCTGGGGACATCGACAAGACAACATCGTTACTGAACGAGCTGAACGGCGAGGGATCGAGGGATTCATTACCTGGCCTGACCTGACCTGAAATGCAATCAGTTTATTTTAACTGTGAGGGAGCGCAGAAAAGCCGATCGATCAGAAGGAGAAGAGAAGGTGACCAAGAAGGTTATCAGCATCGAAATACGGTTCCTCGGGAAGACATCGAAGCAGCCGCCACACACACACATACACGCGCGCAACTCTTTTCGTTTGCTGGTTATCGAGAAGAAACCTGGAAAGAAATGATCGTTGCTGAAAAATAATCTGCCAGTTCCCCTTGGAATTAAAAATAACATTCAAGCGAGTTTATTTTAATGTTTTCTATCCATTTAATACTGCGACCACATACATTTGGTTTTGTGATTTGTCAATCAAGTGCAGTTAGCAGGAAAGCTTCTGAAGATTATTCTTCAAAACAAGGTTTTTTGTATCCAATATTGGATGCATAAAACCTTGAGCCTCCAACGTAACGCTCTCGTTTTTGAAGTCACCCAAATATTTATTTATTCATTCATTCAGGGTGGATTCAGATTCAGCTTCAAACAAATGATCTCTGAATCAACGATAGTCCTACGTCACCCTTGCGGTTATACCATAGATATAACCCACTTCCTGTTTTTTGTTTTGGTCATGGTTTTCACATCATCTGGCCACTGGCGTATACGACCTTGTAGATGAATAACTTAATGATGTATGTATTGACAAAACATAGTTTTCATGCTGAAATATCTTTTTTTGGAGTTTGGAACTCATTTTTAGTCATTAATTGCGTTATCCGCGATTTTCGTTATTCGCGATAAGCTAACCCGATTAGTCTGCAGATAATCGGGGTTCTACTGTACTATAAAAATGACGCAAGTAATAAAGAGATGGCGAAGTTCCTCTAGGAACGTTAGAGCTTTTCAAGAAGTAGAATATGTGAATATCGATCGAAGAACAGTAGGCATGAACAAGCAGTATGTCGAGAAATAACAATGCCTGTAACGACCGCATAGTTAACGTAGGGTTACGTTAGGCGTCTGTTGCATACTGAATTCGGACATGTTTGAAGAACTACATTGATAAACTCTTTGATAACAATTTGGTTTTGCTAGATTGTTAGTCAATCACTCCTATTACGGAACCCGATCGGATTTGGAATTGTTATGATGTTGCATTCTGAAACCCAAACGAGATCAACTTCTGTATTCTAAAATCCGTCCGAGATTCAAACCCAAACGAAATTTGCAAAAGTGACAAAATTGCCTCGAAGCGAAACAAAATTGTGTCTGATAATAAATTATTAATAAAGTTTGAGCGGAAATGCTATGAATATTTTTAAAAAATAGTTAAAAAAGACTGAGATCTACGAGTTCAAAGTATTTAAATAACACTGAGTAATAATTTCTAAAATCTCCGACTGATTATAGAATGCAGAAGTCGATCTCGTTCGGATTGCGAAGTATCAAATCCGAACGGGGGCTCCGGAATTGGCTGAATTTTTGTTCATTCCACCTGTGTTAAAATCGAGCGATGATGGCAGCAGGATGGTGATTAGTTGTTGAATGATGCATATCACGATAAAAAATTCCGAAGTAGAATAAGATGGGTAGATATCTGTGGACCCGGACGAGATGGTTCCTGCGTTCTGTATGGATGAAACAATAAATGTGTATATAAAAGGTGAAGTCCATGCAGGAAACCCCGAAACGTTCCAGAAAAACGTAATCTGAAGTCGAATATGCAACCAAAATCAAAACAAAAGCCGAAATAGAAAGCCCAGACAAAACCACAATAAACGTCGAACGAACGTCATCTGTGTACAAAGTCCAAATCGAAACAATTTTCATGATATTTTAGTTTTCATTATGTAAAGGAAATATCAACGTAAAAAGTCAGACATCTGTCCAGGTCGGATTCAAGTGTTCTTCGTCTTCTTGCATGGCACTAACGTTCCTAGAGGTACTTCACCGTCTCAACGTAGTATTATTAGTTGCGTTATTTTTATTGGTACTTAATTTAGATTTCTATGCCAAATAATACTCCTTGAATGCAATCTTAGTGTCAATCTCTGGAATACACGTGTACCTTCCAGGTAGAAAAAGCTTTTTTTGACGAAAATTCTCGCGGCCAGAACGGGAATCGAACCCGATTCCCCGGTACGATAATGTGTGGCGCTAACCACTCGATTACGGAATCATGAATCGAATGTTCTTCGACTGAAATTATTGGAAGTCAACTCAACTCCATTTACTGTAAATTGTTATTACGTATCCGAGTCTTTGCCCGCCAAATAGACTCATCATTTTCTACCACTAACGCCTCCTTTTCTTGTTCTGAAACAACTTTTTTTGGGGTATTGACGTTTATCAAGTAGTCTACTCTTGTGAAACTTTTGGTGTTCCTTGAGCACCACTTGCGATGCGAGACAGATGGAGCATGTTTGACAAATCCTGGTCAATCATGGAAGAACTTTCGATAAGTTCGATTTCGAACAGAGACGGAAAATAATGCTCACATCTTCTGCAATTGGTGCTTTCGAACCATCTGGCGTTTTGAGCTGGTATAAATTGTTGGTAAAGATTGATGTTGATTTCCACAAAAGTAACTATTCATTGGTTCAATGCAGCAGTTGCTTTCGTTACATTTCCATACTTGAAAAAAATACTAAGATGTGTCGAGCTTCATCGAATTGGTAGTTGGCGGACTCAATATATTCTGCTTTAACGGGATATCCACCGATCGCTATGTTTTTTCCTAAATCAGCTAACGATTCCCCTGCATACTCAAAATGTTTCACCCACAGTTCCGGGTCCTTTCTTTTGAGTTCTTATGACCTTTTTATAACGAGGGTTCTAGTCTGGTCTTCCATCCACAGTAATTATGATCACTGGCTTGATTAATCCTAGATACCGGATCATTTCTTAAATTCAGGCAACTCGCAAGCCATTTTAAAATCGAGTTCATGAGAAAGTGCGTTTGAAGAACGATGCCTTCCTAAACGAACTGCAAAGAACGTTGGACAACTGTATCCAACTGCTTTAGCATGATCAATGTGCCCTTGCTTTATTCTGCATCTTGTGATAACAGATGTAATAAGCCCGTGTTTAGCAATCGCGATAAAATTATGAACCGGAAGATTTTCGAGATGCATTGACATCGGTGTTAAAAGTACTCCCGTGGTCGAGTGGTTAGCGTCACACATTATCAAAGCGATCCACTCGGTGTGCGAGATGTCAAGCTTCATTGTTCTCATTTCAGTTTCGTAGATTATTTTGGATTATCAAAGTACACGCGTATTCTAGAGCCTGCCACTCAGAATATATTCTAGGCGTGTAATTTGGCAAATAAATCTCAACTAAATATCAATAAAAAAAACGACGCCAGTTAATACCCACGTTAATAGGGCATAATGGGAATATTAGCGCCACTCAAGAGTGATATCGGTACCTGCTTGTTGGCTTCTGTTACACCCATAACAACACGTGCTTTATGATCTTGGCCCAAGAAAAAACACATTCGGTTCCAAAATCGAAGCCAGCTGCTCAACCATATAGGGAGGCGTTGATTTATTTAGGAACTAGCTGACCCGGCAAACTTCGTCTCGCCAAAAATTTGTTTTTTGTTATCAATACCTTCAAACATTCACGTTTTCTTACTATGAGCAAGTTCATGGGCCCAATCGCAGAACTGTTCATTGACTGATCTTCTATTCGTCTCCGTTGAATTTACTTTTTACTATAAAATTCCTAGTATTTCTAACAAAACTCATCATTATAATATCAGATTATTTTCAGACAAAATTCTCGTTCAAGATTTTTCAACCACTTGTAAATAACATGTTTCTCCGTTACATGGAATAAATGTTTAATACAGAAAATATGATAGAGTAAAGACAGCCCTAAGTCGGACAATTCCTTCCTCGAGTTCTGCTCTTATCAACACATCTGGCGATCCTTATTTTGTATAGATAGAAGAAGATATAGGAGTGCGTTTCATCACATTAAAATCCATTTCCAGTTCCGAGCAAAGATCAATTTCGCTAGCGCAAACATTAAATGGATTAACAGCACTTGTCACTATAAAATTGTAGAACATATGGGAATTTAATTTTCCGAATTTTCCTTTTTTCCTTCAGAGTTTTCCGAAAATTTTCAATATTTATTGCATCCTAAAACCTCCACATGCTAAATTTGGTTTCGTTTGCTAGATTAATTCTCGAGTAATTCAGGAATTTGTGTTTCATTTGTATGGCAGCCCCCCTTAGAGAGGGGGGTGGAGAGTCTACCATAGAAACATTTATTGCATCCTAAAACCTCAATATGTCTAATTCGGTTTCATTTGCTTGAATAATTCTCGAGTAATGCAAAAATTTGTGTTCGTTTGTATGGCAGCCCCTCCTTAGAGAGGGGGTTGGAGAGTCAAATGCCATAGAAACATTTATTGCATCCTAAAACCTCAATATGTCTAATTTGGTTCCATTTGCTTGAATAATTCTCGAGAAATTCAGAAATTTGTGTTTCATTTGTATGGCAGCCCCCCTTTGAGAGGGAGGGTGGAGAGTCTAGCTACCATGGAAACATTTATTGCACCCTGAAACCTCAATATGTCTAATTTGATTCCATTTGCTTGAATAATTCTCGAGTAATGCAGAAATTTGTGTTTCGTTTGTATTAATAAAAAACAATTTTTTTTATTAATTTTATTATGTATAACAGTAAATCGCGACGTTTCATGCAATTCTAGGACATTTTTCATAAAAAAATCAAAAACATTTTTTAATTTTCAAAAAACTGTAACTTTGTGCCACTCTTCCTTAGGAGAGTATTCTACTTTGGAAATTTGAAAGAAATTTTTTTTCCCTTCATATTTCTGTAGTTTAGGCATACAAGAATATACCCTAGCGAGGATTTATCGAAAAACCTATTATTTACCGAGTTGGAGCCATTTTAGTGATGCGGTATCTAACCTGGTACGGCCAGAACAATGAACTTCAAACGCATTTTTTTCGAAACTAGTTTTTTCAAACTGGCGTACACGATATCTCAAGTTCTACTGAACCGATTTATGTCAAATTTATATGGGTACAATCTGCAGACATCTCTCTGTCGCATGAACTTCCAAAATATTTTTTTTTTAATTTTACTATTTTTTATAAATCGGGAAACGTAAGAAAAAACGTTTTGACCCGCCCTTTTGTTTTTCAAACGGCCACCATTTTGTCAAAAAAGATGCTTTTGACTTGTCCGAGGTTCATGCGATAGCGGCATCTTTACTGATTCAGAAGCTGTTCGATATTTTTTGTTTCAGATAACCAGAAGGGCTGGAATCGTGTACGCCATGACACAACTTTTTTTTTGAACCCTCTCATTTCATCAACTCTTAACTATTCTAGTTATGAATGTTTTTTTTCCGTTCAATTTTTGTTCTATTGTTAAAAGATAGAGGAACAAATATAATATATAGTAGTGATATTCTTTGTTTTATTTTTACGAAGCTCGAAAAAACGTCCGAAATTCGTGTCTCTACACTAGAATACCCCCTTAAGTTTAACTGAGGTGAAATTTAATATAGGGTGTTTTTTCGAGGTGGTGAACATTTTGTATGAGGTAAGCTTTTGAAATTTTAAGGTCGACTCTTTCCCATACATTCATTGGCACCCTACTGTATGCATTATCAAACATAAAAATTTCGAAGATTATATATGACTTTGGGTCAATCGCGTGTTGACAAATTCAATGATTAAAATTAATCTAAATAGAAATTGAATAATTACAATCGAATCTCGCTTTTAAGCGCGTATAAATACAAACATCACCACTTTCGTCATTCTAAGCTCTAATGTAGGGGTCGCATGAGCAGATGCAGTTAGATTCATCAATTAAAGGCATTAGGGTTTCTCAGAAACACATTCTACCCGCAGGGACCGACGTGGACCAGACGAAAAGTTCAATGTCGGTCCCCTAGTTCGGCCGGGATTCAAAGTTTTAATAGGGCACGTATATTGAGTCCTGTTGAGACTGCATGGGAACCTAACCGATGAAGTTCCGCTGGTTAGTTCTAATTATACGGACAGTTTCCAAATAACTCTAGATACAAAATCATTGAGAAGATATGCGGAGCGAAGCCTTCCCATCGGTTAATTTGCATTAAATTGCATTTAAAATATGTGTTCCCCGAAGATTGATATGTCAGTATTGTTCACCATATCGTTGAGTGCTTATGTTTCGTAGCGTTCAACGAACGCGGTTTTTCTATGCGCATGTTTTGCAAGGTTGATTCGTCGCGTGTTGTTTTTGGTTTGTTTTAACTGCCCATATCCGCCTTTGGTCGCTTCGCGTTTACTCGCAGTAACTTTATCGTTAGACATTCGTGGTCGGAATGCGATTGTAATATTTCGACTATCCGAAAAAATCATCAGTTGTCCGAGATTGCGAAAGACCACAATTAATTCATCGGGAACATGTTCCAGGACGTTTACGCCGTTTTTGAATCCGTAGCAGCAGCTACCATGTCAGATGCGGATGAATTGCAATTCAAGATGTGTAATCGTGCCAGCGTTAGTGATGAATATGTGGGTTTCTTTAATTACTATCTCATATTTTTGTAGTGCATCGTTATGGCGTTTGAACAGAGATAGTATTATTTTTTGTCGTTAGATTATAATCAGTTGATAAAGTGGGTCCTCTCTCTCTCTCTGGACGCAAATAAATCTCACATTCAATAAAACGTGTAATGATATGAGCTGCACGTGATCTTTTTTTCGCATTTCTTCCATTGTTTAACCCTTTGCGGTCGTTTGTCTGCTCTCAGCCACCACAGCAAGGAATCATACTAAATGCTTTATTCAACGATGTAATAGTTTACATTTTTTCTAAGCGAATTTCAATGTCTAGAGAACTTTTTCATGAATGTATACGAAGTTTTTATGAATAATAGGTAACGTTACTCGGTATAAACAAAATATTATTAGCGTGCAAAGATAAGAGGGTCTATTTCAGGGAAATTAAATTCGACCGCAAAGGGTTAATGGCAAAATTAACCTTGGTGTTGTGAAAAAGATGAACAAACGCAAATAAAGTTACGTGTTAGTCTTAGAATATGGTCAGTTCAATATTTGAGCTACTTAGATTTACACTACCATTTGGATAGACAGACTTCAGACAATTGATTGATAATGAATTTCAACTATTTTTCCGCCGGTTTTACGCAATACAATGTAGCACACTCTGCATGGTATTAATGCTCAACAACACGATGTTTCACCGCAGAGTTGTTTTGTGTTTTTTTGCAATCATTTATAACAATGATAGTATAAGGCAGTGAGTAACAGTTTCATCAATACGCTTTTTTATTACAGGTTCGCGGCCATCAGCGTGTGCCGTCGGATACGAAAGAATTCCATGAAGCCACCAAACGCGATGCGCTGATACGTTTGCGGAAGGATTTGGATAATCTTTTGCAGACGGCGGAAGATGACCGAAAACCGATGCTACAGAAAGAAATGTGTGGCTTTGAGGCGCTGTACCATCGATTTCTGCAAGAAGACGGACCGTCAGTGGAATGGGATCGTATCGAGAAGCTGCCACAGGATGCCGTGAAGGATTATTCTAGTCTTAAAACGCCACAAGAGTCGGAAATTCGGGGAATGTTGGACAAACTAGTCGTGGTCAAGCTGAATGGTGGTCTTGGCACATCAATGGGTTGCCATGGACCGAAAAGTGTGATACCTGTCCGTAATGATTTGACATTCCTCGATATGACCGTACAGCAGATCGAACATCTGAACAAAACTTACAACGCAAATGTTCCCCTCGTGTTGATGAACTCGTTCAACACCGATGAAGATACCGAAAAAGTTATCCGCAAGTACAAGGGATTTCAGGTCCAAATTTGCACCTTCAATCAAAGCTGCTATCCACGTGTTAGTCGCGATTCACTGCTGCCAGTTGCCAAAGATTTTAACATTGAAAATGACATGGAAGCGTAAGTTAATTTACGTGGGAAATTTATGGGCTAAGAATTTACATTCTTTTTGTTTTTCATAGATGGTATCCCCCTGGTCACGGAGATTTCTATCAATCGTTCCAAAATTCAGGATTGCTCAAGAAGTTCCTCGATGAAGGTCGAGAGTATTGTTTCCTCTCCAATATTGATAACTTGGGAGCGACAGTGGACATCAACATTCTCAACCGTTTGCTGGGCAATGATCGCCAAAGTGACAAGCCCATCGAGTTCGTTATGGAAGTGACCGATAAAACACGTGCTGATGTGAAGGGTGGTACTCTTATACACTATGAGAACAAGCTGCGGCTTCTTGAAATTGCACAAGTTCCCAAGGAGCACGTGGATGACTTCAAATCGGTTAAAACGTTCAAATTTTTCAACACGAACAACATTTGGGCGCGTCTGGAATCGATCGAACGCGTCCTCAACGCACGCACAATGAACATGGAAATAATTGTCAACAATAAAACATTGGATAATGGTATGCGCGTAATTCAGCTGGAGACTGCCGTTGGTGCAGCTATGAAATGTTTCGACGGAGGAATCGGCATTAACGTGCCACGGTCGCGCTTTTTGCCCGTGAAAAAGACATCAGACTTATTGCTGGTCATGTCAAATTTGTACAGTCTCAAGTATGGTTCATTGGTAATGTCCCCCCAGCGTATGTTCCCCACCACACCTTTGGTGAAACTGGGTGACAATCATTTTAGCAAAGTGAAAGAATTTTTGGGCCGCTTTGCCAATGTGCCCGATCTGATAGAGCTGGACCATCTTACCGTTTCTGGGGACGTTACATTTGGTCGTGGGGTATCACTGCGTGGTACGGTCATCATTATAGCAAACCATGGCGATCGTATTGATATCCCAACGGGTGCAATCCTTGAGAACAAAATTGTTTCTGGTAATATGCGCATTTTGGATCACTAAGCCCAGTGATGGATGCGATTAGTATCACATATACTCAGGATTTTGGCACACGAATGCAAAAAAGAAAATGAGCCGTACACTATATCATCTACAGTTTTTGAGTAGTAAGCAAAAAGTCAGCGTAGCAGGGTTTTAATTTATTTATAATTTTATTTTTCGAATGGGTGTTTTCCAAATCAAAAGCTAAAGATTCTATTAAGTTTTCAGATAGTAACAAATCTCGTCCTGACAATAAGTGTTTTAATTTGTGTGTCAATGCTAGGTTTTTAATGTTGGTTAATGAATAAATACTAATGTAGCACAAGTGATACGTGAAACAACCCGAATTTCCCTGGTACTTGACCTTATTGATATTTGTTACTTATCGGATTTCAATAGAATTGACTATATAGGTGTATACTAAACTACCTGCAACTACGGTTTATCGTATCGAGTAGCGTACGATGGGGTTGAATCTTCGTATAGAAAGCACTGATAAATAATCAATAGATATTAGTACTAGCGACTAGTAATAGCACAGCCCCCATTTAGCTAGCACCGATGACGATAAAGAAGAATTCTACGCGCAGCTAGAGCGTGAATACGATCGCTGCCCAAAACACGACATCAAAATCATCATCGGTGATTTGAACGCTCAGGTCGGCCAAGAAGAGGAGTTCAGCGGCCATCAGCGAACCAACGAAAACGGCCTAAGACTTGTCGGCTTCGCTGCCTCCAAGAACATGGCCATACGTAGCTCCTTCATCCAGCACAGCCTCCAATACCGTTACACCTTGAGATCACCACAGCAAACAGAAACACAAATTGACTCGGACATCATCGACGACAGAACCTATCGTGGCGCTAACATCGATTCAGACCACTACCTGGTGATGGTCAAACTGCGTTCTAAACTGTCAGTCGTCAATAACATAAGACACCAGCGCTCACCACGGTACCACCTACGACGACTACAGGAGCCGAACGTTGTTGCAACATACTCGCAGCGTCTAGAAGCTGCGTTACCGGGAGTAGACGAACTGGATGCTGTTCCCCTCAATGAATGCTGGAACACCTTAAAAGCAGCAATCAGCAGCACAGCAGAGACCGTCATCGGGTATGAACAACGAGGACAACGGAACGAATGGTTCGACGACGAGTGTCGAGCGCTTCTGAATGAGAAGGATGCAGCACGCGCAGCCATGCTGCAACGAGCGACTCGACAAAACGTGGAACGATACAAACTGAAGCGAAGGCACCAAACACATCTCTTTCGGGGAAAAAAGCGCCGCCTGGAAGAGAAAGAGTGTGAGGAGATGGAGCTGCTTTATCGTTCGAAATGTGCAGAAACAAGGAAGGAGGCATCTTGACGAACGAACGCGAGGTGATCGAAAGGTGGAGGCAGCACTACGATGAACACCTGAACAGCGCGCAGACAGAAGACCAAGACGGCGTTGATTAGGACTACACCGGTGCAATGAACAACGACGGCGTACCACCCCCGACGATGGGTGAAGTTAAGGAGGCCATTAATCAGCTCAAGAACCACAAAGCAGCTGGTAAGGATGGCCTCGTAGCGGAACTCTTCAAGGGAGGTCCGAGAAAACTTGTAGAGTGTATGCACCGGTAGATAGTCAAGATCTGGGACACAGAACAGCTACCGGAGGAGTGGAAGGACGGGATAATCTGCTCCATCTATAAAAACAGGAAGTGGGTTATATCTATGGTATAACCGCAAGGGTGACGTAGGACTATCGTTGATTTAGGGATCATTTGTTTGAAGTTGAATCTAAATTCATCCTGAATGAATGAATAAATAAATATTTGGATGGCTTCAAAAACGAGAGCATTACGTTGGAGGCTCAAGGTTATATGCATCCAATATTGGATACAAAAAACCTTGTTCTGAAGAATAATCTTCAGAAGCTTTCCTGTTAACTGCACTTGATTGACCACAAAACCAAATGTATGTGGTCGCAGTATTATATGGATAGAAAAAATTAAAATAAACTCGCTTGAATGTAATTTTCAATTCCAAGGGGAACTGGCAGATTATTTTTCAGCAACGATCATTTCTTTCCAGGTTTCTTCTTGATAACCAGCAAACGAAAAGAGTTGCGCGCGTGTATGTGTGTGTGTGTGGCGGCTGCTTCAATGTCTTCCCGAGGAACCGTATTTCGATGCTCTCTTGGTCACCTTCTCTTCTCCTTCTGATCGATCTGCTTTTCTGCACTCCCTCACAGTTAAAACAAACTGATTGCATTTCAGGTCAGGTCAGGCCAGGTAATGAATCCCTCGATCCCTCGCCGTTCAGCTCGTTCAGTAACGATGTTGTCTTGTCGATGTCCTCAGGCGTCGTGCACAAATTACGTAACGCTAAAAATCCGGATCTTGAACCCCCTTCCCCCCCTTACGTAACGCAATTTCCTATCTCTAATAAACAGAAAGTAACGCAACATCTACCCCCTCCCCCCTTATCGCGTTACGTAATTTGTGCACGACGCCTCACGAAAAATTAATGGGTTTCACCGCCAGAATATCATTTAAGTATGTTTTTCGTGCGTGATTGAATCGAGAGAAGGTGTGGTTTACGATGGCAATTTGGAAGGCAAACTAGAGGAGAATGAACTCTCTGAGTATGAAAATTTCGGCGACTGAGCAATAATCGATTGAAAATTATATAATTTTCGCGATACGAAACATTTTCGGTTGCGCGCGCATACAATATTGGATACGAAAATATCCTACTGATGGGAAAGAATAATCTTCCGAAGCTTTCCAGCTAATTACACTTGATTGAAAAATTACGAAATCAAATGTATTTGGTCGCTGTGTTATATGGTTAGAAAACATTAAAATAAACTCTTTCGCATGAATGTATTTTTCAATTCGCAGGGAACTGGCAGATTATTTTTCAGCAACGATTAGATCTTTCCGGAATTTTCTCGATGCTGTATGGCATCCAAACGAAAATTCTCGTTTCAGTTTGGCCTGCAAAAAACTTTTCTGAACTCTAATCCATCAAATTTGGAGCCCTGAAAAGGGCCGTTGATTATATGCTAAGCTAATATAGCACCCTCTCCTTGGATTCGACGGGTCAGCTGAATGTCCTTGGGCATGATGTGACGCGTTTTGCGTGGATAGCACACAAATTTGTATCTTCGAATAAGCCTCCTGCAGCGTCATAACCGCGGAACTTTGGGAGCGCAAGTCGGTTTTGAAGTCCTGAGCAATTTCACGAACCAAATGCTGCAAAGGTAGCTTGCGGATCAGCAATTCGGTCGACTTCCGATAGCGATGAATTTTACGCAAAGTTCCCGGTCGATAGCGATGTAGCTTCCTCACCTATCCTGCGGCTGGTGCGCTTATCCGAGCTGCTTTCGTGTGCCTTAACACCGAAAGACTAACGAGCTGTCTGCTTGGTCCCAAACAAACGAGTCGTCACGGTGCGAGAGTAGAGTAAGAAATGAACGAAACCAAAGGAAGCGTCATTTTATAAACCATAAAAGTATAGAATCTAAACCCCACCCTTATTATATTTGTTGCTTACCCTGAGAGAGAAACGAATAACATCGAAGTAAGTATACAGTAATGTATTTGAATCCGGACACTTTGCGTTACATTTAATACCATACCGCAGCCACAACATTTTCTGCATGTTGAATTAATGCGATTGATTAGTAACTATCAAGAAACTATCAGTAACTATATTAGTAGCTATTATTCGCATAAATTCAACATGAAAAAAATGTTATAGCTGTGGTATTATATTGAATGTAATGCAAAGTGTCCGGATTCAAAAGCATTACTGTAAAAAAGAATTAACTCGACTGAAAATTTTTCGGTTCGGCCTGCAAAAACGAAATTAAGAGCCCCCTCAGACTGCAGACTGACTTGTCGACCGATAGTTCGGTCGGCTTCTTAATCAGTACGGAGAGGTATGCATGTGCGCACATTACACCGATTCCGTTGGGTCGGTTTTTGCACCAGTAGCCGATCCGACCAAACTGTCGGCTGAAGAAAAGTCTGTAGTGTGCGGGGGCTCTAATTGAAGTGTACAGCATAATGCATAGACGTAAGTATGAGCTTCCCCATCTCACATTCTAATAAGATTAATGGGTTTCCAAGTGGGCGCGCTACATACGGATACGAATGATTTCAATAACCTGTTTTCGAAGCTATCATTAAGCTATTGAAACAATTTTTCGACTCAATAAATAGCAATCATATAACTCTTGGACATTTTATCTTTTGTATGAAATGATTATCATACTGTTCCGTTGATCCGAAGCAGAATGAATCACGCTTAAAGAAGGAATGGATTTTTTCTTGGAATTTACTCAGCAAAAATAATGCCCTTTCCCAACAATTAAAAACGACAAACGGTAAACAGTTTCATCAAAATGATTTCTTCGATTTGGGGATATATTCACTACATCAAGTCATATATTTCATATTCTTCATTATGATATCCATATCCATGGCACCTATCGGTATCGAATTATCATCGACACCACGATTTTCGCTAAATGCTCCTTTCAGTTCTGCCTGTAAAAAACTTTTCTGAACTCTAATCCATCAAATTGGGAGCCCTGAAAAGGGCCGTTGATTATATGCTAAGCTAATATAACACGCTCTCCTCGGATACGATGGGCCAGCTAGATGTCCTTGGGCATGATGTGACGCGTTTTGCATGGATAGCACACAAATTGGTATCTTCGAATAAGCCTCCTGCAGCGTCATAACTGCGGAACTTTGGAAGCGCAAGTCGGTTTTGAAGACCTGAGCAATTCCACGATCCAAATGCTGCAAAGGTAGCTTGCGGATCAGCGATTCGGTCGACTTCTGATAGCGACGAATTTCACGCAAAGTTCCCGGTCGATAGCGATGTGGCTTCTTCACCTATCCTGCTGCTGGTGCGCTTATCCGAGCTGCTTTCATGTGCCTTAACACCGAAAGACTATCGAGCTGTCTGCGAAAGACTAACGAGCTCGAGTCCTCACGGTGCAAGAGTAGAGTAAGAAATGAACGAAAGCAAGGGAAGTGTCATTTTATAAAACATAAAAGTATCGAATGTAAACCCCACCCTCTTTGTTATATAAGCAATACAAAATCATTGGTTCATACTTGAAATAAAAAAATCATGAGTTTTACACTCACGATACCCCGTCTGAAAAACCATTTAAGGTGGTGCTGAGAGGTCTTCCTGCTATTGAGTTGGAGGATATTAAAAAGGATCTGGAACAATCACACAATATTCATCCGTTGGCTGTATATCGGATGACTCGGCATAAAACACCAGACAATGGATATTCCAATGCCTTATATCTGGTCCATATCAAGAAAGGATCAGCCAACATAACTCGCCTGAGGGAAATCAGTACTATCTTTAACATCTCGGTACAATGGGACCGATACAAACCTCAACATCGGGATGTAACGCAATGTTCGAATTGCCTTGGTTTCGGACACGGAACAAGAAACTGTCACATGAAAACTCGTTGTGGCAAGTGTGCTGCTAACCATCTAACAAGCACTTGCAGCCTTCCAGAGGAAGAACCTCGCAAGTGCGTTAACTGTGACGAAAGTCACCAAGCCACCAGCCGTAGCTGTACCAAACGTGCGGATTTTAAACGCATCCGGAAGCAAGCTACTGATAAAACGCAGAATAGGAAGAAGGTTCCAGAACTTACTGACAAAGAGTTCCCTCCAATGGTTTCTCGTACGATTCCTGTTCTTCCTCCTCTTCCACTTCCTACAGGTCGCCCCCAAACGGCCTCTTCTAGCGAAAAGCCAAAAAAGGAGCAACCGAGCTATAGTAAGGTTGCAGCTATTGGCTTACCACCTACACCAAAACCTTCACCTCATTCCACTTCTACTGAGGAGCTTTATAGCATGCAAGAACTTGCAACCCTGTTTCTTGAACTAGATCGACAGACTAGAAGTTGTCGCAACCAACAGGAACAAGTACAAGTCATGCTACATTTTTATTATAACCATGGATCGGTCATCTCTAAGGCTAATTAATTGGAATGCCTGCTCTCTTAAGAGTAAGATCATCGAGTTCACTGACTTCCTGGTGACAAACAGCATCGACGTAGCTATCGTTACTGAGACGCATCTCAAACCGAATATTAATATTCGAGTCCCGAATTATCGTCAGAAATAACATCAGATATCGACTTTTGCCGTGCCTGAAACTCAACATCATCGAAGCTATTGGGGCGGAAATCACAACATCGATTGGGCCTATTATCGTGATTGCGGTCTACTATCCCAAACAGACGTCAATCAGGGATGACTTGGCGTTGCTTCTTAAAAACGATATCTTCAAGCTAACACGAAGGCAGTCGAAATACGTCATCGGCGGGGACATTAATGCTCGACATCTGTCCTGGGGAAACCAAAGGAGGAATCAAAATGGAGTGACTCTAAATGATGATCTACAGTGTGGGCACTACAGGATTCTTAGTCCAGCGACCCCCACTCGCATTTCTCGTTCTGGAGTACATTCCATAATCGATTTCTTCATTACCAACATGGATCGCCACATCGGTGATCCTATTGCCCTTAACGAGTTGAGTTCGGATCACTTCCCAGTGATGGTTGAATTGGGAGTGAATGTCGTAGTCAGGAGGCCACAATGTAGACGGGACTATCATCGTGCGAATTGGGTGGAATTCCAGCAGCTTATTGACAACAACATTGATCTCGATCAGGCTCTTGAATCTCCCGAAGATATCGAAGCAACAGTCAGCACTATTCAAACTGCAGTTATTCAGGCTCGCCAAAACCACATCCCAGAAACGATTCAGGTGAGTGACTCTGTTCAGATTGATTCCATTACTAAATATTTGATTAGACTTCGGAACCTCTATCGAAGGCAGTACCAACGTACTGGTATTCGAGAGAGGAAACGACAGTATAATCAGTTAACCAAGGTTATCCAGGCCAGAATGATTGATCTCCGTAACAAAAAAGACGGGTGGGTAATGTCGGGGACATAACCGGAGTGACGTAGGACTATACAAAGGGGACAGCTTTTGTTAAATATATATTTTAAATATATTGTTTTATTTTCTTCTCCTACGTGAATACCTACCTATCTACCTGAAAAATGGATTAGTTTACTGTTTACTCTTTATGAATATGTTGATGGTTCTGAAAAGAACCTTTGGTGTTGTGTTTTTGTTATCACTCGATATTCCCATCTTGTTCGGTTAAACCTTCCTGTTTTGCTATTGTGTTTGCCACTCGCCACAGCTTTCACAGTTGGAAAATTTCTTCCCATCCAGCTTGTGACATGTTGTTCAGTAAATTACATTTAATGCGACGTGCCGGAGAAACACTTTGCCACTCACTGAAACTAATTGTTGCCTTGATGAGCGCCGAACCGAAGCTGCTCTGTTCTTGATGCGGGTTTTCTGATTGTCGTGAGCAGCTTTGCAAGCCAACTCGACCACTCCGACGGCCGAAACTCTATAATCGCTGTTAGGTATACTGGTGCTCCGGCACCAGTTTGAAAGAAAATAAGATATTTTTTTGGGGTCCGCGTGTTTTATACTCTAGCGGTACACACTCACAGGATAGAGACAAATCGGCAGACTCAGCCAGAGGGGCGAGTCCAACGAGACGAACGAATGAGCGTTAAAAGGGAGCAATGGCAAAAAAATACATTCATTACGATTTGTTCGCTCGTTGGATTCACACGCCGGCAAAACAGGGTTCTTTTCAGGATCACAAAATTATCTTCAATCTAAAGAGCTTTTTGTTTTGTTATTACTCGATATCCCCATCTTGCTCGGCTAAACCTTTCTGTTTAGCGATTGCATTTGCCACTCGCTACAGCTTTCACAGTTGGAAAATTTCTTCCCATCCAGCTTGTGACATATTTTACAGTAAATTATATTCAATGGCACGTCGCATTACCACCACTCAGTATCGGATTGGAGGTAATTTTAACCTGTAATTGAACATTTGCGATGACAGTGGTACAGTGTCGACTTTCAATGTGGGGTCATAATTTGGACCCCGAACCCTATGTTAACAAAAATGTCCAACTAAATATGTCGCATTACAGGTCCGTCCAATTAGCTAAATGTCGAGATAAGTGTAAATTACTGTACTTTCAATCTAGAAGCAATTTAAGAATTGGTGAAAATCAATAAGCTCAGAACAACTGCCAAATTCACATACTCATCATATCCTGGCAAACAAATTATGAAAAAATCAATTTGTGTTTTATTATTATTTTGGATATTGTTTTAGAAAGCATTGAACTGTATTTCCTAAACTCTTTTTTGGAAGGTTTAATGGCCCTGAAAAGCGCCTTGTTTTATGGAATGGTTCCAATTTAGAAAACTTAGTACTCGTGGTTTTGAAAAAAACCATTTCGAACGCCCTCCACCTTGTTCTGGATTTGCCACCAAAGCAGTTTGTATAAAGAACAAACTTTTTTCTTCTGCTACCTGATGCCGTTTTGCGATTGCGTTTGCCATTCGTCACTCGCTGCAACTGCCTGTTGTTGTATTGATGTGTATTTCCTAAACTCTTTTTTGGAAGGTTTCATGGCCCTGAAAAGCGCCTTGTTTTATGGAATGGTTCCAATTTAGAAAACTTAGTACTCGTGGTTTTGAAAAAAACCATTTCGAACGCCCTCGATGCCGCCTTGTTCTGGATTTGCCACCAAAGCAGTTTGTATAAAGAACAAACTTTTTTCTTCTGCTATCTGATGCCGTTTTGCGATTGCGTTTGCCATTCGCCACTCGCTGCAACTGCCTGTTGTTGTATTGATGTGTTCTGTTCTGAATGCGGTTTTTCTTATCGTCGCGAGCTGCTTTACCAGCCAACTCGATCACTTCGGCGGCCGAAACTATATAACGCCGGCTAGGTGGACTGGTGCACTGGTACTAACGCGCTCGACCTAGCTACCCTTGCGGGGAACTCCAGATCAACACGGTTCGAGCGGGATTTTGCCTTTCCCTTCACTTTTCCTCCTTTACCATGTCCAGACATGGCTGCTTGTGTTGGTTTGTTGATGTGTTGTGATGCGAACCGATGTGGTGTACGGTTTGAATGAGAATGATCGTTACGGCAGCGGAGCGGGGATTTTTAAGCTGACTGGCTGGCCCGAGAATTACGCATGTGTGAGACTGCGACCAATGTTTCGTTCATTTTTTTCTTTTTCCTTTCCAATCGTGCTTCATTCTATTTCGCTGCTGCTCTGGTTGCCCGTTTTGGTCGGTACGATTTGAGGAGCACAAAATGGACCAATCAAAAATGGGCACATAGTACATTTGGATAATGCTTGATATTTCACAACTATTCAATTATTTATCTCAAGAAAAATGAAATGTTATTCATTATGATAGATGCGTAGATATATTTCCTATCAATTGATGCAAAAACCTATGCGATCTATTGAGAAATGCTCGAGTTATAAGCGTTCCAAATCTTGCATTTTTTCCTACTTGTTCAGTGCCTAGATTTCCATTTCACCCCCTATATCTTCCGGTTAGACGTAGTCCTACGTCAAAATTCGCAAAAGATATTAGTAAACTTTCGAACAACTCCAAGCCATTTTGGAGGCTCGCTAAAATTCTCAAGACCAAGTCTAATCCGATTCCTCCTCTTCTTCAACCTGACAATTCAGAACGATTGATTACACCTGCCGAAAAGGCTAATGCAATTGGCAACCATTTCGCTAGTTCACACAATCTTGGCCAGAACATTACAAGTCCATTTGAAGCTTCGGCGAATGATACTGTAAGGGATATTGACAATATCCATTATGTACCTCAAGAGAATGAAATCATCTCGACTGCAGAGGTTATCTCGGTTATACGCTCGTTGAAGAATATGAAGGCCCCCGGCTTCGACAGTATATTTAACATTGAGTTGAAACATCTTAGTAACAACTTATATGAAATTATGACTTCTGTCTTCAACAGATGTCTATCATTTGGCTACTTCCCCTCGAGTTGGAAGTTGGCAAAAGTGATCCCGATACTAAAACCCGGAAAAGATCCTTCTTCTTCAAAGAGCTATCGACCAATTAGCCTTCTCCCAGCATTTTCGAAAGTATTTCGAAAAAATTATATTAACGCGCATTCTTGCTTTTGCAGATGAGCACAATATATTTTTGGATGAGCAGTTTGGATTCCGAAAAGGTCACTCTACAATTCACCAGCTTCGTAGAGTATACAATATAATCAGACGAAACAAGTCAGTTTCAAAATCATCTGCCATGGCACTTCTTGATGTTGAAAAAGCATTTGATAATGTTTGGCATAATGGTCTCATTTACAAGCTTCAGAACTTTGGTTTTCCTACATACTTGATAAAAATTATCAAAAATTATCTTTCTGATAGAGCGTTCAATGTTTCTATAAACAATATTTCATCAGAGAAATTCATTGTGAATGCAGGTGTTCCTCAAGGATCCATCTTGGGACCAATTCTTTTCAATATCTACACTTCAGATATTTCCGCACTCCCATCTGATGGGAAACTGTCACTATTTGCAGATGACACATTTACAAGGGCAGAAGTATCACAGAACTAAGATCTAAACTTCAAAGAGGGTTAGACTCTTTGTCTGGATATTTCAATAATTGGAAAATATGCATAAATGCAGCAAAGACACAAGTCATATTGTTTCCCCACAAGAACACTCCAAAGCTTGTTCCTCCTCAAAATATGACAGTCAGTCTTAATGGCAATAGTATTGAATGGTCTTCAGAAGTAGTGTATCTGGGTCTTACTTTCGATCGAAAGCTTACCTTCAGAGCACACATTGACAAAACAGACACAAGATGCAACATTTTAACCAGGTCATTGTATCCCCTGATCAATAGATACTCTCGATTATCTCTAACGAATAAACTTGCAGTATACAAACAAATAATATTTCCAGTTATCGCATATGCGATGCCCGTTTCGGAGAGCTGTGCTCCAACACACAAATTAAAACTTCAACGCATACAAAACAAAATTCTTCGTATGATTCTAAACTCTCCACCCAGAACGCGAAATTCGGAGATACATCAGCTGGCCGGGATTAAAACCTTGGATGAAATTATCAATAGTAATTGTATGAAGTTTGAACAGAGTTGCGCTCTCTCAATACACGGAATAATACAAAATCTGTATGTTATGCTACCTGACTTTCTAGTCGTTACCTTTCAAGGTAACGGCTTTGGGATTAGGGTAGATATATTTATTTCCAGTTAGATAAGTAGTTTAAGTTGGGACAATGTAAATAATTTGGGGAGGGTATCTTATAAGTTAGATTTAGGTATTAAAAAAAAAGGTAACAAAAAACTAGAAAAGTTTAGGCATGATTTTACAATAGGAATATGAAACAAACGGATAGTGTGTATGATGAAAATCTTTACAGAACTTGACATTACAATTTAAAGATGTAGAACCCTAGGTTTATCACTTGAAATGTAGTATTATATTATAGTGTAAACCAAATTGAGAAATAAAAAGAATTTAAGTGAAAAAAAAGTGCTTTCGTTCATTTCTTACTCTACTCTCGCACCGTGAGGACTCGAGCTCGTTAGTCTTTCGCAGACAGCTCGTTAGTCTTTCGGTGTTAAGGCACATGAAAGCAGCTCGGATAAGCGCACCAGCAGCAGGATAGGTGAATAAGCCACATCGCTATCGACCGGGAACTTTGCGTGATCAGAAGTCGACCGAATTGGTGATCCGCAGCTACCTTTGCAGCATTTGGATCGTGGAATTGCTCAGGACTTCAAAACCGACTTGCGCTTCCAACGTTCCGCAGTTATGACGCTGCAGGAGGCTTATTCGAAGATACCAATTTGTGTGTTATCCATGCAAAACGCGTCACATCATGCCCAAGGACATCCAGCTGGCCCATCGTATCCGAGGAGAGCGTGTTATATTAGCTTAGCATATAATCAACGGCCCTTTTCAGGGCTCCCAACATGATGGATTAGAGTTCAGAAAAGTTTTTTACAGGCCGAACTGAAAGGAGCATTTAGTGAAAATCGTGGTGTCGATGATAATTCGATACCGATAGGTGCCATGGATATGGATTTCATAATGAAGAATAT
This sequence comes from Toxorhynchites rutilus septentrionalis, assembly GCF_029784135.1. NCBI lineage: Eukaryota > Metazoa > Arthropoda > Insecta > Diptera > Culicidae > Toxorhynchites > Toxorhynchites rutilus. Next base: position 255,667,238 of record NC_073746.1, on the reverse strand, counting down.
GAAATATATGACATGATGTAGTGAATAAATCCGAAGAAATCACTTTGGTGAAACTGCATTATAAAATTATTTGTGTACGAATGCCGCAATCGATAGTCGACTCTAATTTGCGCTGGGTAATTTCCTCGGAGGACTCAATTCCTCCTTTGAGCATTAAGAAACTCTTTCTGGTAAAACGAAGTGGTATGAGTCACATTATTTGAATGATAGAATGAAGAAGTTTTCTGCCAATTTCCTTCAACCTCCAAACATATCTTTCTCCCGTTTGTCGTTTTCGCGTTCGCTAATCCTTTCTCACAACACCCATTTCTCGTTTGAGAAATTGTTGAGTAAACATTGTTTGCCAGTGCGCGTAGAGCGGGAATTCCTAAAGATTCATTGCACCTCTAATAAATTGTCGAAAGACGTGGTCTTAGGTTGATCGCACTTGAAAAATTGATTGAAAAAATCCAAAACGAAATGTATTTGGTCGCAGCATTATATGAGTAGAAAGCAAATAATCGCTCGAAAATGACTTGATTTTCGCGATGATGTTTCACGTTTTTCATGTTATGCATCCAATATTGGATACGAAAGTTTTCCACTGATGGGAAAAAAATATTCAGAAGCTTTCCTATTAATTGCAATTGATTGAAAAATCACAAAACCAAATGTATTTGGTTGCTGTGTTATATGGTTAGAAAACATTAAAATAAACTCTTTCGCATGAATGTATTTTTCAATTCCCAGGGGAACTGGTAGATTATTTTTCAGCAACGAGAATTCCGCGCGTGTATATGTGTGTGTGGCGGCCGATGTTTCAAGCGGAACCGTGGCATCACTCTCCTCCTGATGGATTCCCTTCTGGCCTTAGGTGCACATACAGGCTCTTGGTGACACCGTTCATTAGCGCTTTCATGATAAACGAAAATAGCTTCACAACACAGCGACAACATGCTCCAATCGCTGTTCAATCATAACTGAGGGGGTTTACGAGCGGCGCTCGCTTATATACCGATTGGTGATTTCAATAGCCTGTTTTGAAAGCAATTTTAAGACTATTGAAACAAGTTTTTGGATGAAAAAGTAACAAGTATATGACGCGTAGACCTTTTATCTTTCGAATGAAGTGTTTATCATACCATTTCGTTCAGTTGTTTAAGAGCTATTATCGCTCAAAATCTCGGTCTCCGGCGTAACGCTTTCATTTTCGAAACTTTGATTTTACACCCCGGTATAAAAATGAAAGACGTAGTCCTACGTCAAAAAGGCGACAAGTTGGATTGTGGACACTATCGTGCCATCACAATCATGAATGGTGCCTACAAAATTTTGTCTCAGATTCTCTTCCGCTGTCTATCACCAATAGTAAGTAGATTTGTGGGAAGTTATCAGGCCAGATTCATGCCCGGTTGCTCGACGAAGGACCAGATTTTTACATGCTCTGAGCGGAAAAACAGTCCACAAAGCGTTGTCACGTCACAAAATCAGTAAAGGATATTAAATATGAATGTCACTGTATTGTATGAAGCTATATACTATTTTTTATGTTAGTTATAATTCTGAAAACTAATTCTGAACACACTCACTAATAGGGATTGCACTACTGTGCCAAAAATTTCAATAACTGGTTATTCGGTAATAAAAATTTCATTACCGGTAAAAAAATACTTTGAAATAAACCATTTTCTTGTAGAAACGGCTTTTATGGATAATGATTAGTTTACAAGGAAACATTTTGCTTGTTTTTGCTACTTAGTTTGTTGGTTAAAGTAATACTTAGGGACACAAATAATGTTAATTAACTCGTCCTCCGATCTAGGTCGGATCTCTTTAACTAAATTTCCAGAAGAGGAAAACACACGTCAGAGTTCAAAGATGTTGGGCGTACAGTACTAAGAGCATCGAACACCATTATCATGTATTTGCCTCTGATGCTATCTGTGCGTAAACTCATGTCTGAGTGTGTCATCAATCCGTTTTTAGACGTTGAGCTCGGGCTGGACCGATAACGGTAATACCGGTTAACAATCCCTAATTATTATTATCTATTATTTTTAATTATTTGTCCAGTCGAAAATATGATCATGGTTTGTCCACTTTTTTGAATGCTCTAGTTCAGCGCACCTGTGTCAAATCAGGTATTCAAATGATTTCAAACATGTAAATAAAATAGTTCTTTTTTTGTGATTTACAGTAGTTTGATAGGATATTTTAACGGATTCACATGTTTTGAAGGTTTATAAAATGCATCTTCTATTGGTGTCAATAGAACCTCATTTGAGCTAACTTTCAATCAACCACCAAAGATTTACTAGGTGCGTATTCAGACCTTTTATGGATTATAACACTTACAAATATTGTAAACATCATGCGTGAACACCAATTGGATCAGATTTGTACCTCTAAATCATGTAATTAATGCATCTCGATTACCTCAATTCTGATCATGGTTTGTCCAAATTGTTACTATGGCAGGCGCTTGGCGCGCTGCAATTTATTTATGTTGTCCTTCATGCGTAGCAGAAATACAGTTTCTCTGTGTTGAGTGTTATTCACCTATAAAATGCCCACGAAAAGGCAAGATTCTGAAGGAAATCTGAATTCTGAATGGATCAGTACGATGACAGTGAACTCAAGCAATAAGAAATGCAACATCTACTTGGAAATTCGAATTTCTTCATTCAGAATAGTAATTTCTAAAACCGGACAAACCATGATCATTTTCCGGACAAACCATGATCAGAGGTGGACAAACCATGGTTATAATTTCGCTTTGAAGATTGTTAAAAAACATAGAAATTTGGCAAATTTGAATGGTACTATTAGCAACTAGAGACTTGGGGCTTTTCAACAAACCCAAACTCGTCTTGATTATATGTGATTTTCCTTAAGAAAAAAACGATTTGCATTTAATAGTTGCGTGAAAACACCATAAATCGGACAAACCGAAATCATTTACCCTAATTATGCGTACGACAAAAAAAACATACTGTAGTGAATGTCATCCCATCGAACCACTCTGACAACGACGCACAAATGTGTGACGTCGCTTGTACCACAGAGCGCTGTACCCACCTATTTCACCGTCTGCACCACCTCAGTGTTTGATCATTGTTATGCATCTATCGAAAAAAATGAGAAACGTCAATTTTTTTCACACACATGTCTAGAGATTTGTTTACATATGTCTTCAAATAGTTTACTCACTCCTGGCTATATGTTGGAGAATACCAATTTTATGTGGTAATGAGTGTTAATTACTTGTCCTAGTTTAATCTGTGCATATTCTAGACACTGTTCTAGGATCGACTCGCCAGCGTTACTTGTGATTATAATTTATAGTAGGCAGGCTGTGAGTGACTTCAGTGGAACGAGTTTTTTTTTCAGAAACCCAACTATGAGCGAACTTGGGAACGATACGAAAAAACAGAAAACGGTAAGTGCGAACTGGATTCATGGTAAGAATCATTGCCAGGAAACAGACGGCAAATTCCAATAAGAATTAAGAAAGAATTGCATAGTTCTCTGGTAAATTTATAAAGGGTGATTCTTCAAGCGTTTGGTTTTTAATTTACCGAAAAAAACGAAAATTGTAAAAAAATATAAAATTTATTATTGAGTGTTAAATATTAATCCTTGTCTTTTTTTTTGAAGATTATTTCATTCAGAAATTGGCCACAATTACAATTAGGTGATCCATGCGTGAAGTCTAATTTTGAGTTATTTTTCAGAATATATCGACTGGTATTTCACACGTGTCACCCGTGTCATTGTGTGATGTTGGATTCTTGTGGTTTACATACTCTCATAAAACAACAGTTTAAATTGCACGATCTAGGTGATCAATTTACCGGTCCAAAACGAGAGATGAATTGCCCACCAAATTCATTGGGCAATAGGTCCATGGTTTTTTGCACTGTGTGGCATGTGGTATCGCCTTGTTGAAACCAAGGCGCTTATATCAATGTATAACAGGTGAAGCAATATATCACTTCAATAAGAAGGTGATTACGGTTTGTGGAGCGGGGGTTATTTGTTTTGTTATTGCTAGGATACGCCATTTTCGCATTTTCACATGCGAGAGTAGTGGAAATTAGAATGAAATTCTACAAAATCATCCCTTTTTTCACATAAATTCGCGAAAGCCGAACATAGTAGGCATCGTTCGAATAAGCGTCGTAGCAGTTTGTAGAGAGCTGCCGGCAGCGTTCTGATGCTGTTTGTAAACAATACCGACGGCAATTCCAATATGGTTGAAAGCGCATTTCATATGATTGTTTCACCTGGTATATATAGAGGCGCCTTGGTTGAAACCACATGTCAATTAGATTTAGCTCGCGTATTTTTGGCAATAAAATCTTGGAAATCATTGCACGATGGTGATCGCTAACCACTGACATCAACGTTGTTCTCGTCTATCTTCATATTTAAAGAAGGTCAGGCCAATGATTCCTCCGTATCATGAACCACAACAAACAGTACATTTTTCGGGATGCATTGGCAGTTCAGTTCCTTGTTTTTAAAAGGCTTTGAACTGTGCAGTGCATTCGCCTCTAATCCATTGGCAGCTCTTGTAAAGATGTCAACCTGGCTTATTAATGTGAAGGTGGAAGCTAGCCACAAATGGCTGCCACAATGGCGCTCATTTCTTTCATCTCCCTCCCTCACCCTTCGCCCGAAAATCAATAATTTTGCGAAACAGTGTGGAGAAAATGATCATTTTCGCACACTTCCCATGAAGTAATATCAGCCAAACTCTAATCGATTACTCACAAGATATTAAATTTTCATCTGCTGTCGCACTGCATAGTGAACAACGTCGGAAAACTCGAGCAAGTGCTCTGAAAGTTGAATTTTCATTTTTCAATCTTCGACAATGGTTTTGTTTGTATCGGTGAAAGCATCGTTATTTTTTCGACACTGATGCCAGACAACATCATCGAAACATCTATCAAAACCACTCAATAAAATGTTATTCCTGAGTCATAGCGTTTCATATCATGAAAATCAATAGAATAAAATTGTGTTGATATCAATACAATCATTATTTTTACGTTTAATGGGTCTATAATGTAAGTTTTAGCAACTTCAACATTGGGTAAGAAATTTGTATTGCAGAGCTCGGAACACTGCCACGGCTGCCTATGCTTTCAAAAACAATAAACGGAAAAGTACTACATTCAATCAAAATGTCTCGGCCAACGAAGAGAAGAATTAAGGCTCTCCAACGTGAATATGTGAAAACAATACGACCAACGAAGGAAAATATGAAGGAATTATCAGCATGCGGAAGAACTTGTTAATATCAAAAGAGGCCCAATTCGCATGTGTTATAAATTTGCTCATGTTACGCTCGCGTATAATCAGTATTGTCAATGTCAATGAAGCGCCACACAGTCTGATAAGTGAATTGATCTATTTACATGTGCTTCGCTCTTCTCTCACAAACACTATTACCCCATTTTTACACGTGGGTTTACCTATACTACTACAATGACTAGCTTCCACCTTCACCTTAACGCGTGCTTCAGCGCTAAAGACATTTTTCTGATGAAACAAAAGAAATCCATTCTTATAGAGCAGTCTTCGAAATGCAACGCGGTACTGATGTGCAACATGTTTTTTTTTGCACTCAGTTGAACTCACACTCCTCTCAAATTTGTGTGCAGCGCAGCATATGTTTTCTGAAAACTGTAAGTGACAAATCAGCCATAAGGTTGAAAGTCACTATAATACAGCAAAAAAGAAAAAAAGAGTTGTTGGAAGCGGAAGGCAGTGCATGATGCCCACCTCTATCAACTGGAGCGGTCACACGTCGACAAAGTCGCATCTAATTTGAGGCTAACGCGTGGCTTCAGTAGTAGAAGCCGACATGATAGCCATCCATGATAGGATAATGCCGACAAGAAACTGTAGGCGATTCGCATCAAGACGTTGATGACATTTGTCAGATGTGCCATCAACATAGAGCACATTATGGGGGACTGTCCCGTTTTGGCCAAAGCAGCTTACGCCGAGCACTACAACAACGTGGCCCGCGTTGTTCATCGGCAACTAGCACTCCAATGTGGTCTATTGGAAGGCAACGTACCCAACAACCAGATATTATGGTATACGACAAGAGCGACCGACAAGTCGCCATTATCGATGTCGCTATTCCACTGTACCAAAATCTGGTGGAGGTCTACGATCACAAAATTTGCAAGTACCGACCATTGTCGTGAAACTCATAGAACTGTGTGAGTTAAGGGGAGTCCCAAAAATTATTGTTCTCTCTGGAATTGGAATTGTCCCGAAGACTCTTCTAAAAGTGTGGAATATCGAGAAGTAATTTGCCGGCATCCAAAAGTCGTTCATCCTTCGCACCTGCGCGATTGTCGGTCAAGACGAAACAGTACGAACATGCAGATACGTGCATTCCACAGACCATAGTCTCACTTCGACATTAAGAAGACCTGGAGCAGAGAAATATTGTGGCCAAGTTCGCCTAGTCAATAGGTGTGATAACTCTGCAGAAAAAGATTTGTAAGCATTGTTCGTTTGTAAGTCTTACCATAACGAAATGGCAATTAAAACAATATGACTTTAATTTTGACACATGGCACGAATTATGCGCTGAAGAAGCAAACAAAAAAATGACTTTCAAAAATTCATAACTTTTGAACTACTTGACCGATTGAGATGATCGACATATCAAATTAAAGCCAATCAACTCTTTTTTGAAAAAATATTACATTGTCAAAAATTCGAATTTTGTTTTCGTAATTGTTGATTGTGTTCGTTTTTTGGTGTTTTCATGGCTTTGGACTAGGGGTGCTATATTTGTTTATGCTTTATCTTTTAAGCATTGGATCTTTTACATAACTTTAAAAATCAGAGATGCGTTCTTTTTCGTTTTCGAGTTATGATTTTTCCAAGTTAACCGATGGTCCGAAAAATATTTTTTACCTTTTTTTCAAAACTTACTCTTAAAAAGTAATAACTTTTCTAACGTATAAGGAAAAAAATACGAACAACTTTTGAATTAATCTATGATTACGACTTACTGCACAAATTGAAAATCTTTTTCTACAAAATAAATAAACAGGTGAAATGTAAATACATATTAGATATAAGATAGGCTTAAGAATTGAGTGTGATGAATGTGAGTGTGAACATTGTCAACATCTACTTATAGTGTTGAACATTGTCAACATCTCCGTAGCCGAGTAATCGGTTTTCTACATCATTAACATTAGAATTAAGGAAAAATATTTATATATACTTGTCACAATACAGTGAGGAGTTTGGCTTCTTTAAACTTATGTAACTGAGCCTGTAAAAATAAACGATTAAAAAAAATGAAGAAACACTTTAATATAAATGTGAATACTTCCAATCAATTACGTCAAGTAACGCTTAGTTGACAAAACGGCATTGTCAGAAAAAGAACGTTGTAGATTAATTTTCAAAAAACGGAGAAAAGTCTAAAAATGAAGTGTTTCACTACTTTAAGGATCTTGGATTAAAAAAAAACCTGTATATACCGTACTATCAAACTCTTCGAGAATGGGAATACCTCTAAAAGAAAATCCGGTTCTGGACGAAAAAGCACTCTACAAGACAGCAAAGTTCGAGCGAAATTGAAGGCAGAAACGGCTGGTTGGTCGGCAAAATCATATCGTGAGCTGGGAAGACAATATCAGATGGATCCAAAAACGGTGAAAAAGTTTTTGCACGGAATGGATAACGGAAACGGAAAGCGAAAAAACGCGCCCCTGCGGTCACCGAAAGGCAGTCCAGTACAATTAAATCTAGACTAAGAGCTCTTTCCTAAACATTTTTCGCTGCTTCCTCTGAATATAAGTGTATCATGGACGATGAGACATATTTTACTGTAAAGGTAATGAATGGCAACTTCAATTCTACTACGAGTACCCAGATAAAGAGGCAGCATCAGATGTGAGGTTTATCCGTAAGTCAAAGTATCCGACTAAGGTTATGTTATGGATGGCCATCAGTGAGCGTGGAATAAGCAAACCGGTGTTTTTCAAGAAAGGTCCGACGGTTAACCCTCTAACGCCCAAGTTTTTTATTTATCTAAAAAAAACTACTCCACTTTTATCTCGTATTTCCGACTTTCAACATAAAATACTCCTAGCAGAACGCTGCCAGCATAAAAACAATGTGTATGTGTGATAAATGAAAATATTCTAAAGACCTACTAGTGGGGGTGAACATTGGAAATAATGTCTGAATAATTTGAAAAGAGAATCCGCGAGGCCTGTCTAAAGGCGGGCTTGGGCTGTAGAGGGTTAATGCGCAAATCTATGTGACAAAGTGTCACATACCTGCACCATACCAAAAATTTACCAACGGTATCACAAAAATGAAAAAGTGGTATTTTGACCAGGCTTAGCATCGTCACATTATGCTAATGCAACCTTATTGGATTTGCGCCAACGCGGTATTGAGTTCATCCCGAAAGAATGTAATCCTCCAAATGTCTCACAGCTGCGGCCTATTGAAACTTTTTGGGTAAATTTGAAGCGGATGGTATACCATAACGGTTATTGAGCTAAAAACGCCGACTGTTTGATCAAAAAAATTAAGAAGGAACTCAAAACTATTGAAACATTTGGAACTCAGGAAGCTATGAGGCAAGTTCTCCAAAGAGTCAGGAAATCAGCACTATGTGGAGCGGATTTTTACTTGTGAATTTTGTTAATGAGTTACATGAATAAACAAACAAGTTTATAAAATAAGTTATGCAGCATTTCTATTTCAAATTGAAATTTTGTTCGGATTTTTTCCTCATACGTTATTTGAACGATTCTGATGATCGGCATATCAAATTGAAGCCAATAAGCAAGTGTTATTTAAAAAAATATTAGACTTGCGAAAAAAATGGATTTTGTTTTCGTAATTATGGATTGTATTTGTTTTTTTTTTAAATTTTATCGGTTAAAGATAAAGGGCGCTGTATATATTTTTTTTTGTATTTTTTCTTAAAAGCGAGAAAGAGAAAAACCAAAAGCTGCAGTGATGCCGTTTCGCTCAGTACATGTTATCCCGTACATTTATAGCTGAAGCTGTAGGCAGTGCTGTTTGCAGGGGGGGCAAAGTGAGGTTAGATTCCGGCACTTTTGTAGCACTTTATGGCGCTCGGTCGACATCGGACCGATAACCACTCGAAAATAATTTAGAGCGGGTAGTGACACACACAATTCAAATTACACAAATATCGATCAATTCCCTAAAAATCACGCGTTTGAAAATCATGACGTGCTGCAAAACCGGTAGCATGATGCCAAGGCGTTGTACTATAGGTGGACCGCAATGTCAAAATTGCTGTTCGGCCATTGCTCGTGAAAAAACAAATTTGTTTACAAAACAAGTCGTATCTTTTGGTGACAAATGCATTCGTTGGCAAAATAGCTGCTCGCGCTTTATTGTCAAATCATAACAGTGCAGAAGGATATTTTAGTATATCTTTTCGCTTTTCTTTCCAAGCAAAATGTACTTCTGTTTGGCTCCCATCGGCGGGGAAAAGAGTACTATCAGCTTACGGCGATGGTGACAAAAAATAACGCTGATTGTGGCTCCACTGATTTCGCTCAGGGAGGAGGAGAATGCTGTGCATATACCGGGAAGGAAATCCGGAAAGGGCCGTTACAAGTAATTGGCTAGAGCAAAAGGAGGTTGTGCACTATATTCCACGAATATATATTTGCTTATTTTTTCCTTCAATTATTTTCCTTAGCGAGTTGACATTGAAATCATAACCACACACCCAAACAAAAAGTAAATAATTCTGAAAGTTACGTCTCGCTACTCGTCTCACGTCATGTCCTGAAAGTGTCAGGAACGAAACACCTATAGTTCAGCATCTTGGCATGATGCTACAGAAAATCGACTTTACTGTAAAATTTTTATTTTTGGAGATGGCCGGATTTGCAACTAGACGACACAATTGATGTATCTGGCGAAACTATGAATGACAGTAACGTCAACAATTATCGTCGTTTATATGAATCGATTATAGACAAAATTATTGATGAAATGACGAAACGGGTTAAGGAACTAGATGAATACAAATTCGTCCCTTTGTTGAATCACGGAAAATTTGCCGACTTCGATGTTGCATTCCCTACTGGGAATTTGAAAATGCTTATTTCATACCACTCGAAATTCGATGAAACGAAGCTTTATAATAAACTGACAATTCTTTACTCGCGCGAAGAGTTTAGGAGAAAAAAAAATAAAGACATAATTTCGATTATCGTTGGAGAAAACCTGCATCAAACCTTCTCCGAAATGGCTGGCCAGAATGATACTGACATTGCCAAATACAACGGCATCCGTTGAAAGAACTTTTTGTGTTGTTCGACGGATCAAGAATTATTTGAGGTCGAAATCTGACCAGAAACGGTTATTTGGAATTATGATGATGACTGTGGATAAGATTTCCTTTATGAGATGAAAAAGATGCCTTTATTTAAATTTGCGCTCATAGTTGACCGTAGGATTCTTTTGTTATATAAATAAATGTTGAGAAATAAACATGTTAAAATCTGTCATCGCAATATTGTTGTTTTAATGTTGCAAATGTAGATTGAACAGGTAGCTCATTTGGTCACGCGTCGCCTCTGTGCCTAAGAAAGATTGAAATGGATGAGAAATGGACAATTATGGTACTAGGGGAGCGAATATATAATCTGTGATTGAATGTGTCACCACTAGGGTCTTTAAAGTCTCTTTAATACAAACAAGAAGAATAAGAAAAGTCACCGACTGTCGCGATAGCGTGCGCGATTAATATTGATTTGCTGAATTATTGTAAAGAAAAAAATTGCTTGCGTATTGCTCTCATGAAGCGAATGAATGAATCATCGATCTGTCATTTTGTACCGTTTCTACAAAAACCGTACATCGATCCTTTTGAAGCCCCTAAAACATTGTTACTTTGTTAGAGTTATTCGAAATTTTTCGATGCATTCTGAAGTAATATACGACATAATAAAAAGTGAATTGTTTTTTATAACGCTTTGCCAGGAAAGAACTTCTTTGAACTCACAGGTGTGTTCGGACTTATTGGTCTTACTTTTTTCGATCGATCATTTAATTTTCGTGAATTCGAGCAATGTTTCCGGGTTAAAAGTGGCGTCAAAATACCGGAGGCGTCAAAGTATTTCAAGCCGGATGCTTTTGACAACCGATTCTTGCGTTTGCTTTAATGGAAATTTAGTTGAGGGGTGTCTTAGTGCTTTCGTCAGTGCATTTCGCTCCAGGTGGATTACGTACTGAGTTGAAAGAAGGCAGAGGAAAAGCCTTAAACCACGGTAGGCAACAATTTGTCTTCTCGAAGTTGGAATTAAATCTTGAAGCTTCAGCTGGAACAAGATATTCCACATGAGAAATGACAAATGCGGAGAATGCTGTACATTGTTTACGGGTTAAACGTGACGTCAAGCAGGATATAATAAAGGCTATGTGCTTCGGCACCACCACCACCACACTCCCGGTGGATAAAACTTTGGTTTGGTTTGGTAGAAAGACATGCGTGAAGCGCTATAATGAAAGACCATAGACAAAATAAAAATTGAGTTAAATTGTTTATTGCCGTTCATTTTCAATCGTGCTTAGACATAATGAAACCCCATATTGTCGCATCGTTTCTCTATCGAATCGATTGAATTTTATCTTTTCTAACCTACCTTACGTGTACGTGATACATGTCAAAATTTCAGACAATCTGTCATTCAGCTCACATAGTACACCTTTTTACAATACAAATTTTGTTCGCTATATTTGGGCTAACATATAGATTATACCGATCGAGCAACCGTTCCAAAGCTATGGGACCAAATTGACTATTAGTTTTTCTTTATTATTTAAAGTTTACACTGGTTTGAACGGGATTAATAAACTAATATTTGTTTTGTTTTTGTCCATTAGAAACTTCGGAACGAACACGGTGAGAAGTGAAACTTGTTCGTAGATTTCGGAGGTTTTCGAGATGTACTTTCTAAATAAAAGCTACCCTTGAAGAGTGAAAAATATAGTAGGTCTACTTTAACTCAAAGCACTCTTTTTATTCGTGTATTTAAAAATTCGAGTGGTTGTATCCGAGACACGACCGCCTAGGACGTAGGATTACGCAATCTTTTTTTTCTTCAAATTTGTTGGTTTATCATTTCGGATATTATTTGCGAAAACGTCGAAATTTCCTAAATAACTTTTCAGTAAAAAGTTCCGGGGACTCTGAAACGGTTTAATGGCTTGCGTGGTTTTGTAGAATCATTTAGAGAAGCAACGATACTTTCTTGCCTTCAGCACTAATCAGTCATATGTCGCAATTTGTGTCTTTACATTAATGTACGCATTGCACTGAGTATATAACGAGAGGCATCTCCCGTGCATCGCATCAAAAACGCGTCTAACAGATGCACACAGTTCCAGCGACAAAAATGAAACATCGCGAGAATGGCCGTTTATGAAAAAGACGGGTGGGTAATGTCAGGGACATAACCGGAGTGACGTAGGACTATATGAAGGGGACAGCTTTTGCTAAATATATTGTTTTATTTTCTTCTCCTCGGTGAATACCTACATATCTAACTGAAAAATGGATTAGTTTATTGTTCACTCTTTATGAACATGTTGGGGGTTCTGAAAAGAACTTTTGGTGTTGTGTTTTTGCGTTTTTTTACAAACTTTCTCAATTTTTTCTCACTATCTTATAGTTGCTTCTTGATATTTTTACTTATTGAATGTTCAACTCCGGGCATCCTTTGGCGTATGCACATATCGTAAAATCAAAATGATGGCTATGATAAGGAATGCATAGTGGTCCTCAGCTCATTCACTATCATAAATTTCACATTACCGTACCTTAAACTGTGGTTTCGGAGACGAATGAATTGTAAGATTTGTAGTCTCCACAAACAATGTAAATAAAAATGAAAAAGAACTGAGGATTTGGAGACGAACTTTAAGATCTGTCGAGAAACAGATGAGCTATAAGCGTTCTGAAAAACCAACAGTAAATATAGGGACGGATGACCTTCGGAATAAAGTCCTTTAAAATAAGAACAGAGCAGCAGGAAATACATAGCTCATCATGTTGCTCCTTAGTTATGTTTCTATACAATGCAGATGTAACGTCAGTCAATTTTCAACATCAGTTATCAACCAAAGAAAGCAGTTCTTGCTACCGAGAAAATTCGTGAATGCCATCCTGCATACAATGTGTTGTAATTTGAAGCCACTTTCAATTCAGGAACCATGCATGGGTTTGTGAAAACTGAATGATCAATTTAAAAGACCCCAACCTCCAATAAGTTCAAAAACAAGCATAAACAAAATAAATCAGTTCATATTATATGTCATATTATGTCACTTTAGAATGCATTGGTATTGTGAATAACTTTTAATAACTCTTCTTTAATAGGTTTAATGGCCCTGAAAAGCGCCGTGTTTTACGGTAGCTGTTTTTGCCACCAAAGCAGTCTGTATAAACAAACTTTTTCCTTTTTCTACCTGCTGCCGTTTTACGATTGCGTTTTCTACTCGCCACTCGCCACTCGCTACAACTGCCTGTTGTTGTCTTGATGTCCACCGAACCGAATGTGGTCTGTTCTGAATGCCGGTTTTCTTATCGTCGCGAGCAATTTTGCCACCCAACTCGACCATTTCGGCGGCCGAAACTATATAACGGTGGCTAGGTGGACTGGTGCACTGGTACTAACGCGCTCGGCCTAGCTACCCTTGCGGGGAACTCCAGACCAACACGCCTTTCCCTTCACTTTTCCTCCTTTGCCATATCCAACCATGACTGCTTGTGTTGGTTTGTTGATGTGATGTGATGCGAAACGATGTGGTGTACGGTTTGGATGAGAATGATCGTTACGGCAGCGGAGCGGGGATTTTTAAGCTGACTGGTTGGCTCGGGAATTACGCATGTGTGAGACTGCGACCAATGTTTCGTTCATTTTTTTCTTTTTCCTTTCCAATCGTGCTTCATTCTATTTCGCTGCTGCTCTGGTTGCCCGTTTTGGTCGGTACGATTTGAGGAGCACAAAATGAACCAATCAAAAATGGGCACATAATGCATTTGGACAATGCTTGATATTTCACAATTATTCAATTATTTATCTCAAGAAAAATGAAATGTTATTCGTTATGATAGATGCGTAGATATATTTCCTATCAATTGATGCAAAAACCTTTGCGATCTATTGAGAAATGCTCGAGTTATAAGCGTTCCAAATCTTGCATTTTTTCCTACTTGTTCAGTGCCTAGATTCTCATTTCACCCCCTATATCTTCCGGTTAGACGTAGTCCTACGTCAAAATCGTTTCTCGACCCTCGGTCAAAATCGTCAACAAAGCTAGGAGTTTGTTACATCAGAACAGAGCTGATGCGTACGAGAGCGAATACGAATGGCAACTTAAAGTATCGAAGGTGCGCTATTCACATGTACAGGAAATTAACAAGTTCTAAATATTTTCTTTTCGCTATCCCCCTTCGTTGTTTGTATTGTAGAGGTTGCATAAGTTGCCCGTTATTGACAGCTCTGTTCGGGAAAGCACACAAATGGACAGAGCAAATGTATGGATAAATGGGAATGCTTCCAATTTTCACCAATTTATACCATATACAGACTATGGGATTGTAATGTGTAGCATATCAAACAAATCTTAGAAAATTTCCGATTCGATTGGTATGCAAATCGTTAAAATCCGTTCGCAGCAAAAATAATTATTAATGTTAACTTTATTGCATAAAAACGTGACCTTTTTTCTGATTTGGCACCTTTAATGTAAGACGTAGTCCTACTCGAATCGAAACGTCGATACAATCACTAACACACCGATCAAAATTTCGTATTTTAAACTTCATGTCTTGCAAATTGCATGTATTTGAGCGTTTGTGAAACGTTTTCCAAAGGAAAATATCAGGGACGCAAACCAGAATAAAACTACTCTCTTAAGATATGCAACAAGCAAACTAAATAACTCGAAAAATTATGACTTTTGCATCGATAGCTTTCACTTGGTCGAAGCTATCGACTTGCTCGGTATCTATAATAGTAAAATAGAGCTAACGAGCAAAATTCTTATCGACTCGATTTCCATAATAGGGTTTATTGTCTGTATTTTGTTGTTGCTTTGATATTTTTCTATTTCATTTTCAAAACGGCGTTGAAGCAGGATGAACGGGGATTGAAAATTTTGAAATTTTGCTCGCGCACTGGTAAAATTCAAATTATTCCTACGTCGTATTGGTAAAATCACTCAAGTGGCCAAATCGACTCTATATGTCCATAAATATTACCTGCATCGTAAAAAATGTTCTACTCTCCAGTCTGTTTTAATTTTATTGAAAAATATTGAAAAACCCTTTTTTTTTGTGAAACATTTGACCGAATAATTCGAAAAACAATATATTGATTTGCAAGGAACTGCATTTAAGTTTGGAAAAACATGAGTTCCCGAAGATATATTTGAAGTTCTTCTTAACACTTTGGCGTCCGGCGACACCACAGTGGTTACGCACGCAAACTAGCGCCTGACTGCCGGCGACACCACAGTGGTTACGTGCGCATAGTATCTCAGTGGCCGCACTTTAGTATCTCAGTGATAGCACTTTAGTATCGTTTGCATTCTGTTGGGGTTTTGTTTAAGTAACAATAACTTACACACACTATCAAGTTTAATGTTTTTATAAGTAGGGAAGGTGGGGAAAAACAAAAGAAGTGGGGACATACAGGTAAACTTCGATATAACGTACATTTCATTTTCAAAATTGTACGTTGTATCGAATTGTACGTTATATCGAAGCATAATAAAGTACTCACAAACGTAGTCTATAATACATTATTGTGTTGTTGTTTTAGTACAGTTAATGAATAACTTCAATCAGAAGACGAAGTCAGCCTTTCTCATGATGTTTCCCTTCGTACTATTGATTAAAGCTTGATTCATTTAGAATCCGGAATCACAAAACCAGCTATATTTCGGGATTGATTTAAGGTACAGAACTTGTTTTAGCATCACAATACAGATAAATCATTGTTCAGAAAAAAAATATTGAAAAAAATTGTCCTTTACCCTTTGGAAATGTGTACGTTATATCGAGGTAAAATGTACGTTATATCGAGTGACGTTATATCGAGGTACGTTATAACGAGGGTACGTTATATCGAAGTTTCCCTGTATTAAGAAGAACTTTTATTATATCTTTCGAAACTCATGTTTTACCAAACTTAAATGCAGTTTCTTGCATTTCAATATACTGTTTTTCGTGATAATCGGCCGAATGTTTTTATTCAAATTTAAACAGACCGAAAAGTAGAACACTTTTGATTATCCGCATGGACATATAGTGGGGAGAATATGGACAGTAATATTTACGTATGTATATCTTCGAAATTTCATGAAAGCAGGGGAACAGGGTTGAGAATTTATGAAAACTAACGATAAGATTAGTAAAACTCAATAATTTAAAATTTCCCGATAATGTCAAGAACGGGCGGCGACAAGCCAAGTAATCCGAGTTAGCGCTGCCGGCGCCAAGCGCATATTTTTTTACGAACCGTGCGGACGTCAAAGTGTTAACATGTCCGTATTCCCCCATCTCCACGAACACGAATCCTCGGCATGATATGTGTGGCACTAATCGCTCGGCCACGGGAGGAACTCCATATACACGGCTACCAGAATAAGTTCCATAGAAAACGGTGTGTTTTTTGATCATCTTCCTGTCACTACGGAAAATGGTTCAAGGATGGTACAACGCCAACAACGTGCAAATCGTACCCAAGAATAAAAATTTTCCGAGCTCTCCAAAAAGGACAAAAACAAATTGAAAAACATTGGAGGCAGCAAACTAAGAAAGAATATTTGGGAATGAGAAACCGTTGCAAACCAATTGACGTTCGGCATCAAATAAGGTGGATAAATCTACGGTACAAAGTTTGATGATGATGTTCGTATATGGAAAATTGGAGGCCTAATCAAATAATTATCCTGTGTTTTGTGGATATTAACTATCAAAAGGGTATAAAGATTGATAATTTATATACTTACATAACTTATATGTACTTAATCATGTATGACCATTTTTTGACCGTTGCACCCTTCAAAATGCATGAGCTCTTTAGAAAAATGTAACTCATTTCAAATACCTTAGGTTATTTTTGGTGGAATCAGTCATGAATGAAATTCAAATGAGCTCTGCGATACACGTACTCGCTGTGTATTTCCCTATCTTCATGTTTCAAATTGATTGAAGCTATTGTACCAGTCGGTATCAGTATTTCATTGTCACATTGTCATATCGTTCAAAATACTTGTTGGTTTTGCTTGTATGCTTCCACTGAATTGCTTACTACGTTACTGACCAATCATGAAAGAAACGCGTTACAATCTCAGGGACACTTTCTTGGATATTTTTGTTAGGAATTTAGGAATTTCATTCGGGTATTAGGCGCAGTAATAATACATGCAAAATGCACTCGGGAAACCCGAATGTAGGTTTTTCCGCAACAGCCAGTAACAATAATATGTACCTACTATAATAAACTTGTATTTGCTGGAAACTGTTTCATTCTGAGGAATGTTTTGATGATTATTTTTCGGGTTTTATTACATCTAGCTAATATTCACACAATCTACCGTCAATCACTAAACTCTGTCCGACACGGGGAGCATTGTGCCTTTATGCTCAGATATTGCTTCGATTGAGACATTAGAGCTAGGGCACGGCGAGCGAGAGTAGTAAAGCGCGATTAATAAAACCATCTTGAAACCGCATGACTTACGTTAGTCGTTCGAGAGCCTTCATTTAGAAAGTATATGGGCGCGCTCCTTACCTTCCGAGCGTCCGTTGTGTTCCGTTTGGTGTCGCGTTTTAAAATCCACTAATAATCTCGATTCGTTATGCAAATTCCGGCTTTCATCATCGGATGCTTGCCATTCTCTCAATAATTTCCGTCGTGGAGCATATAAGGGCTGACACGGAGTGAACTTTGTCGCATTCGCGGAAGTCATCTTCTCCCGGTTAAAAGCTGAGTTGTAGATTATCAACTATTTTTTCTCTCCATTTGTGCGAACGTTGGAAGTGCGGAAGAAATCAGCGACAGTGATAAAAGTGAGAGTTTTTGTTTATCGCGCTTTTTCCGTCTCATAAGTGTCGAAGCTCGTAACACAGAATCTGAAGGATCATTTCTGTGGAGGGAGCATGATTGGCTAGTTTCATATAAACCACAGGCAGCAGTTTGTGAAATTTGTGTTACAAGAAGTGCGCGTTGAGTTCGCCTCGGTTTTTGTTCTATATATTCAATATGTTCGTCAAGCGGAGAAAAATTGCAAATTCAAACAACAATATTGTTTTGAACAACTCTAATTACGAGGGGAACGGTAATGGGCAGGTGGTTAAATTGCGCTGTAACAAGCATAAAGATTGCAATGGAGAAACAAGTGAGGTAATGGTTCAAATGAAAGAGTTTAACGCCACATGTAGCCATATTCGTTAACGTTTACCGTATCAAATGCATTTCGCATTGTTCACTGTACGTACGGTGTAATGTAGCTCGCCTCTGATAGTTGATACGTAACAGATGGGCGCCTTCATGGCCTAAAATCGGGGTTCGACACATATGGGGGTTTGATTCTTGATTGCAATAGGATCATTTTATTGCTGGAAAAGTATCGTAAACATTTATCGTTTTGTAATTTGAGTCGAAGCTCGTTGTTGTTCTGCTAGACATCCTCAATTTTTGTTCGCAAAGCACATTTAGCATGTATATATTATTCAATTCCGTAACTAGTTTGCCGTTACCTACAACCAATTTCCAATCTAATGCCTATAGGTTTCAAGGGTCCATAGTACGATCCATCTAAATACCGTTTTGCTTTTGAGATTATCGTACTAGAGGGTCATCCGAGCAACACTTAATAATTATTACAACTTACTACCGAATTTCGGAGTTGGCGGTTGCAACTTTAAGAGCGCTTACTCCAATTTTCGGTCGCAATAATCGTCCCAGCCGGCAGACTGTCCATAGTTCAGTGCCCAGTGGCCAGAACTGAAAGATCCCAGCATCAATGATATGTGGTTTCAACAAGACGGTGCCACAAAATCAAAACAACATCTCTAAAAAAACACAAAAAACTATACTCTATTCGTTATATGAAAACATGAAGATGGTCTCACCTGCAACAAGTGTATTCTTGCTTTTTCTAGAAATGTACAAAAATTAGCTGGACGAATTCTTTTTAATCCTCCTATACTCGCGCATAGGTTTGTGAGACGGATAAATCAATGATTCGTTCATTTCTCAGAAAACATCAATACTTCGACTTTGCGATTCTTTCTAGCTTCTTCATTCGTCGTAGGTCATCGTTTAGCGTATCGTATGCGTTGGTACTAAGGGGACGTGTGTCACTTTTTACCACTTTGGGTCTGAGACACCTACGCGAGTATAGGAGTAACTTTTTTGGATAAGCGACTTTTTTTTCCTATTTTAGAATAGAGTTCAATGAAATGTATAAATTAATGTTAGTGACGTGGAATATTTATTGAATATAATGCATAAGATCATTACCGGAATATTCTTGTTTGATTTTAGTCCTTTTTTTCACTGGATTGAACGGATTGATATGAGGGGCTTAGAATGAAAGGAGTGTAAGTGATTTGATCGATTTCTCTACATCGACTCTCTCTTTTGGTCATAACTTCGCAGCAAACACATTCCCAACTGTTTTTCACAATGTGGAAGGTAGGTCAGAACCTCATCTATTGAATTCTATAGCAAACTTGAATTGGAACGTTTTTGCAGTTGAGTTATTAACTAAATAAAAAGATGATGAAGAGAAATCGATCAAGTCACTTACACCCCTTGCATTCTGAGCCCCTCATATATATTCGTCGTTAGATTCATACGTGCTAAAGCAAAATACAAACGTTTGACTTACGTGCAAAAGCAAAATACAAGTGTTTGACTTTCGTGTAGTTATTCGTTAAATACAATCGTCACACATATACACACTTGTGAAAGAATTGCACTTACGGGAGAATTGTAAACTGTGAACTATGAACTTATGGTAACTTACGGTTATTTTTTACAGTTACAGTTTCGGGGATATTTTTTTATAATAAATAGGCTGAACGATATCGACAAGAAAACAAGTCACAAGTAGTTCCTAGAAATCCTTTTATATTATCTTTCAAAGCCCCATAAAAACAGACATTAAGTTTTTGTTTACCAAGAACACAGAGACAAAGAATATTAGAAATATGAAAACTAATGTCAGATTTCAGAACCTTTATCATGGTAACTATCTAGAAACTCGTTATAAATTCTTCTCTTCGAAAAAAGACCCGAAAACACGCTACAACTGTATGCAATGTAAAAAATATGTTTGGCTCGAGCATGCAGTTATGGTATTTTCTTATTTTTACATCAATGAAACAACAATTCCGTCAAAATCGGTAGTTTTGCTACCAGAATATTAGACCCGTTTTTTTTTATTTTGGCGTAGGACGCCGTTTAACCGGAAGATATAGAGGGTAAAACGGAAATCTAGACACTGAATAAGGTTTGAAAGGTTTCGAATGCATATAATTCGAGCATTTCTTAATAGATCGCAAAGATATTTGCATCAATTGATAGGAAATATTTCTACGCATCTATCACAATGAATAACATTTTATTTTACTCGAGATAAACAATTGAATAACTGTGAGATGTCAAGCATTATTCAAACGCGCTATGTGCCTCGTTTTGATTGGTCCAATTTGTGCTTCTCGAATGGTTCCAACCAAAAGGAGCAACCAGAATAACAGCGGAATATAATTCGAATACAAGCAAAACATTGAATCGCAAGCTAATCCCCTTGTGATTCTACTGCCGGCCTATAGTACGGTTTTGTACGGTTTAGGATAGTGCAAATACCAACCCAGCTAAATCGATGCAATGTGTGCATATACATATCTAAAACACTTACAAATGTGCGCGCGATGTTCATATTCCATGTTTTTGTTTAAACACGAACATACTTTTCGATAGTGTTCAATGTTTATCCCAAACACGTCCAATGATTCACAAACACAAACATGTTTAAATCACACGCGTTCTTCACATCATAAACAAACATGGTGTTTATTATTCAAACACATCATGTACAAAAGATACCACCCGTTGTCGCAGTATTCATTGCTCTTCATTTCTTTTCATGCACGGAAAAAAATTATTCATCCTAAAATATTCCTTTATAGAATACTTTTTCACAGAAACTAACTTGATTTAGTTCGAATTGCAAAGATTGCATGAACTCAGAGGCTGTGAGTTCATGTACATTTTGCAATTAAATAATCCTTGGTTTTCTCCCGTGCAAAGTAAACATTCTCTGAATAGAATGAAACTTTATACGTGAATTTTTTTTTGTGTGCATGTTCCCAATTAAAGTCAGGGGAACAGACTGCATAGTGGGTTCGTCGTACAAATGGTGGCCAAATAAATAAACAAATAGCCAAAAATTTGTTTTAGATTCATGTTTTCAGGAAAGCCTATTCTTGGTATTTTAATGTGGGTAACTAAACAAATCCGTCACGCTCTATTCAATTTTAGTACTTGTTCTAATAGCTATCATTAGCTATTTGTTACATTAATTCAATTTATAAATTGATGCGTGCACTTAATAATGATACCATTTGCGAAGAACTCTGTTATCAATTGACGTTTATTTTGTTCAGAACAGATAAAAAGGTTTATTTTATTTGCCCAAAATTTTAGGGACAGAAGGATCTTTCCCCGGCTTCAAAACTGATATGATTTTAGTTAATATTCATACTGAAGGAAAGAAATTAAGTACCCAGCACCTATTTAATATCTTCGCTACAAAATCAAATGAGCTATGGTTCAAGTGGTTAAGCTCGATGTTGAAGGCTGACAAGGGATTCAGATTCTAGACTGGTCGAATCAAAGACCAATCGGGAACTTGTGCGGTTTAGTCGTACGGGAAGTATGTGCAGGCAACAAGCAGACAATGTGCTTTGAATGTTAAGTAAAACATAGAAAGCATTAAAAAATGGACACACCATTTGACAGTCCCAGTAGTCGGTATGCAAGCTTTTGATAGCGTTTGGCTTTTTGAAACAGTTTTGCTCGTTTTTTTCCTCGAAGTTTTAAGCTATTGTGGTTCCGGAAAGTCAAGACTGAATCCGACATCTCGGGTAATACCACCTTGAATAAATAGATCCCGGAATTTATTTAGGAAAAGAAAAATACAAAATTTTACATCAATATCCCAATTGTCCCCTTCAAAGTTCACCCCATCGACTGCAACGCACTTATGCCAGTTGTTATTGACGATCATCTCAGATAGCAGCGAAGCGTTGTGGGTGTAAGTGCATGGGTCTTTTAAGCAACTTTGCATACTTGAAATATTAAAAAAATAGACTACTTTTTAAAAAGAGCCAAAAATTTTTCTTAATTTTAATAAAAATTATAACTCAAAAACTATAATACCTACAAAATTCGAGTCAAAGGACGAAATGTAGGAAATTGTTCAAATTTTCTTTCTCCCTGTTAAATTTCCCATCTTCCGATGTATAGACGACTTGTTGGAAATTATAAGAACTATTCATATATTGGGTTGGGGGAAAAGAAATGTCGTATATTGTCAATATATGGCAACACTTAAACATATCTTGTGTTGTACTTATCGCATCGGGTCATACTATACGGCTATTTAAAGACGACAATCTGTGCTACAAGTGTCGTTTTGACAGTGTTGTCCTTTTCAGTCTCAAGTTATAGCGCGTGAAAGATGGAGTCCACCAAGCAAGAAATTCGCCATATTTTACGTTTTTACTACCTGCGAGGTAAAAATGCAAAAAAGGCGGCCGAAAAAATTCGTGTAGTTTACGGACCCGATACTGTAACGATTCGCACAGCACAGAGTTGGTTTGATCGGTTTCGTTCTGGTGTAGTGGCTGTCGGAGATACACCCCGTACTGGTAGGTCAATCGTCGTGGAAACCGATAAAATAGTTGAAATCATCCAAGTAGACCGGCATGTGAGCACTCGCTCGATTGGCCAGGAACTGGGTATAGACCATAAAACCGTTTGGAACCATTTGCAGAAGATTCGATTCCAAAAAAAGCTGGATGTATGGGTGCCACACGAGTTGACCCAAAAAAATCTTTTAGACCGAATCCACGCCAGCGATGCACTGCTGAAACGGAACGAACTCGACCCACTTTTGAAGAAGATGGTGACTGGTGATGAAAAGTGGATCACGTACGACACCTTAAAGCGAAAAAAGTCGTGGTCGAAGCGCGGTGAGCCGGCCCAAACTATCGCCAAGCCCGGATTGACGTCATCCACTATGAGCTGCTCAACTATGGCCAGACCCTCAACTCGGTTCTCTACTGTGAGCAGCTTGACCGTTTGAAGCAGGCTATTGACCAGAAGCGGCCAGAAATGATCAATAGGAATGGTTTTGTTTTCCACCAGGACAACGCTCGGCCTCACACATCTTTGATGACCCGCCAGAAGCTACGGGAGCTCGGATGGGATGTCCTATTGCATCCACCGTATAGTCCGGATCAGGCTCCAAGTGATTATCATCTCTTCCGGTTCATGTGAAACGCTCTTGGTGATACTAAGTTGGCCTCAAAAGAGGCTTGCGAAAACTGGCTGTCTGAGTTTTTTGCAAATAAAGAAGGGGGGATTTTATAAGGGGGGAATAATGAAGTTGCCTTCTAAATGGCAACAAGTTTGCGATCAAAACGGCGCATATTTGACTTAAATTTGATGATTTTAAGTATGTTAAATAAAGCGTCATATTTCGATCAGAAATACGACATTTCTGTTTCCCCAACCCTATATATTTTCTTAAGAATTTAAAAAAATAATTTTTCTAGAAAAATGGGTTTTATTTTATAAAATATTTTTTTTCAGTGAATTTTTTTTTGTATTTTTTTATGCAAATTTAAACAATTTTCTGCATTTCATCCTTTGACCCGAATTTGTAGTTATTATTGTTTTTGAGTTAGAATTTTTTGTAAAAAAACAAGAATAAATTTTTGGCCCTTTTTCTTCTTTTTTGAATATTTTAAGTATGCAAAACTGCTTAAAAGACCCATATGCTCATACCCACAAAGTTTCGCTGCTATCTAAGATGGTGCTGCCAACTCCTAAGACGAGTTGGCATGGAATTCGTTTACTCGCTATAGCTAGAACGGGACGATATATGCGGCTCAAACTTCTATACAGGCATCGAAAGTGGTGTGCGATGTTCGATACGGCTCGGATATGCAATCAACAGGCTTTGTTCCTCGCTTCGTATATTCATTTGGTGCAACAAAAGTGAAAACTGTCATTCGGTCAAGCATTTAAATCATCCATTCATGTTAGGTTATATATTAGTGAATGGTTACTTGCATGGCACATTGTGTATCATTCAATGTTGACAGATATCCAAACACTGTGGTCGTGGAAACAATGGGCTCTTTTATATACACCGAGCAAAATTTTGAATTTTGGAAATCGAGATAATCTCTTACCGAACTCCAATTTCATGTATTGCAATCGCATATATTGTGTTACCGTGGCCGAGCTGTTAGCGTCACACATTATCATGCCGGGGGTTCTGGTTCGATTCCCGTTCTGGCCGGCGGATTTTTCGTCAACGAAATTTCTTCCGACTTGGACTGAGGTCACGCGTATTCTAGAGCATGTCACTCCAGAATACAATCAAGGCGTGTTATTCGGCATAGAAATCTTAAATGAGTACTACTAATGAAAATTACGCAAGTAATACCTACGTCGAAAAGGCAAAAGTCCCACTGGGAACGTTAGTGCCATACAAGAAGAATTGTATATATTTAAGCGTTTCTGAAATGATTCCCAAAGGAAAATATCAGGGATGCAAACCAAAACATAATATTTCGCTGACGATATGCAACAAGCAAACCAAACGACTCGACAAATTATGACACTTGCATCGATAGCTTTCGCTCGGTCGATGCTATCGACTTGCTCGGTATCTATAAGAGCCCCCGCAGACTAAAGACTTTTGTCGGCCGATAGATTGATCGGACGACTTAATCAGTATGAAGTGATATACATATGCGCACACTACACCGATTCAGTACCGGCCGATAAAAAAAAGTTTGATATGCTTCCCGATTTTATTCAAACTATTCAAACTATTCGGTCAACTATCGTCCATCCGTTTAATCAGTACTGGCTAGTATCGATCTACGCACATACGACGATTGTTTATCGGCCAATAGTTCAATTTGCTCTCAATTTTGGCATCCGACATACGTGCCGTGAGAATCACGAGAATATTCGACCGACAGTGCGCACTCTTGACCAACCCGACAGTCTGTTTGGTTGGCTCGGTGTGCGCACTAGCAACCCAACCCGACCAATCCATCGGTTGAAAAAAAGTCTGCATTTCTATAATAAGGCCCAATATACGAGATTTGTGTGCTGATTGCTAGTTTGCATCTCTTCTTCTAGACATTTGCTGCCGCCACAGGCGATTTGATGTTTGATCTATCAACACTATTATATATATTTGACAACGTATTAAATCAACAACGCTTACGTGTGATTCAACCGTACACAAATGCTCTGCACCTAAGTTGACAAACTTTTCTAAAAATACTTGCCTATCTCTTCCCAACAGTGCCTGCAAGTCGCAACGAACGTCACCGAACAGAAGCATAATGTAACGCGCGAGGTCCGGGGGCAAAATTTAGGCCTGTGTCGGGGCTTCCGAGGATGCACAGTTTGGTTGACAGGATTGAGCGGTGCTGGAAAGACTTCAATTGCGTTCGAGTTGGAGGCATACCTAGTTTCGAAAGGAATCCCCGCGTATGGCCTCGATGGTGATAACATAAGGACCGGTCTGAACAAAAACCTTGGCTTTACCCAAGTGGACCGCGAAGAGAACATTCGGCGGGTGGCTGAAGTGGCGAAACTGTTTGCCGATAGCGGCGTCGTCGCAATTTGCAGCTTTGTCTCACCGTTTGCGGAGGATCGTGAGATGGCAAGACGAATTCATAAAGATGCCGATTTGAAGTTCTTCGAAATCTATGTGGATACTCCTCTGGAGGTGTGCGAATTACGTGATGTGAAAGGTTTGTACAAGAAGGCCCGCAAGGGAACAATTCAAGGTTTCACGGGCGTAACGCAAGCTTATGAGGCACCGGAGCACCCTGATCTATCGGTTTCGACTGAGGGATTAACCGTCAGACAATCAACTTATAGGCTGATTAAGCTGCTTGAAGATGAGAACATCATCCCAAAGTTCATCAAGGATGATGAACCCATTCCAGAGCTGTTCGTGCCAGAACATTTGAAAGAAGCTGTCCAAGCGGAAGCAAAAACATTGCCTTCAATATCGATGACAACGACCGAGTTGCAGTGGTTGCAAGTATTAGCCGAAGGGTGGGCTCATCCGTTGAAAGGATTTATGCGCGAGAAAGAATATCTGCAGACACTGCATTTCAACTGCATGCTGAATGAAGACGAAACTATGCGCGAGAATCAATCCATTCCCATAGTATTATCGGTTAGCGAAGACGATAAGAATAAACTAGACGGCGTCAGTGCCCTATCGTTATCATATCAGGGTCGTATAGTTGCGATCTTGAGGAAGCCTGAGTTCTTTTATCAGAGAAAAGAGGAGCGATGCGCCAGGCAGTTTGGCACAAACAATGCCAATCATCCGTATATTAAAATGATAATGGAATCCGGTCAGTATTTAGTAGGGGGAGACGTGGAGGTGATAGAAAAAATTTACTGGGACGATGGTTTGGATAGCTATCGTCTAACTCCCAACGAGCTGAGGAAAAAGTTCCAAGAAATCGAGGCGGATGCAATATTTGCTTTTCAGCTGCGAAATCCGATTCACAACGGACATGCACTATTGATGAGCGACTGCAGACTTCAGCTGTTGGAGCGGGGCTTCAAAAATCCCGTCTTGCTGCTGCATCCGTTGGGCGGTTGGACCAAGGACGACGATGTGCCGCTACCGGTGAGAATGGCACAACACCAGGCCGTGCTAGATTCCGGAGTGCTGAAGCGGGAGCACACCATTCTCGCTATCTTCCCCTCGCCAATGATGTACGCAGGGCCAACCGAGGTGCAGTGGCATGCGAAAGCACGTAAGTTTTCATTTGTTAAGTTATTACAATAGAGTTCAGAAGTAAAATTACAATTATTCGAAAATATCATTGTGAAGAAATTTATTCCACACATATGGGCAAGTCTATACAAGTTTATATCTGGAATTATTGATCATATGCATGGAGATATGAAACAATGTTTAGTTCAGGCATTATCAATAAAACATTAAAACTTCAAGTTGTGGAGGAAAAAACATCGGTTTGATACCTTGATGGTATTATTCATTTAGGGAGCAAGCAAAACTGCAATTTAGTATATTTAATCCTAACGTGCTGATAAACTTCGCGTCTCTCTTTCGAAGCAGCAGTTATCTCGTCGAAGAACCAAAAGCTTTAGGAAATTTCACGATATTCTTTTCGTAGGCTAACATTTGATAGTCGAAGTAGTTTCAACCATTTATTTGGAGTCAAGCATGTATGTTGAATTGTTCAAGAAATTCTGGAAAATTTTAATAAGTTACTGTAAATAAATGAAAAAAAATAGAAAAAAGAGATATGATAAAAATGATAACAAAGAAAAAGTTGAAGGTTTATGTCCGGGACATGACCGCATAGTTGACGCAGGATTGCGTTTCGATATTTGTTGCATGTTGATTTTAAGTATCTTCGAATCAATTTTAACATATTAACCCTCTACAGCCCACATTTTTTATTTGCGTGAAAAAACTATAGTAGATCATATTTTTGTTGAGAAAATCGAAAAACATAATGACAATTTTTTGAGGTTACGGATTTTTTATTTGTACCACAAAACCAATAATCCGCCTTAAGACGGGGTTGTGTATCTGATCGAAAAAAAAGGTTTTTGAAAATTATGATGCAAAACGGCCCTATGATATAACCTATGATATAACCGCAAGGTTGACGTAGGACTGCCGTTGGTAATCATTTGTGTTTTTTCAATTAGTAATAATCGCACTTCGAATGTTCCTCATTGGGTAAATTATTGATTAAACTAGTGAATGAATGAAACAATTTACGAATTCAATTGCAAACAAATCCCTATTAAATTCATGTATTATAGTAGTGGTTATCGCCGCAAATAGTTATCAACATTTTGCCTAATCATCTAACGGTATGCGAAGAAGTTCAGTGAGCTGGCGACATGAAGAGGCATGCAGTCCTGAGTAACCGAACCAAAGCGTTGTATTTCTACCCGCTTTTGTAGACCGTGTTAGCAAAACGCATTCCGGAGTGTAAAAATGCATGGGGGTATAAAAAGTACTGCCGAGATTTGGAATGCCGGTTTTCCAAACTTTTTGGTTTCTGAATCTGTGTTGGAAAAATGTGTTTATGTACTCGCAGCTTGCATCTCATTTGCAATGCCAATTTCCCAAGGCTCCATGGTTTTAAAGTCTGTGTTAGGGAAGCATTCCGATTTGCAAAAACGCAAACGAGTACAAAAATACCCACTGCTTGTATCTATTTTGAAATGCCGATTTCCCTTGGCTCCATGGTTTTGAAGTGTGTGTTAAGGAAACATTCCGATTTGCAAAAGTGCAAACGAGAACGAAAGTATCCGCTGCTCGCATCTATTTTGAAATGCCAATTTCCCCAGGCTTTTTGAAGTCTGTGTTGGGGAACAATCCGATTTGCAGAAACGCAAACGAGTACAAAAGTACCCGCTGCTTGTATCTATTTTGAAATGCCGATTTCCCTTGGCTCCATGGTTTTGAAGTCTGTGTTGGGGAAATACTCCGATTTGCAAAAGCGCAAACGAGTACAAAAGCACCCGCTGCTTGTATCCATTTTGCAATGCCGATTTCCCTTGGCTCCATGGTTTTGAAGTGTGTGTTAAGGAAACATTCCGATTTGCAAAAGTGCAAACGAGAACGAAAGTATCCGCTGCTCGCATCTATTTTGCAATGCCGATTTCCCCAGGCTTTTTGAAGTCTGTGTTGGGGAACAATCCGATTTGCAGAAACGCAAACGAGTACAAAAGTACCCGCTGCTTGTATCTATTTTGAAATGCCGATTTCCCTTGGCTTCATGGTTTTGAAGTCGGTGTTGGGGAAATATTCCGATTTGCAAAAGCGCAAACGAGTACAAAAGCACCCGCTGCTTGTATCCATTTTGCAATGCCGATTTCCCCAGGCTCCATGGTTTTGAAGTCTGTGTTGGGGAACAATCCGATTTGCAGAAACGCAAACGAGTTCAAAAGTACCCGCTGCTTGTATCCATTTTGCAATGTCGATTTCCCCAGACTCCATGGTTTTGAAGTCTGTGTTAGGGAAACATTCCGATTTGCAGAAACGCAAACGAATACAAAAGTACCCGCTGCTTGTATCTATTTTGAAATGCCAATTTCCCTTGGATCCATGGTTTTCAAGTTTGTGTTAGGGAAACATTCCGATTTGCAAAAGTGCAAACGAGTACGAAAGTGTCCGCTGCTTGAATCTATTTTGCAATGCCGACTTCCCTTGGCTCCATGGTTTAGAAGTCTGTGTTAGGGAAACATTCCGATTTGCAATAGCGCAAACGAGTACAAAAGTACCCGCTGCTTATATCCATTTTGCAATGGCGATTTCCCCAGGCTCCTTGGTTTAGAAGTCCGTGTTAGGGAAACATCCACTCATTCCTGCGATGGTACCTCAATCGCTGTTCAATTATAACTGAGTGAATCTCCGAGCGGCGCTCGCTTATATACCGATTGGTGATTTCAATAGCCTGTTTTGAAAGCAATTTTAAGGCTATTGAAACAAGTTTTTGAATCAGTAAGTAACAAGTATATGACGCGTAGACATTTTATCTTTCGAATGAAGTGTTTATCATACCATTTCGTTCAGTTGTTTTGGAGCTATTGACGCTCAAAATCTCGGTCTCCGGCGTAACGCTTTCGTTTTCGAAACTTTGATTTTACACCCCGGTATAGAAATGAAAGACGTAGTCCTACGTCAAAACATAAAAACAATTCTGATTTGGCTCAATGTAAAAATTTATGTCGCATTTAAGGTATTTGACTTGCGTTTCCGATGTGCATCCCGGGTTTTTGCAAGTCCTCTTTTCGGAACGTGGAAGTATGTCTGGAAAATTATCCATTTTATCATGCCTGATATCAGAGGGTGGAACATACGCTCGCTTCAGAGTGGATGGTTTCTTTGTGGTGATCATACGTGGGCGACCAGGATGTTTGCAAAACGTCGGGGCTTGATAGTGTTTTAGAACCTTAGTTCGAAAGTTTGGTAGGTGGTACACGTCGAAGGATAGATCTGCCTTGTGTAGTCGTTTGGACAAAATATATGAGTTCACCATAGTTTTATCGAGTGAAAGATTCAACAAGCGATTCATATTCTTTTTTGTTTTGATTCGAATATAATACCGTCCAAAAAGTACATCTGCTTTGTCCTGAAATCGGATCCACCGTAAACCTCGAAAGAATGTTATTCTATGGATTCTCATATTCAACAATATGCAATATAGGAACCCCATGTGTGGTATAAACATTGTGTATTTAATCGGTGGGAATGCATATTCACTCCAGCACGATTTCAAATCTGGATATCGGTAAATGAACATTTGAATGAGGACTCCAAAAAATTTCTAATTTCCTGCGCTGCTGTGGAAAAACTAAAGGGCGAACACGAAATTATTGCGACACCGAAAATGCCATGTCAATTTTCTTATAATGTTTAGAATCAAACCAAAATTTTAGGGTAGTTTTATACATATATTTACTTCAAAAATCAAAAGAAAAGTTAATCGATGGAGCATTGAGTGTAAAATTGAACGCATTTTTGCTTGATGCCCTCCATCAAAGTCTTTACAGTGTCATCCGGTACCAGTTTCTTAGTTTTTTCCATTTTCTTAACATGTCCTTCTCGTCTTTGACTGTCTTCTTGCTCTTCCGAAGTTCCCGCTTCATTATTGCCCAGTACTGCTCCACCGGGCGCGGCCCCGGACAGTTTGGCGGGTTCATGTCCTTTGGAACAAAATGGATAGAATTGGCCTCATACCACTCCAGGACACTTTTAGAATAGTGGCATGATGCCAAATCTGGCCAAAATAGCGGAGCTTCGTCGTGCTGCTGCAAGAACGGCAAAAGGCGCTTCTCGAGGCACTCAGATTTGTAGATTTACTGTGCCCTTTGTCACGAAAGGCTCACTCCTCAGTCCGCAAGAGCAGATGGCCTGCCAAACGAGATATTTGGAGGCGAAATTCGACATTTTCTTCTTCTTAAATTTGTCGTCCACATCGAACTTGCTCTTGCCGGTGAAAAACTCCAACCCGGGAATTTGCTTAAAATCGGCTTTTATATACGTTTCGTCGTCCATCACACAGCAGCCATATTTTGTCAGCATCTTCTCGTAGAGCTTCCGTGCCCGAGATTTAGCCGTCGATTGTTGCCGCTCATCGCGGTTTGGGAAGTTCTATACCTTGTATGTATGTAGTCCAGCTCTCTTCTTTGCATTCTGGACGTAGCTCTGCGACATGCCGATTTTTTTAGCCAAATCACGGCTTGAGACGTTGGGATTTGCTTTGCCGCTTCACATTTCCCTCCGTATTTTTGTTCTCAAGTCCCGGTTTTCTTCCAGCTCCTTTGCCGTGGTCCAACGTCAACCGCTCCTGGAACCGCTTCAACATTCTGGAGACGGTTGAATCGTGAATGTTCAACATTTTTCCCAACTGCCGGTGCGACAGGTCAGGAAATTCCAGGTGTTTGGAAAGAATTTGTTCTCTCGACTCGCGTTGGTTCACCTCCATTTTCGTTGAATCGAAAAACACATCAATGAGAAAGTGTGCAAAATTTGGTTGATTTTTACCCAATGGTAAAAAAGTTATGCCCTGTTGAATGTGTGGCAATAATTTCGAGTTCGCCCTCATTATGTTTCTCTACTTGGCGCAAAAATTGGCCTGAGCCGCAATGTGTTATAAAATCCCATCGACAAAATATTTAAAAAAAAAACAAGTTTGAACTGCTCAAGGTCAGGATCGCCATACAAAAGGTCCGACTCAGGAACGACAATATCTCCGGCCCTTCGACCTGCCGATCGATCAGCAATTTCCTCTCCGATATGTCTGAAAAACAAATCTATCAAAAAACATAAAAATAGACTTCATTACTGCCAAACAGCTATATTCGATGTTAATTTTTAGTACGATACTCTTCAACAGGAGTCGGATTTTTTTCGCTCAACTGTCCAAAACCGCCTCAAGACGGGTTATGGTTTTTACCAAAAAGCTTTAATTTTCTGTTACCATAATAAAAAAAACTTAGTGTCGAGCGTAAAATAATAATCAAAATAAACTTTACGAACAATTTTTCCACCAATGCAATGTTCAAAAAGTGTATTTGTTTTTTGTTTGGAGTGCGCGACCGAAATCGATTTTTTTTCTCTTTTATCACGAATTATAGACTTTCAACATAAAATACTAATAGCAAAAACCTACCAGCATAAAACCAATATGTGTGTATGATAGATGAAAGTATGTTGAAGACATGCTAGTGTGAGTGAACATTGAAAATAGTGTCTGAATATTTAAAAAAAATCTATGAAGTCCGTCTAATAGCGGGGTTAGGTTGTAGAGGGTTAACTATCGAAGGCCAAAAGAATTCTAAATGAATGCTTGCGTATTTCATAAGGAAAATATTATTCTACAATTTAATAGTAAACCTCTTCACCAATAACATCGAGTCTCACTCGTTGTACAGTTGCATAGCATAGGGTTCTAGGACGCTCAGCAGAGTTATGAAATCATTCGATTCGTGACCCAATCTGTCAAAGGGTAAGGAGTTAATTTCAAATTTTCAACTTTCTTAAGTATTTTATTCTCCTAAATATTCAGTTTTTATTTTCCTTCATTATTAATTTTCATTTTTTCAACTTTTATTTTGTATCCAACCTAATTCGTTCCGTTTCCACAAGATGGCTCAAGGTGCTATAAGTAGTCGACAGTTGATTTTTGCTGAATTGTGAAGTGTCAACATCTGTCAACCAAATATTGTCTACTAGTTTTAGAGTTTTGCACACCGAGTTCGATTTTTATTGCGTTGAAAATGTTGATTTACTAAAGAAGACAGAAAGATGTCGAACGCAAACCGTGCGTGTAGAATCATTGGGAGTAGCTCGACAAGTTATTTCTAAACGACTCAAAGCCGCACAATACACCCAAAAGTAGGGAAACTCTGTTCCATACGAATTGATGATTTTGATTGATTGATTTTGATGATTTTGCAATCGTTAACGAGGAAGAAAAATGGATTTACTACGACAATTCAAAACGCAAAAGAACGTATGTAAAGCCCGGCCAACCAGGAACATCAACGCCGAAACCGATCCTCCATGGTGCCAAAGTAAAGCTCCGTATTCGATGGGATCCACTATGGGCTACTAAAACCTGGTCAAACGACCAATAGATACTTCAATAAGCAAAAATGGATCCGTTTAAAACGAATTATTGGCAAAAAACGTCCAGATTATGCGACCAGACACGAGTTGATAATATTCCATCATGACAACGCTCGGCCTAATGTTGATATTCGAGTTAAAAACTATTTGGAAAATAGCGGACGGGAAATTCTGATTCACCCGCCATATAGCCCAGACCTTGCCCGTTCCGACATCAACTGTCGATCGATGCAGAACGCTTTGAGTGGAATACGCTTTACTGCAGAACAGGGTATCAAAAATTCACTGGATCCATTCTTGGCTTCAAAAGATGAACGGTTCTTTTGTGACCGAATCCGTAAATTGCCAGAAAGACGGGAAAAAAGAGTAGCTAGCGATGTTGAATAATTTGAATGATGTATTGATTAATTCTTTTATTAAAATAAATGTGTTTTTCATCCAAAAAAATGGAACGAATAAAGTCGCACATCCAAGAATTTCGTTCAAATTTCAATACAGGTCGGACTCAATTATCCGGAATGTTGATTTTGTTTTCACTCCGGATAATCGAATTTTCCGGATAATCGAATCATAAAAAAATTAAAATAAAATCTCACGGTAAACGTAAAATAACTATAATTTGCACTGATTCATTTGTATATTGCAGTGTCGTAGCCAGAAATTGTCAGGCGCCCCAAGGGGGGATGGGGGGTGGAGAGGGGCTTTGAAAATCGAAAAAAAAATGGGTGGGTTTTATCTATGATATAACCGCAAGGTTGACGTGGGACTATCTTAGCGTAGCAATCATTTGTTTGTATTGATTAAATTTTTGATTGAATAGAACAATTCCCGAATTCAATTGAATTCAATATATTTGCCATGTGAGTAAAAAGATTGTATTATTCCATATAAGATCAATTCATGCATTCGTTACAAGTAAATTTAATGACCGTCCTTTTACGTTTGGTATGACGCTTAGGACAAAACATGTGAACGGAAGAATTATCAAACGATTATTTTATTTTACGTTTCCTTCTGAAGTTTGCATCTCTCAAGTGTACGTATTTCTCGAACCGCGAATTTGCTTGATTTGATGAACTTCAGGCACTCAGTTTCGATTTTGACATATACGTCGAACGCATATTGTTTAATCCACAGGCGTCATCGCACCAATAGGTTATCAACATCTTGCCCAATCATCAAATGGTATGCGTAGGAATTCAGTGAGCAGAGGATATGAAAGCATATCCTTCAATGCAATCTTGAATAGCCGGGCCAAAGCGTGGTGTTCGTACCCACTTTTGTAATCCGTGTTAGGAAAACACTTTTAGGAGTGCAAAAAAACATGCAAGTGTAGAAGTACCCCCGGAAGACCGTATTAAAGGAAACATATTCTAGTTTGCACAAAGGCAAGCGAGTACAAAAGTACCCGCAGTTTGCATTTATTTGCTGAGCCGATTTCCCCAGACATCTTGGTTTTGAAGTCTGTGTTAAGCAAACACATTTCAGTCGGTACAAAAATGCCCTCAACTTGCATGAATTTGCAATGCCAATTTCCTCAGACACCTTGGTTCTAAAGTCGGTTTTGGGGAAACACATTTCAGTTGAAACAAAAATACCCCCGACATTCATGTATTTGCAATGCCGATTTCCCCACGCTCCATGGATTGGAAGTCTGTGTTAGGGAAACACATTTCAGTCGGAACAAAAATGTCCCCGACTTACATGTATTTGGAATGCCAATTTCCCCACACTCCTCGGATTTGAGGTCTGTGTTAGCGAAACACATTTCAGTCGGCACAAAAACACCCTCGACTAACATGTATTTGCAATGCCAATTTCCCTAAGCTCCATGTTTTTGAAGTCTGTGTTAGGGAAATACATTTCAGTCGGAACAAAAATACCCCCGACTTTCATATATTTGCAATGCTGATCTCTCCAACGCTGCTTGGTTTTGAAGTCTGTGTTAGGGAATTTACTTTCATGTATTTGCGATGCCGATTTTCCCAAGGCTGCTTGGTTTTAATGGCTGTGTTAGGGAAACCGTAGATCGGGCCAATCAAAATGAGACAGTTAGGGCGTTTAGATAACGTTTAACATTTTACAGTTATTCAATTGTTCATCTAAGTACGATAGAAGCGTAGAAATATTCCCTATCAATTGATGCCAACATCTTTCCGATCCAGTAAGAAATGTTCGAGTTAGAAGCATTCGGAATCTTTCATTTTATCCTGCATGTTCCGTGTTTAGGTTTTCATTTCACCCCCCATATACTCCGGTTAGACGTAGTCCCACGTCAAAAAAAATCATCGCTTAGAGCCCATGGACTAGAATATTATTCAAATGGTCAAGTCCAACTACAAACAGAAGCTCATGCGTGAGTTTCTTGGACGCCAAGGAGAGTTCGATGACATGATTAAGCGAATCAACATAAGGGATGCTATGTTTGGGTAACCGAGGCTTGGAACGAGGTATCGGCAGTCTTCGGAATTGAACGCAGTTCTGATGTGCAACACTTTTTTTTGCACCCAGTTGAACTCTCGAATCAACGCACACCGAAACAAAGTTCAAATGTTCTGTTGTCAACACGGTTCGCTTTTGAGTTCGAACATCCTCACTGCACCGTATCCATACACCGGCTTATATTCCCAATTTTAAACCGAGCTCGAATCTAGTCTTTCTGCGTTGCTTTCTCTGTTGATGCGGATTGTATGAGGGTGCGCTGTTGCTTAGCTTAGAACAAGCATTAGCATTAGCATTAGCATTAGCATTGAGCAAGTTGCACAATATCGTAGGTGGTACGAATTCAGAACTGTTAAGTCAAAAACTAGCCCTCATCCGTTGCTGATGATTGGTAATATCTCTTAGATGAAGGCATGCTTTCTCCAACAGTTAAGAATTGTCCTGGCCACGTCCTTGCAACTGCTAAGGAAAGGGAAGGAATGTTAGTTCGACATTTACTTAAGAGAGATGCAGATAACTCTACGACCTCTCATAAATGTCTCGGGAATTTAGGAATGTATTAGTAGGGGAGGTGAGCCATAGGATACACTCAGCCGGTGTTATTGGCGCATGTTTTTATTACTATTGCTATTATTATTACTATTGCTATTACTATTACTATTACTATTACTACAGGGAAACTTCGATATAACGTACCCTTGTTATAACGTACCCTCGATATAACGTACATTTTACTTCGATATAACGTACAATTTCCGACATTTTCCATGATTTGTCAATGGAATAAGCCGATACCCAGTTTTGTACCTTCAATCAATCCCGAAATACAGCTGATTTTGTGATTCTGGTTTCTAAATGAATCAAGCTTTAATCAACACTAAGAAGGGAAACATCATGAGAAAGGCTGGCTTCGTCTTCTGATTGAAGTTATTCGTTAACTTTACTAAAATAGCAACACAATAATGTATTATAGACTATGTTTGTGAGTACTTTATTATGCTTCGATATTCGATACAACGTACAATTTTGAAAGTGAAATGTACGTTATATCGAAGTTTACCTGTATTACTATTACTATTACTATTACTATTACTATTACTATTAATATTAATATTACTATTACTATTACTATTACTACAGTCAACTCTCTCTAGCTCGATATCCGAGGGACCGTCGAGTTAGGGAGGTATCGAGTTATGGAGTGGAGAATGCTTGTAAAATCAATCGAAGGTGCCATGAAATCCATCGAGCTACGGAAAATATCGAGCTACAGATCATCGAGTTTGGGAGAGTTGACTGTATTACTATTACTATCACTAGAAAATATGATACTAATTGTTATAAATGAACTTCAGCCTTCCAATTGCCGTCACGTTGATAGCTGTGGAAAAAGAATATGTTTATTAAAGTTTTAGATCTCTACATTTTT
The DNA here is from genome assembly GCF_029784135.1 of Toxorhynchites rutilus septentrionalis. Lineage (NCBI taxonomy): Eukaryota > Metazoa > Arthropoda > Insecta > Diptera > Culicidae > Toxorhynchites > Toxorhynchites rutilus. The sequence continues at coordinate 255,629,842 of NC_073746.1, read as the reverse complement.
ATATTTTTATATCTAGATTTTTGAATATTTGGATTTTAGATTTTTTGATTATTTGATTTCTATGTTTCTAGATTTTTAGATTTCTAGATTTCTAGATTTTTAGATATTTTGACATTTTTAGATTTTTAGAGTTTTTGATTTTTTCATTTTTTCAATTTTGATTTCTAGATATTCGGATATTTGGATTTTTAGATTATTAGATTATTATATTATTATATTTTCAGATTTTTAGACCTTCGGATTTTTGGATTTTTAGATTTTTAAATTTTTAGATATTTGTATTTTCAGATTACTATATTTTAGATTTTTAAATTTTTAGATTTTTTGAGATTTCTGGATTTTTAGATCTTTCGATTTAGATTTTTGGATGTTTAGATTTTTAGAATTTCAGATTTCTAATTTTTGGGTTTTTAGATTGTTATATTTATATGTTTTGCTTAGAACTTTGATCTCCGGGATCGACTCAACAATCGTTTCCGGAATAGCACCGACACCGAGATTGCTATATCGGTGAGTTGAAAAAACACGTTAGCAATCGCACCATCAGCGAGCAGGGAGAAGTCAACGTAATCTTCTGTAGCATCCGATCTAAATAAATCAACATTCCAACTCTTTAGAAATGGATACAATTTAGTATGAAAAAAGCTGTATGTGTGTATGGTGAAAGAAAACTTAGCTGGCACTGCTGCATGTTCAGCCCATCCGTGTCGGTGATTCCTTCAATTGTGATAAACTCACTACGACATAATAACTCCGCACTCGATGTATTATGGCGGGTTTACATTAGGGAGATCTATAGCTATAGATGGATTTATTCACGTGAAAATAGGTGTAAACGGGTGAGAATAAATATGATACACTTATTCGAGGTATATATAACTTGAATAAATTTAGCATATGTAAACGCTTGTGAATTTCTCACTGGTGAGAAATCACTAAAGTTGGATGCAGTTCTACTTCAGGTGAATAAATTCACCGAAAATATGAATATATTCATTATAGAAGTTCACGCTAGTGTAAACGGTTGATGCGATTTCTATAAATCTCATCATATTTCTTCACATGAATATATCACTAGTCTAAACCCACCCTTAGACGAGGGCAAACAAACCGTTCGTCATGATGAAGTATGCCCGTGCCTGAGAGAGAGCGCACTATAATACGGAACCGAACATGCGACGAATTGAAAATGCAACAAAACGATCTCTTCACTACCACAAACGCGGTATAAAAATGGCTTCCCAGAAAACTTCACCAAACCATCTCAAAAACATCTTCGAAGAATTGAAAAATGTAACGGTTTCGAAATCACATGCACTATTTTTTGCCCATTCAAAATAAAATAATCAACACAGCACTAACGCGCACATATTTTTCAGTATGCTGCCTCCTGCTCAACACAGTGAAAACACAAGAACTCGCAAACGAAATACGCGGAGCACAAGAAACACACGTCCACATCCGACGGCCGCTCGATTGAAACTCCCGCTGTTGCTTAGCTTAGAACAAGCGAAGACAAAACGGGCGCTAGAATTTTATGTGTGTGTGTGGGTATAGAATGAGGGGGGATTTAGTATGTGAATTCTGCACCGTGCTGAATTTTGGGCTCACTTGTTTTGAGTTCGGTGCGCTTCGTGCCAAGAATGAAGTTTGTTTTCTGCGCACGCTGATGAAAAATGAATTCGAGCGCAACACAGCGTAGGATTTCTGAAGACTGGGTATCGGCTTATTCCATTGACAAATCATGGAAAATGTCGGAAATTGTCGGTTGTAAAAGAGCGCAAACTTTTCGATTCTGCAGAAATTGATTGACCAAGACAAAACCGTACAGAGCGAGGATGTGGAGTTTGAAGCTCTGATCGACGATGGTAAAGTCAACATTTTTTTGACGTAGGACTACGTCTTTCATTTCTATACCGGGGTGTAAAATCAAAGTTTCGAAAACGAAAGCGTTACGCCGGAGACCGAGATTTTGAGTGTTAATAGCTCCTAAACAACTGAACGAAATGGTATGATAAACACTTCATTCGAAAGATAAAATGTCTACGCGTTCTATACTTGTTACTTTCTGATCCAAAAACTTGTTTCAATAGTCTTAAATTTGCTTTCAAAATAGGCTATTGAAATCACCAATCGGTATATAAGCGAGCGCCGCTCGGAAATCCACTCAGTTCTAATTGAACAGCGATTGGAGCATGTTGTCGCTGTTGTGGTGAAGCTCTTCATTTATCATGAAAGCGCGGATGAACGGTGTCACCAAGAGCCTGTTTGTGCACCTTAGGCCAGAAGGGAATCCATCAGGAGGAGAGTGATGCTACAAACGGTTCCCCGGGAAGATCTCGAAGCAGCCGCTACACACACACACATACACGCACGGAATTCTTTCCGTTTGGATCGAGAAAGATCCGGAAAATAATCTGCCAGTTCCTCTAGGAATTTAAAAATACATTCATGTGAAAGAGTTTATTTGAATGTTTTCTATCCATGTAACACTGTGACCAAATATGTTTCAATCAAGTGCTATTAACAGATGGTTATCGAGTTAGCATAAACCACTGGAGGGCTTCCAGTATCGAGGAAAATGTGGAAATATCTAATCGTTACTGAAAATAATCTGCCAGTTCCTCTGGGAATTTAAAATTACATTCATATGAAAGAGTTTATTTTAATGTTTTCTATCCATGTAACACTGTGACCAAATACATTAGGTTTTGTGATTTTTCAATCAATCGCAATCAACAGGATAGCTTCTGAAGATTATTCTTCCCCATCAGTAGGATATTTCCGTATCCAATATTGGATGCATAAAACCTTGAGCCTCCAACGTAACGCTCTCGTTTTCGAAGTTCTCCAAATATTCATTCATTCAGAATGAATTCAGATTCAACTTCATACAAATGATCTCTAAATCAACGATAGTCCTACGTCACCCTTGCGGTTATACCATAGATATAACCCACTTCCTGTTTTTGCATCCAAAAACGCATATTTCTACGATGATTCGTTTTCTACTGCCGAGGGTTCGAAAGCTTCATCAGTATTGGAACAAAATCAGGTTGATGGAGATGAAAGTCCGAAAATTGGGTTCCAAATGGAACAGCTTATGTAGAAGCGAAAAAGTTATTACTTGGGGTAAGGAAAACGGATTGCCATTGAAAAGACAATTCGTGCTGCGAGAATTACGTAAAAATATTTTAGAGAAAAATGTTGATTTTTTAATTTTTACTTTGTGGCATATTATGCACTTTAGCAAAATTTCAGCTCAATCGGGCTTTATTTACTAGTGTCGCACACCCGCAAAAGTTTCAATTTTTTGATAACCGTAAAATCATCCACGGGATATTATCGAAAATCGAATTTTGGGAATTAGCTGGCAATAAAATCGAGATGACAGTAGATCTCGACCATCTATGCAATTTGAAGACATTTGGCATCACCATTTTTTCAAAATCCGATTTCATGCACTTCCCTCGGAAGACTCAAACTTTGGCCCCTTTGTGACAATAATAAATAAAGTCCGATTGAGCTGAAATGTTGTATAGTATATTTTGTCGAGGGAATATTTTCCGGAAATTCCACTCGTATATTTGAGATGACCATTTTCATTCACACTCTAATGCTCATCGTTACTCATGAATTTGTTTTTAAACCGAAATAAATAATGATTGGCCAAACAAGTTAATAAAATTAAATCTATTCTGCGATAATATCGTAACATATGAAGATGTTAATTAGACATCTTTTGAGAATCCAATAAATCAGATGACTATCAAGCGAAAACCAAGGCTTATCACTTATTTTGTATTCTTTGCAACAATATCAACACTCCTACCCCAACTTTTCCTTTTCCTCATTACATCCGTGTTTCATTAAATTATCATATTAGGTATGTTTGAATATCGAATCAAGTTAGGACAAAAAACGTAATCTACGTTTTATTTCCTGTTTTTCTACATAATTTCTATATAACGTTCGAGGCATTTTTCATAGCGTGGCACGAGTTTTTCTATTCCGAGCGCGAATTGCGTAGCGTCCAACTTTTTGAAGTACGATGTAACTGCGTCACGAATTTCTTCAGTGTTATCGAATCTTTGACCGCCGAACGCCTGTTTCATCACCGGGAATATGTGATAGTCGCTAGGGGCGAGGTCTGGGGAGTAAGGAGGATGCTCTAAAACAGTCCATTTAATTTTATTCATTTGCTCTTGAGTTACGCGAGCTGAATGGGGCCGCGCATTATCGTGGATGAGGAACACTCCTTTCATCAATTAACCTAGCCTTTTGTTCTTAATCGCGGTTCTTAATCGGTCCAAAACATCACAATAGTACGGTGATGAAACAGGCGTTCGGCGGTCAACGATTCGATAACACCGAAGAAATTCGTGACGCAGTTACCAGTTATATTAACAAATTATTCAAAATTTCTGATAAAAAAACAATATAAAACTAAAATACTTCGGATAATCGAGTACGACCTGTATTTATTTTTCTTCAATTTTGTAATTTCCGTTTTTCAATTTTCTCCAATTTATATTTTTTTTTACTTTTTAATTTTTCTTTTTCCGCTTCAATTTACAATTTTCTTCCATTATTTGCATTATCTTTCTCCATTTTCAATGTTTGTGTTTCCTTAAATTTTCAATTCAAAGTTTAATTTTTTTCAATTTTGTATTTTTTCCCCCTTTACTCAATTTCCCTTTTTTCACTTCAATTTAATTTTTGAAATTTTCTGTAATTTTAATTTTTTTTCAATTCTTTATTTTCTTTAATTATTCTTGTTATTTTTCTTTTCAATTTTAATTTTGAAATTTTCTTCCATTATCAGTTTTGGTTTTTCTGTAATTTTCAATGTCATTTTGAATTTTCATTTTATTTTTGGTTTTTTATATCAAATTTTCTTTTTTTCAATTTTTAATTTTCTTCATTTTTTTCTTTCTCTTTTCAAATTATTATTTTTTTCTGTAATATTATTTTGTTTAATTCCTTTTTTATAAAATTAGCTATATTATCTTTCTCTTCAATTTCCAATTTTGATTTTTCTATTTTCTTCAAAATTCTCAATTTTCATCTCTTATCAGCAATTTAGATGTTTTTCAATTTTCACTTTCAATTTTCATTTTTAGTTTATTTTTAGTTCAGTTTTCTAATTTTTAAATTTTCTCTACTATATTTCTTATCAATTTTAATATCTTTTTTTTAATTTTAATTTTTCTTCTTCCGCTTTCTTAAATTTTTTTGAATTTTAAATTTCTTCCATTTTCAACTTCGTTCAATTTCTTTTTTTTTCCTCAATTTTTCCTCGTTATCTTCAATTTTCATTTTTTCAATTTTTAGTTTTCGTCATTTTTTAATTTTAATTTTTTGTTTTTCCTTAATTTTTTCAATTTTCAGTTTCCTCCAATTTTTAATTTCCATTTTTTCGGTTTTTTTTTTCAGTTTCGATGTTTTTTTTCAATTTTCAATTCTCTTCAATTTTTTATTTTTAGTTTCCTTTAATTTTGACCTTTTCTTCAATTTTAAACTTTTAGTTTTCTCCATTTTTTAATTTCCAATCTTCCATTTTCATTTTCCTATTTTCTATGATTTTATTTGTTTTTCAATTTATTTTCTTCAATTATTTTTATCTTCAATTTTCAATTTTAATTCAATCAATTTACTTCAATTATCATTCTCAGTTTTCTTTAATTTTCCATACTTTTTAATTTTTTATCTACTTTAGTTTTCTTCAATTATCTCACTCAATCAACATCAATTATTTCTAATTTTAATTTTTTAATTTGAAAGCAATCTCGATTTTTTTTTCAATATTTTTCAATTCTGATTTTCCATTTTTCAATTATCTTCAGTTTTCAATTTAAAATTTTCTTAAGATTCAATTTTTTTCTGTTCCAATTTTCATTTTTTAAATTCATAGTTTCCTTCAGTTTTCAGGTTTTGAATTTTTATTTCTTAATTTCAAAGCAATCTTGACTTGTTTTAATTTTTAATTTCTTTCAATTTTGATTTATTTTTTTCAATTTTTCTTTCTTATTTTCCATTGTTTAATTATCTCCAATTTTCAGTTTTTTCTTTTTTTTTTTTGGCAGACTTATCTCACTTCTTAACTAGGCGAACCTAGCCAGAATTTTCACCTGCCCCCGGGCTTCTGAATGCCAAAGGGGGACTAGGCTCTGCGGAATGCACGTATCTGCATGCTCGTGCTGTTTAAGTCCTGACCGAGGAATTGTCGGACAATCGCGCAGGTGCTAAGGATGACCGACTTTTGGATGCCGGCCAATTCCTTCTCCATGTTCAACACCTTTAGCGCTTCCAGAAGTGTCTTCGGGAGAACGACTGGAACAATTCTTGGGACCTCCCTTAGCCCCCACAGTTCCTTGAGCTCCACGGCCAATGGTCGGTACTTGCAGATTTTGCGACCGTGGGTCTCCTCCAGATTCTGGTTCAGTGGAATAGCGACATCGATGATGGTGACTTTGCGGTCGCTCTTGTCGTAAACCATTATATCTGGGCGGTTGTGGTGGATCGAGAGGTCGGTCAGAACAGTGCGATCCCAGTACAGCTTGAAACGGTCATTTTCCAGGACAGGTACCGGTAGTTTGGTACGTTGTCTTCCAGTAGAGCACATTGGAGCGCCAGTTGTCGATGAACAATACGGGCCACGTTGTTGTGGCGCTCGGTGTAGGCTGCGTTGGCCAAAACGGGACAGCCTCCCATAATGTGCTCTATGTTTTCACCTGGTTGATGGCACATCCGGCAAATGTCATCAACGTCTTGATGCCAGACGTACCGCCTGCAGTTTCTCGTCGGCATTATCCTGTCCTGGATGGCTATCATGTCGGCTTCTACTACTGAAGAGAGTTCACCACGCGTTAGCCACAGATTAGATGCGGCCTTGTCGACGTGTGGCCGGTCCAGTTGATGGGGGTGGGCACCATGCACTGCCTTCTGCTTCCAAGCTGCAATCTTCTCCTCCACTGTCTGCAGATTGCAGTTGAGTTGGTACTCCGCTTGCGCCAAGTGCAGAGCGCTGTATCCTCTGTCTGCGACGCAGACAGCCCGGTATAGCGCGTTTTGGTTGGCGCGTTCTGCGAAGTACTCGCGCAGTTGTCGTACCTGGGCAACACACAGTGCAGAAATGTCGACGATTCCAAGTCCCCCTTCTTTGCGTGGTAGTGAAACTCTCTCCAGTGCCGATTGAGGATGGTGCATTCCGGCCTCTTTGAATGCTTTCCTCATCCTCCTCTCAAGGTCCTCTAGGTCAGTTTTGCTCCATTTGACTACACCAAAACTGAAGGTCAGCAGGGGAACCGCGAATGTGTTGATCGCGCGTACCTTGTTCCCCGCGTTGAGGAAAGTCCTCAGGACACAGTTCACTCGACTCAAGAACTTGTCTCGCAGCTCCGTCTTGATGTCGGAGTGGCGAATCCCGGTGAGTTGTCGGAATCCAAGATATTTATAGGATTCGCCACGAACCATGTCTCTTATAAACTCGCCGTCATAGACCTCGTAGCCTCCGGATTCGGTAAGTTGTCCTTTCAGCAGGTGGACACAGCGACACTTGTCGAGGCCGAACTCCATACAGATGTCCCTGCTTATGTCTTCGACAACCCGGATAGCTACACCTAGACGCTGACGTGAATCAGCGTAGACCTTGAGATCGTCCATGTAAAAGGTATGGGTCACTTCTTCGTGGGCCTTATTTTATAGCCATGACCGTTTCTATTGAGCGTCCTACTGAGGGGGTTCAGTGCCAGACAAAACCAAAGCGGGCTGAAAGAGTCGCCTTGGAATATCCCCCTCTTTATCTGCAGCGTTCTAGACTGCAACACATTTTCCCCATCACTAAGGTGTAGAGACGTGCTCCACTGCCTCATCGCATGCTGCAGGAACCTAACGACGACGGGATCAATTTTGTAGAGCTCCAATACCCGGACGAGAAACGAGTGAGGTATGGAGTCATAAGCCTTCCTGTAATCGATATAGGCCATGCTTAGGTTCCGCTGGTTATAAACCGCCTGGCCGACTATGGTTGCGTCGATGATGGCCTGGTCTTTGCAGCCATGCCTATTTTTTCTGCATCCTTTCTGCTCTTCTGCGATGATATGGTGTTGTTCGCAGTGGGCAGAAACTTTGGCGGTTATGATGCTGCTTAATATCTTGTACAGACTCGATAGGCACGTTATCGGCCTGTACTTTGATGGGTTCAATGTGTTGCTGTCTTTCGGGAGGAGGAATGTGACGCCACGGGTGGCGAATTCAGGGAGGTTGTGTGGGTCACGTAGCACCTTGTTGAAGCACTCAGCTATCTTTTGATGTGCGACGGTCAGCTTCTTGTGCCAGAAGTTCTGAACACCATCGGGGCCCGGTGCTGCCCAGTTCCTCAGGTACCGCGAGGCTTCGCGGACATCGTTCTCTCCGACGATGATAGCTGGCATCTCTCCAATTTCACCACAACTCTCCTCCTCCCGTCTTAACCACATTTGCCCGTCGCGATGTTGTACTGGGGTCTCCCAAATACCAGCCCAGAAGTTCGTCACATCGCTAATATCTGGCAAACCTTCGCGGTAGTCGGGCTTCTCGTCGCCAATGTGGTCGTAGAACGCTTTTTCGTTATCTCTGAACATCCGATTTTGTTCCTGGCGCTTTGCAGAGTCAGAGTAACGTTTCAGCCGTTTAGTTAGGACGCTCAATTGCTGTACCAGTGTGTCGAGTTTTTCCGTCAGCTGGTGAGCTCCCAGCTGGCGAAGTTCAGTAGGCCGCACGATCACAGCAACTTGGCGACATAATTTCGCCGATCTGCTGCCTCTTTTGTACGCCATCAGTCTTCCAATTGCGGCGCGCTTGTTTAGGATCCGTTGCTCCAATCTCCTTCGCCATGGAGGCTCACGCCTTTCACGGAGATGTTGGAGCAGTCCGCCTCTTGGCCTAATACGGTATCCTAAACTTTTGGCGGTCGCCACAGCAGCACAGTAAACTTTCAGTTGCAGCTCCTCCATGTTCTCAGTATCAACCAAGTGCAGCGGAAGAACGTGCTCGTTCATGAGCTTTACTGCACTTGTCAGCCTGCGGGAATGCTGCAACTTCGGGATCCTGGGGCGCGACAATGGGTCTGTGTCGCGGAACTGTGAGATCGCCTCGTCGTAGTGGAAGACCAGATCGCGTAGTAGTTGTTGATCTGGCTCTTTTTTTAATTTTTTTTTTCTTTTTTCTGCTTCAATTTTTTTTTTCTTTTTTCTGCTTCAATTTTTTTTTAACTTTCTTCAACTCTTTTTTCAATTTCAAATTTCCTTCAATTATTAAATTTTAGTTTCCTTCAATTTTCAGTTTCCACTTTTCAATTTTAATTTATTTTTCAATTTCTTATATTTTATAGTTTCCTTAAATTTTTAATGTTTGTTTTTTCAATTCTCTTCAGTTTTCAATGTTTAAGTTTCATTCAGTTTCCATTTTCTTCAATTCACTTTTCACTCATTAGCTTTTTATCTGTAACAGAGCCGGGGTTTTATCATGTACATGTACATATGTTTTATGTTTTTATAAATTGTAAATCACACAGTAGTAGTAGTAGCCATTTAGGCGTTAGGTTTCCCGTTCCCTTACATTATGGTAAATTACACTGTAGTAGCCATATGTGCGTAAGGGTTTTCTATCTGTTCTTCCATTGGATATCAGGAACTTATATGTCCGAAGATTTGCATCATAGCATGCATTTTGACAGGTCGAGCGAAAATTAGAGGAACTCAATTCGAAAACAATTGTCCCGAACAACCACAGACCTATCCCTAGAACCCCTAGATACGGACTCTTCTACAGTTTTGTCGGTTTCTGCAATCGGTTTGCACTTAAAAATTCTAACAGTGCGTCCTCACCTATCTCAGGAAATACTCATATGCTCATGAATATTTAATCGACAAATCATTCTAGGGAACTAATAATAATTCAATTCATATACGATATTGTTTCTCAGCGTATTGATTCAACAAACCTTTGAATAAATAATTCATATATCGCCTACAAACGAATTATGAAAAATTAGAATTGAAAAGTCAATAATTTATGGCAGGTCCTACTTCTAAATTAGCCTACGCATATGAACAACTAGTATAGAACACCAGACAGAGGAATATTGCATATTAATTCGGTCACTTACCCCATTTTTTCAGGTATGAACGCGGGTGCCAACTTCTACATAGTCGGCCGGGATCCCGCAGGCATGCCACATCCCGACAAAGCGATGTATCCCGATGGGAACCTTTACGATGGAACGCATGGTGCACGAGTCCTCAAAATGGCTCCCGGCCTAGATAACATTGAGGTATGTCACAAAACTTAAGATCACTTCTGAGCAGCAGTACTAACTCACCTCGTTTGTTCAGATACTTCCATTCCGCGTGGCTGCATACGACAAATCCGTATCGAAGATGGCCTTTTTCGATCCGAGCCGTAAGGATGATTTCGATTTTATCTCCGGAACCAGGATGAGGACGTTGGCTCGCAACGGACAAGATCCTCCGAACGGGTTTATGGAGCCAAAAGCATGGAAAATTCTCTCCGAGTATTACCAATCGTTGAAGGGTAACGCGAACTGAGAGCAGACAACTCGTCCACCACATATCGAGGCGGCAATATATCAATGGCACAGCATAATGGAAAGCTCGGACATGTTTTGCGAACAAAGATGATTTGAAACTTATGTTTTCCTTCTAGCTTTATTTTCTTTAACTTTTGCCTAGTTTAATGATTCTGATGGATGATCAATTTACATTGTTATATTTAATCACGGTACGAGAACGGCGATAAATAAAAGAGGAAAAAATCACTGTAACAGTTTTGCTGGGCAGGGCTATCCCCTATAACTGGACTATCTATAAGACGAGAACGCTTGGCGAAACGTGAATTTGAACAACCATTGTTGTTTTCGATTCCCCAAATCGATCGGTAGCAATGAAAAAAAAATACATGTGATGAGGAGACCAACACGCTTCCATTGTCGGACGGAAACTAAATGTCACCAATAATGGAAGAAAGATTGAGGCCGGCAATGGGGAATATACATCTGATCCGATATTTTTCATTACTAGTTTATTCCTCTATATTCCGGAGAATAATTCTTGTTCAACAAGATTAACTACCCATCACACAAAAGTTGTTTTCGAGATGGGTATTTCGCAATTTCAAGCGCAAAACAATGCTCCCTCTCATTCAACCTAAAATATGATATTTTAAACTATTTGTAAAAATGTACCTATGAATAGGAGTGAACCATTTGTTTGTTTAATTATTTACATTTACTCGACATAAGTAATGGTTACTGGGGAAAATCCGCCTCACTGGCTATCACACCTTTATGGGTCATTAAATCATCGATGTACTTTTTCACTTTCCGATCAACTGAAACGACAAAATAAAAACGTAAGTAGATTAGTCGAATGTTTATAGCATAACAGATAGAATGAGAAACAATGAAGCTTTTGATGAATCATGAATGTTTTCCAGCTGAAATACAATTTAATGCAGTTCTGTTATTTGAAGCAGCATATATTTTTAACGTAGAGTAGAATTTCCACAACCGTAACATATGTTTTTCGTATCATATATTCTATGAATAGTTACATTTGTTTGGTGTAGTACTCAAATGATACATATTTTTCTGTCATATTTTGTCATCAAACTAGTTTGAGACCGAGACCGTGTACCGTAGTACCGTGGGTACATTAAGCAGAAGTGAATTTTTAAAACATTGGCAACCCTATAAAACTGGCCAATCAGCAGCTGGTCCTAGTTTGACAGTAATCTAGTTCGATATCGACCCCTCGATTGACAGTTCTCGTCTCAGATTTTAATCGATAATGAATCAATTCCTATAACTCAAAAACAAGAAGTGAATTATATATGTGATATAACCGCAAGATAGACGTAGGACTAACGTTGAAATAGTAATCATTTGTTTGAATTTGCATCTAAATCAATTATGTTTTTAACCCTTTCAATACGGAGCTGTACGAAGCACTCTCATGTCGTCTGAAGACGACGCTCGTATACACAGGTTGCCGTGCGGATGTCGTCTATAGACGACGCTCGTAGCGAAAGGGTTAAAGGACTTTAACCCGAAGGTCATTCGTCTCTTAATTCTCTATGAATGAATGAATGAATATTTTGAAAGAATTTTCTTGTTAGTTTCTGAGTGGATGGATATAAATATGGAATTACTTATACAGGGACAAGTATAAAATTCAACTTTTTTGAACTTGTTGGTGGTCCTGAATAGAACCGAGACGCCTTGATTTTGTGTTCGTGTTCGGGAGCATGTTCCGTTCACCAAAAATGCAAGTGAGTAAAAAAGTACTCTGCTTGCATGAATTCGATATGAAGATTTGAATTACAATAAGTTTCGAATTCGTAGGTCATCTTTAGTTCTCAATCAATTCAAATAACCCATTCGGGGTGGTTTTGACCGACTCACGCTATGTTGTAGGGTACATCTTGTCTATGCAGATGATACTGTCCATTCAAGCTCTTCAAATCACTCATCCTGCTTGTAAGCTGCTTCTACTATTCGTACAATCAATCCTCATAAGTTCTTGATAGCGTTTTGATCTAGTAAACAAGCTGACCAGTTCAGAATCTGAAGCCCTTATTCATCAACCCATGCCATAACTTTCCGGATTTTATAAATTGATGCCAAATTACCCAATTATCACATTGTTTTTAATACAAAAACGACAGTAAATGATTCTGAAGTACTTCGTTGCACTTCTGACTGTTCATCTGTGTTGATGGTAAGCTTAGGTAGCAAGCCCTTTTTTGAGAAAATTCTCCCCGAACATAAAAATCCCATCTCCAAAGCTGCGGGTCCAAAAACTAATGTGGAAGCTAATCCCATGGGTTTCACTATTTCAGGAGAACTTCTTTGATAAAAAGAAATCCAACTTGAATAGAATTTCTTCATACTGGAAGGACTCACGGGACGTGTCATGTAATTTTTCAACACGTAGCTTTGCAGGCCGCAGTTTGATGGTTTAAGGAAAATATTTTCAAAACGGCCTGGTTCAGATAGATTTTCATCAACACCGATGTACAGTCAGAAGTGTCAGAAGAGTACTTCAGAATAATTTACTTCTGTTTTTACATCAAAAACACCTCAATTATGAATTTGGCATCAATTCATAGCATCCGGAAAGTCAAGGCATGGTTTATTGAATAGGGGCTTCAGATTCTGGACTGGTCAACTTGTTTACCAGATCAAAACCCTATCAAAAACTTATAATGAGTGATCATACGAATAGAAGATGCAGCTTTCAAGCAGTATGAGTGATTTGAAGAGCTCAAACCAGCAGTATCCTCTGAGGAGAACGAGATACACACTACAACATGGCGCTGAATGGTCAAAACCACCCCGAATGGGTTTTTTTTTCACAAAATATATATTTTATCAAGGCACATGTGGCGTTAGCCTGACGGGGCCGGGAGTCCAATATTTTGACAATTTTTGTCTTACAACTATGTTAGTAATATGTAACCGATTACTCGCGGTTGGCTCGAGGTTAGTACTACAAAGATTCTCATAATTAGGATGTTGCAGTCTCCAGTACTATGTATGTGTGGCCGACACGGGATACTTCCTACTGGGGTGCAACTGACCATTGATCAGCGACTCCCCCCGACCCCGAATGGGTTGTTTGAACTGATTGAGAACTAAAGATGACCTACGAATGAGTGGGTCCTATTCCAGAAGACGAGTTGACGAGCGCTCGTCTCGTTTGTTTTCATATTCCAGAAGCCGAGCTCAACTAAAAACAGACGAGTAGCTCATCTGGCTCGACAACCGTTTGGCCGCGCTTGCCGATAAATCAGTTGAGTCGTCTAGTTTGTTTGATGTGTTTATTCACCTTGTTGATTTTAAGCATCGCTATTCTTCTGTTCCGTCTTTATCCTCAAAAATTGATTCACGCCTAAATTAGTATTGTATAAGCAATGTGTGTTTTCAACTGCAACCATCAAACTCAATTCAGTTATTGCCAAATTTTACAGATTTTCAAATGTGGCTCTTCCACACAAAACAATCAAATGTAAACATTGAACTCATATCCACGGATGCCAGATGACTGTTTTGAATATATTAACACGGCACGAAAAGTCTCTTGACATCACATTGAACGAAAATGAATAATTCAAATGTGCATTGGCTTATCAATGTTTTTTTCTACTGATTCACATTTTACAATGATGCGTTTCATTCGTCGTACCTAATTGTTTCGACGTTTATTGCTATGAATGTGAAAAAAAACTAGACTACTTTATTGTATAACTGTGAATGGAAATACAAGCATATAGATTTGATTGTTTTCTTGATAAATCCTTTATTAGGTGAACAAACATAGATTTGAAACTTTTCTTGATAAATCGTTGATTAGGTGAACAAACATTGGTTTTAATAAATCCATAATAACAAAACGTCTGAGTGATGAAACCATATGCTGGTAGAAAAAATATCAATGAAACCAAAAGATATAGGAATCTAATTCATCTATGTTATGATTTTAGTGTTTTGGCACTGAGAAAAGAGTATCGATCAATCCATTTTAAAAATGTTTGTTGTTTTTCTCAAAATAAAAACATGTCTTCACATCTGACATTACTGATCATACCGAGAAAAAGTGACAGAAGTCTTTCCAGTCCATCAAATAAAACATTTCAATGAAACTCGTTAACTGGAGTAGGATATTTTGCTCGTCTCGACAGTGACTGAAGCCGCGATGAGACGAGACGAATTGCTCGTCTCGTTTTCTGGAATAGGGCCTAAAAAGTTATTGTAATTCATGTGAAATTGACGTTAATTTTGTAAAGGAGTGGGAGTTTCGCGCCTGAACATAACAATAAAATACAAATGGCCAGTCTTTTAAATGAAGATAGTTATTATATCCTACACTATATATTTCGATTCAACCGACTTCTTACATATCTCTGGAAACTCAGAAAAAATTAGTGGTTCTATAACTGTGAAAAGCAGTGTATTAAACATATAACGCTTAGACATTTTATCTTTCGAATGAAATGTTTATCATACCATTTCATTCAGATCGGTAGGAGGTGCTATTTGTTTATTTTAGCTTAACGTCTTCACAACATGGCCTGATTCACAATTCTTCTCCAATTATCTCGGTTCGTGGCTATCTCAGAATCCGCGGCCACCCCGTCCTCACCATGTCCTATTCCACTTGGTTTAACCACCTTGCTCGCTGCCTCGCTATCCTCGTCGTCTCGTACCAGTCGGATTCCCAATGAACACCATTTTTGCAGGATAGTTGTCCGACATTCTTGCACCATGTCCTGCCCAATTTATCCTTCCAGTTTTGATTACTTCGTGGATGGTGGGTTCGCCGGTGGGTTGCGTGAACTCGTGATTCATCCCTCGTCTCCATACGCCGTCCTCCTGCACACCGCCGAAGATGATTCTTAACACACGTCGTTGAAAGACTCCGAGCGCTCGCAGGTCCTCTTCGAGTATTGTCCACGTTTTGTGTCTGTAGATGACAACCCGTCTTATGAACGTTTTGTACACGGAACATTTGGCACGATTACTCAGTCCTTTTGACCTCAAGTGTTTGTGGAAACCATACTAGGTACGACTCCCATTCAGTGTTGGCCAAATGATCCGACTGAAAAAATCGCTTTCGTTCGTTCAAGTATGATCACACAGAAATCATTTCCCCCAGCGGCATTCTTTTGTTGTAACGTGCTGCAAATCACGACACAAAAGAGAACGAGACAACTCTGCATCGGTTCGCACTTTATGATACAGCAGCACGCAAGCAAAACCATCATATACGCTTTCGAATCAGAAAGTTTATTTTCTTCTTCGCCTCTAACATATGCATATCGAACCTCTCCATGCTTCATGATTTTTAAGTCTCGGAGAGTACAAATGATTATTCAGCTCGGTAGAGGCTCATATATATATATATATATATATATATATATATATATATATATATATATATAGAGACCGCACCGCATAGTTTTACTAGCAACACCGCTTAAAACTCTCTCGTTTTATCTCTTTTCCCATTCGTTGCTCTCCGCAAATGGTGACCGAATGATGACGCAATTTTTCCTGTGTCTTTTATTGCTTTGCACTTGTCTGTGCAGTAGGTTTCACTACAGTAGAACGAGACGATATATGCGGTTCAAACTTGTATGCAGGCTTCGAAAATCGTGTGCGATGTTTGATACAGCTCGAATATGCAAACAACATGAATGATCCTCTAATATTTGATTATATGTTCGTGATAGGTTACTTGCATGACACATTGTGTATCATTCTCGCGGCTGGTATCTTTGTCAGATGTTACCATTGAGCCAAAGTAAACACATTGGTCTACTACCTCGAACTCATCGCCGTCGATCACTACACTACTACTCAATCGGGTCCTGTCGTGCTCGGTTCCGGAAGCCAGCATGTATTTGGTTTCAGACGCACGTCATCAGCAAAGCAGCTGAATTGACTGTATCCACTAGTCACATAACTACCACTAGTCACATAACACCCAACAGCAGACAAGAGAGACCATCACCTTGTCGAAGCCCCCTGCGGCACTCGAATGAATCAGATCATCCACCCGATATTCGCACACAGCACTGTATTCTATCCATCGTAGCCTTAATCAGTTTTGGCAGCTTCCCCGGAAAGCAGTTTTCGTCCAAGATTCTCCATAGCTTTTTCATCACACGCGGCCTTGAAGTCGACGAATAGATGGTGCGTTGGGACTTTGTACTTACGGCATTTCTGGAGGATCTGCCGCAAGGTGAAGATCTGGTCAGCAGTAGACCGACTTTCGATGAAGCCGATCTGAAAACCTCCCACAAATCTGTTTGTCAGTAGCGTTAGACGACGGAAGATGATTTAGGAAAGCACTTTGTAGGCGGCATTCAGGACAGTGATTGCACGAGAGTTTTTAGTCTAGTTTGTCGCCTTTCTTGAAGATAGGGCAGATAACCTCATCTTACGACTTCTCCGGTAGCCGTTCTGTTTTCCAAATCCTGACAATCAGTCGATGCAGACAATTAATCAACTTTTCCGGAGTCATCTTGAACTTAAGCTGTTTGAAGACATTCTCAACTTCACCTATTGTTGAGGGTGGTACATCTTCATTATTTACTTGACCAACGTAATCACTTCCACCGTTATCTTTTTTTTTATCCCATTTATTTATTTATCAGGCTCATTAGCATTTTATATGTAACAGAGCCGGGTTTTTACACTGTAGTAGCCATTTAGGCGTAAGGGTATTCTATCTGTTCTTCCATTGTTCAGCAGACCGGACAGCGGAGACAGTTGATATTGATCATTGTTGGGCTATTTATAGAACAGCAGCCCGATGTTTCTTGCAGAGCAGAGCAGTTGTATGGATGAATCGATCTTTGTTCCACCGTGGATCTATCTCCACAGCTGATGATGGTTGCGTGGACATAGTTATTCTATAACAACACAAAAATGGTCAAATTGAAGGCCCTGAGTTTGAACCCACGATCGATCGCTTAGTAAGCGAATGCGTAACCAAGTGGCTACGAAGACCCCCTCCACCGTTCTCTTGGTCCTCTGCCTGTACGTCATTCAAGTGTTCATCGATGTGCTGCCTCCACCTTTCGGTCACTTCACGCTCGTTCGTCAGGACATTCCCACGAATCCTTTTCGGGGTGCATTGAGTTTCTGGTAGAACTTTCGCGTCTCATGAGAACGGTGCAGCAGCTCAAGTACATCATACTCCTCCTCTTCCTGGTGGCCCTTGTTTTCTCAGAAGAGTTGAGAAAAGGGAAGATGTCATAGTCTCGTTACTCTGAGAGCTCGTTGAAAATGGTTGAACTGCAGAATCTGATGTTAAGTAAAAGCTTGATATAGTCCTCAGGAATTCATCCTCAACAGGCTCTGCAATTACTCTAAAGGTACTAGCTGTGAAAACAACATCAAAGCTTCTACGTAAATCTGAATGGGTATCTTTTTACTGACGTTCTTTTTATGCTTTGACTGCGGCTATGTAGGTTTTAAGGTACGGCAGCATGTACAAGGCTTTCTCTGCCACCGGTTGGTTCTCGATCCATTTTACTCCTCAAAACTTCGGGGTGAACTTTGCCGATCCAGTAGTTGAAGTACTTCGCACGTCTTAACGGAACGCTTTTGGACAGGCTGTACAAGCACTGAAGGAATTCATCAATTTTCCAACCAGCTTTTTTTTCATTCCTTCTTTGAATGAATTGTGCATAGCATGCAAAACGCAGCTACTTGAGCTCGTAGTTTTGGCTGCCTCGAATTTTGGGGATTTCTTCATTCAACTGCTTAATTAGTTTCCAATTAACATGGGAACCGTCCATGCTTTCTTCAACAAACTAGGTTCAGTTTTGAAACATTTCTTTAATCCTTCGATCAAGTCCTGTCCGTGCGTTGAGCTTAGAAAAGCTGAGCCAATGTACCTGGATTCTAATGTGCCGCGTTCGTTTCATTCCGGTAACGGACGCTAACATTCATCTGTTGCTTTTGTTCCGTTGACTCTCTGATTGATGATCAATGTATATAAAACATACAGGTGCACTTCATTTAAATCGTAATTAAACATATCTAAATCGTCCAATTGTTCCTGGTTTTGAATGAAAATTCCTGGTTATTTATGGTTATTTTGATGCAAAATGTTCTTCGCTACGCTGTTCATGGCTGTTTTCACCATGCTTCAGCAGTCCTCAAGAGGAGCTTCATCAATTTTATCCCCATCCGGCAACGCAGCTTCAAGCGAATGTGCATAGTTTTCGGCGACATCTGCTTGGGTACTTACGTATTAGCGCCACCGGTGCCGAAATTCAATAGATAGCAGTTTTATTGTTCGCACGGGTAGTCAGTTATTTTAGTGCGTATTTGTATTTACGTAAAACATAAACCGGGCAAACGTATGCCACCCGACGCTCCAAACCGAAGGATCATCTCCTATGTTTCAAACTAACCGGGCAATCGATTGAACACAGGTTTGCTTGCGAGAGATCGCAGCTTTCGACGGCGCGTCGACAGTCAACTCGGATTGCGTCACCTCAGCGGCATAAGGCCGCCTCGGTTCCTTATCCTCGTTAGATGGAAACTTCGTCACCATTACATTGACCATAGAATAAATTTTATTTCGAAAAAAATATTTCTTAATGAAAATTGCGCTCCGGTGGCGTTCATACGTAAATCCCAAATACGCATTTTCTTAGCACTAAAAATAATCAGACGCTGCAAACAACAAAACAATAATCCAGAAGACTGAGTGTCCGTGCGAACAATAAAATTGCTATCCATTGAATTTCGGCTTCGGTGACGCTAATACGTGAGTACCTCTGCTTGTTTCAGTCGCGTAAGATTGTACCGTCGCGAACATCAGTACCGGATATTGTGCACAACGGAGAGTTGAGAGGTATTAACGTTCAAAATCTTGTTGTTCCGGCGTAACGCTCTCGTTTTCGAAACTTTTAACTTACAATCCTGTGTATAAATGAAAGACGTAGTCCTACGTCAATATTCCGGACCTGCTACCTAACACCCTGTATAAGCAATGCGCAAATAATGATAGAACAAAAGGACGCATTATACTCAAAGTCATTTCCATACAAAAGTTTACTCTGATCGTATCTGTAAAGATTTCCCAACAATCTTCACCTTTTGACGTAGGACTACGTCTTTCATTTCTATACCGGGGTGTAAAATCAAAGTTTCGAAAACGAAAGCGTTACGCCGGAGAACGAGATTTTGAGCATTAATAGCTCCTAAACAACTGAACGAAATGGTATGATTAACACTTCATTCGAAAGATAAAATGTCTACGCGTTATATACTTGTTACTTTTTGATCCAAAAACTTGTTTCAATAGTCTTAAAATTGCTTTCAAAACAGGCTATTGAAATCACCAATCGGTATATAAGCGAGCGCCACTCGGAAATTCACTCAGTTATAATTGAACAGCGATTGGAGCATGTTGTCGATGTTGTGGTGAAGCTCTTCGTTTATCATGTTCTTTCATGATATCATGAAAGCGCGGATGAACGGTGTCACCAAGAGCCTGTTTGTGCACCTTAGGCCGAAAGGGAATCCATCAGGAGGAGAGTGATGCCACAAACGGTTCCGCTTGAAACATGGGAGCAGCCAACACACACACATACACGCGCGGAACTATTTTCGTTTGGATGCCATTCAGCATCGAGAAATTACCGGAAAGATTCAATCGTTGTTAAAAAATAATCTGCCAGTTCCCCTGAAAACTGAAAACTATATTCATGCGAAAGAGTTCATTTTAATGTTTTCTATCCATGTAACACTGTGACCAAATATTTTTCAATTAAGTGCTATTAACAGGTGGTTATCGAGTTAGCATTAACCACTGGTGGGCTTCGAGTATCGAGGAAAATCGGGAAAGAACTAATCGTTGCTGAAAAATACTCTGTCAGTTCCCCTGGGAATTGAAAAATACATTGATGAGAAAGAGTTTATTTTAATGTTTTCTATCCATATAACAATGCAACCAAATAAAGGGTGTTGCATCACGAAAAAAACGCTGTAGAAATTCGCCCAGTAGACCGATCCTTTTGAAAATTTTAGACAGTAAAATAAAAACTATTAAACAACTTTTGGCATTTTCTTTTTATTCATACTTCGAGCCCAAGCCCGTATGCTCGCACCTTCCTCTTTACCCCGTCCATAAGGTTCTGTACAACGTCAGGTTGTAGTTTTTTTGAACAGAAATCCATTTTCTCTTGAAGTCCGCCTCCGATTTGACAACTTTTGGGTTCTTCCGGAGGGCCTGCTTCATAATCGCCCAATATTTCTCTATTGGGCGAAGCTCCAGCGCGTTGGGCGGGTTCATTTCCTTTGGCACGAAGGTGACCCCGTTGGCTTCGTACCACTCCAACACGTCCTTTGAATAGTGGCACGAAGCGAGGTCCGGCCAGAAGATGGTCGGGCCCTCGTGCTGCTTCAATAGCGTTAGTAAGCGCTTCTGTAGGCACTCCTTAAGGTAAACCTGCCCGTTTACCGTGCCGGTCATCACGAAGGGGGCGCTCCGCTTTCCGCAAGAGCAGATCGCTTGCCACACCATGTACTTTTTGGCAAACTTGGATAGTTTCTGCTTGCGAATCTCCTCCGGAACGCTGAATTTGTCCTCTGCGGAGAAGAACAACAGGCCCGGCAGCTGACGAAAGTCCGCTTTGACGTAGGTTTCGTCGTCCATTACCAGGCAATGCGGCTTTGTCAGCATTTCGGTGTACAGCTTCCGGGCTCGCGTCTTCCCCACCATGTTTTGCCTTTCGTCGCGGTTAGGAGCCTTCTGAACCTTGTATGTACGCAGACCCTCCCGCTGCTTGGTCCGCTGAACGAATGAACTTGACAAATTCAGCTTATTGGCGACATCTCGGACCGAACTTTTCGGATCACGTCTAAACTGCTTAACTACGCGCTTGTGATCTTTTTCACTGACGGAGCATCCATTTTTGCCTTTCTTCACCTTCCGGTCGATGGTTAGGTTCTCGAAGTATCGTTTTAGTACTCTGCTGACCGTGGATTGGACGATTCCCAGCATCTTACCGATGTCCCGATGTGACAACTCCGGATTCTCGAAATGAGTGCACAGGATTAATTCACGACGCTCTTTTTCGTCCGACGACATTTTTCCAAATTTACGAAAAATTGACAGTGAAGCATGGCCAACGTGATCTATACACTCTTATCTGATTATAAGCGAAAGCTGAAGATATAATTCCTAAAAATTTAATTTCTACAGCGTTTTTTCCGTGATGCAATTTGATGTGACACACCCTTTACATTTGGTTTTGTGATTTTTCAATCGATCGCAATTAACAGGAAAGCTTCTGAAAATTATTCTTTTTCGGCGAGGAATCAAGGGATCGAGGGATTCATTACCTAGCCTGACCTGACCTGAAAGACATGCAGTTTGTTTGGAACTGTGAGGGAGGGCAGAAAAGGCAGAAGGCAGGAGGCAGGAGGAGAAGAGAAGGTGACCAAGATAGAGTATCAGCATCGAAAAACGGTTCCCCGGGAAGACATCGAAGCAGCCGCCACACACACATACACGCACGGATTTTTTTTCGTTTGGATGTCATTCAGCATCGAGAAAATTCCGGAAAGATTCAATCGTTGCTGAAAAATAATCTGCCAGTTTCCCTGGGAATTGAAAAATACATTCACGTGAAAAAGTTTATTTTAATGTTTCCTATCCATGTAAAACTGCGACCAAATACAGTTGGTTTTGTGATTTTTCAATCAAGTGCAATTAACAGGTGGTTATCAAGTTAGCATTAACCACTGGTGGTGGACTTCGAGAAGAATCCGGAATGATGTCATCGTTACTGCTAAATAATCTGCCAGTTCCCTTGGAATTGAAAATTATGTTCAAGCGGAAGAGTTTATTTTAATGTTTTCTATCCACATAGTACTGCTGCGATCGAATACATTTGGTTTTGTGATTTTTCAATCAAGTGCAACTAATTAGCAGGAAAGCTTCTGAAGATTATTCTCCCCCATCAGTAGAATATTTTCGTATCGAATACAGTTCGCGCGCGCAATGGAAAATGTTTCGCATCGCGATAATCATATAATTTTCAATTATTGCTCAGTCGCCGAAAGTTTCAAACTCAAAGAGTTCATTCGCCTCTAGTTTGCCTTCCAAATTTCCATCGTAAACCACACCTTCTTTCGATTCAGTCACGGACAAAAAGCATACTTAAGCGATATTGTGGTGGTGAAACGCATTCATTTTTCGTGAGGACATCGACAAGACAACATCGTTACTGAACGAGTTGAACGAGCTGGACGGCGAGGGATCAAGGGATTCATTATCATTAAGAGAAGAGAAAACGACCGAGAGAATACCAGCATCGAAAATTGGTTCCGCTTGAGACATCGGAGCATCCGTCACACACATACACACACATACACGCGCGCAACTGTTTACGTTTGCTGATTATCGAGAAGAATCCGGAGAGAAGTGACCGTTGCTGAAAAATAATCTGTCAGTTCCCCTTGGAATTGAAAATAACATGCAAGCGAAAGAGCTCTCGTTTTCGAAGTGCCTCAAATATTCATTTAGTCATTCATTCAGAATGGATTCAGATTCAACTTCAAACAAATAATCACTGAATCAACGATAGTCCTACGTCACCATTGCGGTTATACCATAGATATAACCCACTTCCTGTTTTTTTTGTTTGTTTTGCTGGTAATCAATTATTCAAAATCGAGTTGTAAATTAATGCGAAAAAAAGAAAAAAATGCTTACCTACAACTTCCACATCATAGAACTTATGTGAGATGGTTCGTGCTAAACCCTTGAACAGCTCCTTGGTCTTGATCTTCTGCTGGCGATAGTATGGCATCAGGAACCGTATAACGACATCGGCTAAATTTTTTTTGGAGACTTTTTCCTGCTCTAGTTGAATGTTCTGCAGTTTGGCTGTTACTTCAGAGTTCACTTTTTTCGCCACGGGAACAGACTTCGGAGGAAAACCGGTACCCAGTCCGACCTTAGAAGTACTAGCGCTGCTGCTCACGTCAATCGGTTTGCCCGTCACCGTTGTGGCCGTTGTTGATGGCAAAGGAGACGTCCCATTCTGCCTAGCTTTCGACATAGCGGCATTCAGTTTCTGCAGCGTTGCATGAATTTGAGCAGCCGTGGTAAATTGAGCAGCAGTAACTTGCTTTATCGGTATAGTTGGAACACTACCAGACACAGAACTCGATGCTTCACTGTTGTGGTCACTTTGTACTGCGGGTTTATTAGCGGATGTATCGAACAGATGGTCATACAATTTTTTAGATAATTTTTTCTCTCTTGGCGATGTAATCACAGGTGGAGGTGGAGCTTTTGGTTGATAGTCTGAATTAACAGTTTGTTGGTTGTAGATTGAAAATCCGGATGAGTAACTGAGTTCTCCGACTGAAGGAGGTGGAGGCGGAGGCGTCCTAGTCGCAGATGGGGGTGGTGGTGGAGGGGGTACATTTTCAGACAGTATATCATCAAGTATTTCAGTTTTCTTCGATACGGCCGTATCATCATCCCACATATCATCAGTGGAAAGAAGAGTACCGCCAGCACTCGTAGAATAGTCACGTTCACGGTCGTTGAACTTTTTCCCGCTACCATGAAATGGTTTATAATCAGCTGTGGTACTGGGATTCCGATCATAATGGGACTTACGCTGTTTTGTTCTACTGTGACCATAGTCTTCGTCAGGTGACGGAGGACGTTTGGACACCGTTTTATCATGCAAATCACTGGCATATTTTTTTGTCGATCGTCGGCTATAGTCATCATCATGTCTTCCTCTATGTTTTTTATGTCCTATTCGTCGATCCACTTCTAACTCTTTGGAAGAAGATCGTTCGTACCGGTTAGAGTAGCGTTCACGAGATCTAGACCTTTCCCTTGGTTTATGTCTCGATTTACTGTGAGATTTCGATCTTGATGTCTCTCGTGATCGATCTCCCGAGGTTCGTGAACGTTCACCGGAGCGGTCTCTTGATCTCGTACTGGATTTTCTTTTTTTGCATTTTCGCTTCTGTCGGTCTCTATCTTCTTTCGAATCTTTCGATCGATGAGAATATGAATCACTTGATACAATTTCCACGGAAGGCGATCTTCGTTCTTCTATCGTCACCGCTTTTTCTTCCACGTTTATTTGAGCGCTGCAGCTTGGCCCCGCTCCCCCGTCATCATCCCACAAGTCTCCATCGTCCAAGGTTGCCGCCAGTCCGGCAGGCTGGCTATTCTCGCGTGCACCTCCCGATTTTCCAAAGAATGAGTTTATCGACGTTTGATTCATCCCATCGCGGCTTGAATTGTTAAATCTTCCATTGCCACGTCGACGATCACCATTGGTGTTACTACCTGTTGTGGGTTTACGTCGCTCTTCATCCTCGCGCAGTTCATCGACGATTTCGTTGCCGTATTTGCGCTTCAACTCCTGCTCAATTGTTTTGAACTCGCCGCCATGAGCGTTACGTGGTTTTGGTGTGTATTGTTTCATATCGGGATACAACATACCGGACGAAGTGACTGACTTTAGTGCGGAAACCTGAAAGAGAGGATTCCATTTGAAACTCGCGCAGATACATTATATTATCAACAGCACTAGGAAGGTTTGTTATAAGACTGATTTTGGGATTGGATGAATCGGGGACAGTATCGTCAACAGCAAATACTTGCTCATCTTTTCATTGTACCAATATGGCTTGAAAAAATAATTCGATTCATGCCTTCACTAACAATATCTCATCTCGCTAGATTGGTCCAGAAATGAGTACATCGAACCCGACTCGCGGTTTGTACATGTATTCGTATATTATAGGGCGTCAAATAAGTTCATGCTTTCGAAAATTAAACCGTAGCTTAAATTGCTTATATAGGATTGAACTGCAACTATCTCTTCCAATCAAGGAAGCTTTACTAATACATTTTGAGAAAAAATGGAGCACTTCCAGAATTACTTTAGATTCCTTCAGCAAATACGGTTTTATGCCAAAAATTGTTTTTCCATATTGTTCTCGTTAAATTGGACAATAAGAAGTTGTATTCGCAACAAATTTTGCTGTGACACGTAATCTAAAAAATTGCTTAACAAATCTAATCACGAAAAGTAAAACATAAATATCGAGGTTCTTGCGAGTTTGAATGCGCTATGAAGCCCCGGAAGCGATGTAACTTCTCGCATCATAAGCACGATACAGTTTATTTACTTCAACGCTCCTATTTCTCTTGTTAGCGTTGCTAACTTCTGACCAGGGCCCGAAAGTCACTTCAAAATGCAATGAGGACAATTTGACAGGGAAGAATGAAATGATATAGTCGAGTCGGTAGAGGGAGATAGCGACTAAACGCCCGACTGACTGTTTAGTCGTTTTGGCGGAGAAACTGCGTGAAGAAGCCAAAAAGCATTACTAACTGAATACGGATATAGTCAGCTGACTATCCTCAGTTGATTATGATTATGCAGAGCTCTGCTTCTGACTGTCAGTTCCGTACCAATCGTATCGAACATGATCACACATGAGTTTCCTGATCAATTTCGAGAGAACTAATAGATTAGTAAATATTTGTATCTAAAATTATTTCCTTGCATTGCAAATGTCGTTCCCAATGCTGCACTCTGAATGAGATCCCATTCGCAGGAACTTCTGACCTACTTAAACGTTGAGGTAGGTATCACAATTGGAAAACGATTTTTCGTATGTGTTTCACTATTTTTTTATGGTTCAACATATTGCTGTTGGTCGTTTATTAAAATGGAACACTGAGGGCTACTTCTGATATGAATTGGAATCTGTCATGAGATGCCAATACGAATTTGACAAAAAAAAAACTCTAAAAATGTTTTACATTAACTTCACAATGATATGATGATATTTTTTCAATGATTTTCTGCAGGCACAATGTTTTGAATTAGCCAAATATGGATCCAAACCCATCGTTATATCGTGAACGGAACACCACTGTGAAGTTTCTGCTGCGACACAGAAAGCGGAAAAATGTTAGGTTATTGACTAGAACACCGCTTGGTTTGCTGGAAAGGCTGTTGTCTGATGAATGAACATTTCCAGTCTGCAAACGCAGAAATCTTTTTCAGTTACAAATGAAAAAAACCATAATTGCTACAACTTACCGAAAACAAATTACGAACAATTGATTTCTTTGCTGGTCCCTTTTCAATTATTTTGCAGGAATATTTAACAGCAGTGGATATAATAGAAATATCAACAACAGGCAACCATCTTGTTTTCGATATTAACGACAGAATCAGGGATGGCAGCATGGATGCCAGATGATTTTTTCAGATGTCTCAACATGGCACGGAAAAATGTCTTCACAATTATTATGAACGATAGGTTCTTAGAGTTCCCACCTACAAAAGTTTTAAATTGCAATGCCCTCTTTCGAATCAGCATGGCTAGGAATCAGTTCTAATTTTCGAGAAATTCAATGAAAATAGTTGAATTATATTATTTAAATGCTTAAAACCTGTAGTCCCAACTATTATTCAACAATGATAATATATAGACTGGTTTTCTTAGCTTGTCGCGAATAATTTTGAGTAAAAAATTTGGTACTGAGAGATATGTTGGCATAAAAATGCCAAAAAAAACAAAAGCCAAGACACAAAGCTCAGCCAAAACCCAACGAACCGTTCCTCTCCGTCATTTATTCTTTTCTACAAATCCTACCGGTCGTCTTCGCTGAACGTATGCTGACGGGTCGTTACGTTGCCGGTGTATGTAAATGTTTTCATAGAAATTGTATGGTAGAATAATTGACGTAACGTGACGTGACGGGACGTGAACTTGACGTGGATGTTGTATGTGAATCGCACTTAAGTGAATATCGCCCCAGTTCTTCCACAAAAAAACGGAACTGTGATAACTCTATTTGTTTATTTCAGTTTTGATTGAGCTTTGAGCTTTGGTTGTAACTCAACCTATATCAATGAAAATAATTATTGAAACGGTTTGTAACCAGAAAACCTTTGATCTGGGTAGTGTTAAAAAAAAAGAACTAAGTTAATCTATTGTACAGTACATGTCCAAAATAATTAAAAAACAATGTCATAATAATTCGAATTCTCGAGCGCAGCACATGAACTAATGTCTTCTAAAGACAATATGCACTCAGACCGCATAAAGTTATCCAGAATTTGAAGTGAAAATCGTTTTGTTATTAAATTCATTCTACACTCGACAACGAAAATTAGAGGAACAGAGTGCGAAGTCGGAAATTTGAAGTGATTTTTGAGATGCTGTAACTTCGTGAAAAATTAACGCATATCAATAGGATACACATAATTTTAAAGCTCCAAATCAGGTATTAGAATGTTTTACGTACATATTTTTATCTTGGTGTATGTAGGTGCAGTGGACAACAATACCAAAAAGAGATAAACAATAGATTTTTCTCCGTTTTTCCAAAGAATTTGTGGACTAACACATTTTTTTGCTAACCAACTCAACAGCAAATCCAATTAACCTTATCAACTAACTTTCCATTGGTTCCTAGAACGTTCCTGTAGGACCTTTCCATACAGGTATATTTCAGTTTGAATGAAAAATTAGCCCTTCGTCTTTGATGATGAATTATTCAATAAACAACTATCGTACCGCAAATCGAAACTTCAATAAATTCTACATAACGATAATTTGTTACTCTGACGAAAAAGAAAAATTTAATAGGAGTTTCAAAAATTAATGCTTTGTTCTGCAAAAATGGTTACAAATACAATATTCAAAGTATAACCCATTGCTAGTCACAACTTTCCCCATCTTTCTGGCAATTCACGAATCCCTTTGTGGAAATAATCGGTCGGTTTGTCGGCTAACCACGAATCGATCCAAATTTTTACTTCATCAGAATTGGAGAAGTGCTGGTCAACCACGCCATGTTGCATCGATCGAAAAAGGTAGTAATCGGACGGAGCAATGTCTGGAAAATACGGCGGGTGGGATAGGACTCCCATTTCAGCGTCTCCATGTATGTTTTGACCGGTTCCGTGACATGCGGCCGAGCGTTATCGTGCTGCAAAATAACTTTATCGTGTCTTTGCTCATATTGTGGCCGTTTTGCCTTCAGTGTACGGCTCAATTTTCGTCGGTAGAGGTCCCTCGTAATGGTTTCATTCGGTTTTAGTAGATAGACAGCATGACCTTCCGGCCGCGAATATTCCGCGCGGCCGTCGATGCTGCATGGACGGGGTATCCATGCGTTGCCCGACGCTTAGGATTGTCACAATGGACCCACTTTTCATAGCCAATAACGACTCGATGCAAAAAAAAACCCTTTCTTCTATGCCGTTGAAGCAGTTGTTCGCACGTGAAAAAACGGTGTTCGACGCCTCGTGGCTTCAATTCATACGGCACCTAATGTCCTATCTTTCGGAATCATTCCCATTGCTTTTAAATGATCGGATATGGTTTGCTGAGCTACTACAAGTGTATCTGCAAGTTCTTGTTGCGTTTGTGGCGGATTTTAATCGAGTAAAGTCTCCAATTCTTCATCTTCAAACTTTTTGACCGTCCGGAACGTTCTTCGTCTTCTAAGTCAAAATTACCACTTTTAAACCACGTTTGACACGTTCACTCAGTTGGAGCATAGTCACGTTAAACTTCTACCAAAATGCGATGACTTTCTGCAGCTTTTTTCTTTATATTGAAGTAATAAAGTAACACTCCCCGCAAAAAAAAACCGACATATTCGAAGTGACAAAAAACTATGTTGTTTACGCTTCAACTTTTTGACATATACTGAAAAAGACGCACAATGACAATAGCTTCCCAACGAATGTCTGGAAATTTGATTCACTGGAATAATATCATGTTACGCCATCTGTTGTAAAACCGAAGAAGCTTACCGGTACACCTAATAAATTTTTTGCATCGATTTCAAAAAAGTGCCGAAAACAGGAATTCTACAAATATCGCAGTAAGGGCTAATATTTGCAGTTAAATTTTTAGCCTAGTGTATTTCCTAAACATCTGTGAACGTTTCATATTGATACGTTTAGCCGATTTTTCAAAGTTTGGAGTAAATTAAAAGAGTATTGAATCGCAAATCGTGCAGAATTTATTGGTGTTTTCAAAACTGCCCTTCGATTTGCGGTGCAATAATTATTTGTTGAACTATCCATCATCGGAACGAAGGGGTAATTTTTCATTCAAACTGAAATATCCTTGTATAAATAGGTCCTACAGTAACGTTCTAGGAATCGAATGAAAGCCGGTTAATTAGATTAGCTGTTGAGTTGGTTAGCAAAAAATTGTGTTAGTCCACAAAATTTTTGAAAAAACATAAAAAATGTTGTTCCCGGCATTGTTGCCCACTACACCTACACACTCCAGGATAAAAATGTGTACGTGAAACATTCTAATACCTGAAAGTTGTTTAGAATGATGTACTTCTCATCGATATGCGTTAATTTTTCACGAAGTTACAGCATGCCAAAAATCGCTTAAAATTTCCGACTCTTCCGGACTGTGTTTTTCTATTTTTTTTATCGAGTGTATATACTTGTCGATTTTTTGTTTGGAAAAAGTGAGTAAATGACACCGAGACAAAAGTCTCCGTTGATTACTAAAAACAAAAGTAAACAAGTGACACTAATGAAAAAGTGAACGAATGACACTGAGACAAATTTTGACGATATTTTTGGTCAATAGTTGGAATTTAATGGAAATAATATCTCCCAAAAATCAACATACGCTGTCATACTGGAATGTTTTCACATACTTCATAATGTCTTCAGAATGACTTCACAAAATCAAATGCCTTCACAGTAAGTCAAATGTCTTTAAAGCTGGTATATCTGGATTCTTAGCTCTGGATGGCAGATG
The DNA here is from genome assembly GCF_029784135.1 of Toxorhynchites rutilus septentrionalis. Taxonomy (NCBI): domain Eukaryota; kingdom Metazoa; phylum Arthropoda; class Insecta; order Diptera; family Culicidae; genus Toxorhynchites; species Toxorhynchites rutilus. The sequence continues at coordinate 255,599,445 of NC_073746.1, read as the reverse complement.
TGAAGACATGCACATGGTATGTAGAATACTGGTGGACCCACTTGCTGAAATCTGAAAGTGGTAATTTTGTTCTTTATCGTAAGACATTAGACCCGTATTTTTTTCTATTTTAGCCCATTTCCATTTTAGGACGGTCCGAAAAATCAATTTTTTCCACTTTTTCCCAAAAATGGCTTTTTTCACAAACGTTTGAACCATTGAACCGATTTAGATGATCGACACATCAAATTAAAGCCAATAAGCCTTTTATTAAAACAATATTGAGCTTGCAAAAAGATGGATTTTTTTTACGTAATTATTGATTGTAGTGGTTTTTTATTGTTTTCATGGCTTTGACTACTACATTTGAACTACTGAACCGATATATTATATATTATATACTATACGGATATATTATATACTCATAAGCTACAATTATATACTCATAAGCTACAATTTGATATGTCTATCACCTGGATCAGTCCACTAGTTCAAAAGTTATGAATTTTTGTAATGGAAAAAAGGGGGAAATTGTTTCTTCGAAACATCGGTTAACTTAGAAAAATCATATCTCAAAAACGAAAAAAGCCTCTCCGATATGGAGATATGTTATGTAAAAAATCCTCAACTTTCTAGCTCCTAAACCTAAATATAAATAAATATAAATATAAATATAAATATGAAAAATAGCACCCTCCCTTCCAAAGCCATGAAAACAGTGAAAAATGACTACAATCAATAATTACGGAAATCAAATCCATTTTTGTGGGTCCAATATTTAATAATATAAATATATTATTATGACAAAACCAGCTCATATGCATCAATTCGATATATCGATCATCTGAATCAGTTGAGGGGTTCAAATGTTAATTTTTGAAAAAAGTCATTTTTGGGAAAAGGTGCAAAAAATTGATTTTTCGGACCACCCTAAAATGGAAATGGCACCATAATAAAAAAATAAAAATTATAGGAGGTTGTGTCCAAGATACGACCGCATTGTTGACGTAGAACTACGCTGTTATTTTATATAAGTCGCTTGTTTATACCTTCGGATATTATTCTATAATGCTGTGAAATTTTAGAAACAACTGCTTAGTAGAATAATCTTTGAAATAGTTTTTCATTGTAAAATCAGTTGACGATAATTGATTGATGATTCATTCTTGCCCTCGCAAAACAATACACTAGCTGATCGTATGTCGCAATCTATTCCATGTCAATGCATTGAAAATTTACCTCGAACGCTATTCCGGTGGCCTTTTTCGCAATTGACATAGACTCGGCTACAGTCGATTATATACGTGTTACACCAGCACCATTATTCCATATCTCATAACTACATCAATACTTCTTTGGCACCGAATGGAAACAACAACAAAGACAACACTTGCAAGTATCAAATATCATGCTACATGTTATTCAGTATTGCCTCAAAGCAATCGCACCTCTAGGCATCGTTCGTACAACGTAAACCAAGCGCCAAACAAGCGTTCGCCATAGCATGCATACAGAACCATACATTGGTGGCTTGAAGCTATTAGGAATACAAATACTTCTCGTCATTTTGCGCTATTCTCAAAAGAAACGCTTTTGTTTTGTTTTGTTAAGCGCAGCTGTCACCCTTAGTGGAGGAATTTTTGCTACTGGTAAGCGAAACCTAATCACATACAAAACTCCAGAACAACATTTACTTTCTTGGTGACCAAACAAGCGAAATAAACTCTTTTTGTTAATATCAACAACCTCGAAAACAGTAGCAATGCTTCATTATGATCAATGTTAGCGCAAATGCAAACCTAGTTGAAGGCAGTTTTGCGACTGGCACGCGAACCTAAATAACTTATAACATTCCAGTAAGACATTCAAGATGGTTGGTATTCCCCAAATATTTTTTACGTCAGTTTAATGCATTGATGCATTCTCAAAGGCACCAAAGAAGCCGTTTACATTTTCGACCGACATGCCGCAATCGCCTATTTTCCTGTTGTTCGATGCGGTGTCACACTCGCGAAGGCTCGGTTCAGTGCGAGCGCATCATTAGATGACGCTTGCCTCGGAATTTCATTGCCCCTGCGCTCGTTTTTTGCAGGGCTAGAGCCTGCCTCCCTCTTCTTCTTGCTCATCACACACTACGCGAAACGTCTAATTTATGACGCGGGAAGAAAAACACACCATACGAATAACGAACAGAAAAAGCAAACGACGATATCCAAGTTGGATTACCACTGGTGGGGTCCAATCTTAGATCGAAGCGCAGCGAAAGCAAAGTGAACTGGATTGCTCAACAGTCCGATGCCGAATGAAAGTTTGCCTCAGCGAGATCCACTGTTTATACTCAAGGCAAATATTCCCCTTCATTCTTCTACTTTTTCTTTGTTCACGGCGACTTCAAATCCTACGATTTCCCCTTCATTGGTTGTCGATAAGCTGCTCGTTATTGACAGCTCTGACAGCTATTGACAGCTCTGACAGCTCTGGGAAAGTACACAAATGGACAGAACAAATGTATGGAAAAATGGAAACGCCTAAAGTTTTCATGAATTTTAACCATTTACAAACCAGGAGATTCTAATGTATAGCATACTAAACAAATCTTAGGGAATTTCCGATTCGTTTAGTATGTAAATCGCTAAAATCCGTTCGTGGCAAAAATAGTTATTAACGTTAACTTTATTTCATAAAAACGTGACCTGTTTTCTGATTTGGCACCCTTAATCAAAGACGTAATTCTACGTCAAAAAACGGGAAGTGGGTTATATCTGTGGTATAACCGCAAGGTCGACGTAGGACTATCGTTGATTTAGTGATCATTCATTTGAAGTTCAATCTGAATCCATTCTGAATGAATGAATAAATAAATATTTGGGGGACTTAAAAAACGAGAGCGTTAAGTTAAGCTATTGAAACAAGTTTTTGGATCAAAAAAGTAACAATTATATAACGCGTAGACATTTTATCTTTCGAATGAAGTGTTTATCATACCATTTCGTTCAGTTATTTAGGAGTTAATAGCTCAAAATCTCGGTCACCGGTGTAACGCTTTTGTTTTCGAAACTTTGATTTTACACTCCGGTATAGAAATGAAAGACTTAGTTCTACGTCAAAAAAATAGGGATCTAATGTTTCACGATAAAGAACAAAATTACCACTTTTGACAAAAATCTAAGAATTACTATATCCGTTTGGCATGGAATGGCTGTAATGATATAATAATATAATATAAGTATCATTAACTTACTTGAATAGTGTATGTGATACATTTCACTTTATAAATTTTTTATATTTATAACTTCAAAACTAAAACATTTTATATTGAGCTTTAATTTTTCGAATTTAAAATTCAAAGACCATTCAATAAAAATGGCATTGAAATAACAGAGTAAAACTGACATACAATTATGAAGAATGATTGCTTTTTGATTGGCGTGTTCTCCACGCAAACTAGCAAACCGCTAGTTACAACTGTAATATGTAATATTGTTTATATATAATTAAGTTTTATCATATAATATTTTTCTATCATTACATATCCTACAATCGAAGACTCTTTTGTCGTTTTAAGTTTAGTTTTTGAAGTTACTACTAGGCATGTTTGCGGATTCATCGAAAGTTAAGATTTCATTTGATATGTCGATCCTTGAAATAAGTTCAGTGGTCAACTTCAATGTGTCATTCAACAAATTTAGAAATTTAGGACTACAGAAAAACTTTAATTATAAAGCTGAGAAAATTTGTCACTTGATTTTCCACAATTCGTTCTTTCAAAACAAATTTCTGTCTTGTCGCAATGGTTCCGCAATTTTGAACTGTCAAAATGACAAGAAAAGCAGGAAAAATTGACAAATAATGGGGGGTAGATGATAAAGCAAAGGTAATCATGGGTTTTTGACCATATCAGAAAAAATATTGTAAGCGTAGAAGAGAAAGAAAAACAAAACTTTTGACAACCCCTCGAATGTGCAAGTAGAGTCAACCCTGAAATGTACACACCCCTGACTGTGAGGTTCCCCTCCATTATAAAACCGTTTGTCAGTCTGAGAAAATCATCCGAAGAGAATACATTCAAAATATAATATAACGTTGAAACAGTGTAATTTGTATTTTTTGAACACGAGTCTACAGCTTCAGAAGTGGGATACCCGGCACTTCTCGAAGAGGACGATGGTAAAACGGATAATCTCTTGAGAAGAACTATTTCGACGATATTAGCGACGATGCCATTGACGCGAAAAATGGCTACTAAGCTGACGAAAAGCGAAACGGTTATTCAAACGGAGGCGCCATTTTACGATGCGGAGAATGATGGAGACGAGAAACGAAATGTAGATCAACAAAAAGAAGATGGAGACGAAGAGGAACAACACGATGTAAAATCGATCGAAGAAACAAGTTCCGTTGGGGAAAATCGATATCAAAGCGTGGCTTTACATCCGTATGACGTTGGACGATTGATTCCGGAATATTCTGAAGGAGATGGCGTTGGCAAGTGGTTACGAAGAATCGACCATTTTCGCATCATATATGGATGGTCGGAGCAGGTGTGCTTGTTGTATGCTTCAACTCGATTGGCGGGAGCGGCAGCTAACTGGTACCGACGTCAGGAGTTTTCCCGAAACGTATGATGAAGCTGACATTCACCGTGAACTGGAAGCAGTGAAGTTAGAACGAGGAGAATCCTACGAGTCATATGTATACCGAGTAGATGCCATCGCACAGAAAGGTGACTTCAGTGCATCAGCCACGCTGAAGTATGTTATAAAAGGACTTCGTCATGATCGAGTGTACAGCAGTCTTCTTGCAAAACAATACACATCAACACTCGAGTTGTTGAGGCACATAAAGTGGATTGCGTCAAACATGGAAATGATACCTCAAGCTGCTCCAAGACCATCGAAAGCAGATTCCGTGTTGTGTCCTTCAACAACAGATATAGTGTGCTTCAACTGTCGTGAATCAGAGCATAAATCTCTAGACTGCCCCAGGCCACAGCGTAAGGAGCGGTGTAACAGATGGCAGCGTGTGGGACATTTATCCGACATTTGCCGGGGAAGAGAATTTGTGCAACGGGCAGTTCAACAGGTGGCAGTTACAAAACCAGATGGAATGAGGCGATCGGATACGAATGCGATCTTCGATGAGGTCGGTACGGACAGCCAACTGACGGTCAATCAATCATCACAGCAACAAGTGCAAATTGATGCTGCGGGAGAACGTATCAAAGCAATGGCTTTATTCGATTCCGGTAGTTATGCTAATTTAATTAAAATAAGATTATTGCCTAAATGTTTATTGCTGGGCGCAGCAACTGAAGAAATTGTTGGAATGAACAACTCGAAAGCGCAAATTATAGGTCAGTTTAGTACAACATTGCGTGTATTGGAAACAGTTTATCGGGTGCGATTCTTGGTAGTGCCAAACGACACAATGCAGGTGGATGTTATTCTCGGCAGAAGTTTCTTAGAGAACAATCACATACATCGACTTCGTTTCGTGCCGTACGATATCAATTCTACTTTGGATCACGAGTGGTTTACGCTTGCTAACATCGATGAAACGTGTATGTTGGATATTGATTCTGTTGCGCGTTTGAATTTGGATGTAGGAGATGATAAAGAGACTTTGTCCTGTCGAGAATGGTTGGAGAGCTTAGTGAGGCAAAGTTATTTAGAAAGAAGTAGGCCAGAAAAGCCGTTAGTGAGGTTCGAAGCAGACATTCGTTTAAAGAAGAACAAAGTCTTCTCATCTTCGCCACAGCGACTCAGCGCCTTCGAGAGAAGCGAACTTGATAAAATTGTGTCCGATTTACTTCAACAAAATATCATCAGAGAAAGCGATTCTCCCTACACTTCACGGGTAGTACTCACACGTAAAAGGAATAATACATTTCGGATGTGCGTGAACTATAAACCTTTAAATAAAATAGTTGAAAGGAATCATTTCCCTATGCCAGTAATTGAAGATCAAGTTGCTAAACTTCATGGAAAACGATACTTTACTTCGCTCGATCTTAAGAATGGGTTCTACCACGTTAGCCTGTCAGAAGAATCGAAGAAGTACACTTCATTTGTTACTGATAATGGCCAATACGAGTTCAATCGTTTGCCTTTTGGATACGCAAATTCACCAGCTGTTTTCGTAAAGTATATCACGAAAGTGTTGAATCCGTTAATTAAAGAAGGACGAGTGATAGTGTTTATTGATGACATGCTCATTGCGTCCGATACGTTACAAGAACACTTCGAATCGTTAAGGAATGTACTTGAGACGCTTGCTGATAACCATTTGGATTTACAGTTTGCTAAGTGTCATTTCGTAAAAACTCGTATTGAGTATTTGGGCTACGACGTGCAAAGCAATCAAATCAAGCCCAGTGACAGACATGTTGAATCTATCCGAAATTTTCCTGTACCAACCAATCGGAAAAGTCTGCAACGGTTCCTGGGATTAGTGAATTATTTCAGGAAGTTTATTCAGGGTTTTAACGTACAAGCAGGCCAACTTTACGAATTAATGAAGGAAGATAATGAGTTTGAATTGACCGCTGACCACATCCAGGCCGTGGAATGTTTGAAAAACGCACTAATCTCTAAGCCAGTTTTGCGCATATATTCACCAACTGCCGAAACCGAGCTGCATACAGATGCGTCGTCGTCAGGGTTCGGTGGAGTATTGCTGCAACGACAAAGTGACGATGGCTTGATGCACCCCGTAATGTACCACAGTCGGAAAACCACGATGGCGGAATCAAAGCTACACAGTTTTGAACTTGAAACTCTTGCGATTGTCTACTGCCTGCAGAGATTTCGCACGTATTTATTTGGCTTGAAATTCAAGATTGTCACTGATTGCAACTCTCTCAAGCAAACCCTAGAAAAAAGGGATATCAACCCAAAGATTTTTCGTTGGGCTATGTTCCTTGAACAATACAACTTCGAGATTGTTCATCGACCTGGAACAAGAATGAAGCATGCGGATGCTCTATCTCGCTCAAACGTATTTACCCTGGTAGATGACGATAATTCTTCAAATGTCTTCGAAAACGCTTTGTGTATTGCTCAGCTTCGAGATCCTGATGTAACAAAAATTAAGGAGGCTTTGAATATTCGACCAACGAAAGATTACGAGATTCGAAACGCTATATTGTATAAAGTTGTGGGTAACAGATCTCTTGTCTACATTCCTGAGCAGATGATACCCTCGATTATCAATAAGTTTCATAATCATATGGGCCATTTTGGAGTAGATAAAGTGTGTGAATTGATCAGACGAACATACTGGTTTCCGAAAATGCGTGAGCAAGTACAGGAACATGCAAAATCCTGTGTGACGTGTATTGCATATAATCCCAGAAATAAACGGTTCGATGGAAATCTATTCGACGTGGAGAAGCCTCGGGTGCCATTTGAAGTGCTGCATATAGACCATCTTGGACCTTTAGAAAGGAGCAAAGGGAAAAACGAACACATATTTGCCGTCGTTGACGCTTTTACAAAATTTATAAAGCTTTATCCTACCAAAACTACGAACTCAAAAGATGTGATGAAATCGTTAAAGGGTTATTTTTACGCATATTCCACGCCGAAAGTTTTGGTATCGGACCGAGGTTCGGCGTTTACGTCTGTGGCGTTTGGAAAGTTTATGGAAGATCATGGAGTGAAACATGTGAAGGTCGCTACGGCTTGTCCCAAGGCAAACGGTCAAGTTGAACGGTACAACAAGACATTAGTTCCGCTGCTTAGTAAGATGGTTGAATAATCGGGTAAATGTTGGGATACAGTGCTTTCTGATGTAGAGTTTTTGTTAAACAACACGGTTAATCGTTCGACTGGGAAAAGTCCCGCAACACTGATGTTCGGTGTGGATCAGAAAAGGAGGATAGATTGTGATCTGACTCAATATTTACAGGATCAAATCGATGTAACCTTTAGAGACTTGGATGGAATACGGGAAGAGGCAAGCCAGTGTATGCGTAAACAGCAACAATACAACAAACGCGCGTACAATAGCCATTGCACGAAGAACACCCAATACCAAGAAGGCGACCTAGTTATGTTGAGACGAATGAATGTGGTAGGAGAAAGAAGTAAACTCAAACCGAAATTCCGAGGGCCGTATGAAGTTAAAAAAGTACTCGATAGGAATCGTTATGTAGTAGGGGATTTAGATAACTATCAAGTATCCAACATTCGCTTTGAAGGAATTTTCGACCCTTTAAATATGCGACTCTACCAAAAAGCAGAAGGCAAGGCACCAGACTCCGACATTGAATATGAAGACATAGAGTATCTAGAAGAAGATGAAGCATAATATTGATTTGTTTAAAAGGTTTTGTGCAGGATGGCCGAGCTGTAAGCGTAGAAGAGAAAGAAAAACAAAACTTTTGACAACCCCTCGAATGTGCAAGTAGAGTCAACCCTGAAATGTACACACCCCTGACTGTGAGGTTCCCCTCCATTATAAAACCGTTTGTCAGTCTGAGAAAATCATCCGAAGAGAATACATTCAAAATATAATATAACGTTGAAACAGTGTAATTTGTATTTTTTGAACACGAGTCTACAATATTGAAAAAATACATTAATTTTTTATTTCCCTTTCAAATTTTGTTAAAATTGCACTGAATAGTTATATTAATATTTGAATAAACTTATGTAATTATGAACATGTTCATATAAACCTTCCCATCTTTTCATTCTTCATTAAAGACCTTGCGTCTAGCTAACTAGATCAAATCAAGTAGGGGAACTGGGAGGAATTCGAGTCACTCGCACATATCATGCTAAAAGAGATAGATTTATGCGTTTTTTCCTGGCCAAATTTGTTTAAATCATTATTGAAAAAGTAGTTACATGTATGAAATGAGCTAGGCCTATTCACCTTGAATCATAATTGAAATTTCTCATACGTACAAAAACGTAGTAGGAAACACAGAATATGAATATTTCTCATACGTACAAAAACGTAGTAGGAAACACAGAATATGTGAACAGTCGTCCAAAATGTTGATTTGTCGCAAACATCGGGTTAAATATACTAAATTTCACTAGAAATTTCTTAAATTTGAAACGCACAAATCTACGATCGAATGGCTACAGAGAGAGCGTTTTTTGTTTTTATTTATATCTTGATATGCGACAGCTCCACTGTAATACAGGGTCACTCGAATGTCATGAAATTATTCAAACATAAGATGACTATCAATACCGAGATGAAGAAAAGAAGGTGGGAAGATTCACAGGTTTTGGTTGTGTTAAACTTTTAGAGCCTCCGCAGACTGCAGACTTACTTGTCGACCGATAGTTCGATCGGCTTCTTAATCAGTACGGAGAGGTATGCATGTGCGCACATTACACCGATCGGCTGAAAAAAGTCTGTAGTGTGCGGGGGCTCTTATTGTATTAGTAGCCAGGAAGGTAGGAAGTTCACATACCAAGCATACCAGTCAGTTTCTCAAATGGTACAAAATTGAATGTTTCAACGAATAACGTTGATAGGGGATAAACAGAAACTAAATACATATTTCCAAAAAATATTTTTTGCATTATAAAAAAACAGAACATTTCACGAACTAAAATGTTTAATTTTTTCATTGATTTCTTCTTACATCAGAAATAATGTTCTAATGTCTACTATGTTTCGATTTTAGAGCAACTTCATGGAAGTTTATCTCTTGTTAGCAATTGTAATTGCTTTTTTCACAATACTGGGTACTGAGGTACTGAGCACTTCATTTGTCTAAAACTAAGACGCAAGCGGAAAACTTTTCGTCTCAATCTAGGTCATACGAATACGAATACGAAGTCAATTATATTGATTTTTCAAGTGCATTTCACATGAAAAAAAACTTGCCACCTTTTTTCCCATCCAATTTCAAAAGTTTCTCCGTCAAAGGAACAAAAGATTCTGTGACTCTGACTTTGTTCATTTACGTTTCTGGTAAAATTTCCTTATGATTTTGTACGCTAGCACTGATTAAAGAGAAAAAAAACTCCTTCATTTCATCTGCTTATTTTTACTTTTAATAACAACACTTCTTCTATGTAGTGGACTGTTATATTAGGCTGTCAAAAAAGTCCTGCGGTATTTTTTTTGAATTTTCATTTGTTCATAAAATTAGTTACAATTATCTGTTTTAAGTCAAATATGCGCCGTTTTGTTCGATGACTTGTTCCCAACGAGATGCCAACTTCATAATACCCCTGTTATAGAAGCTCGCTTCCTTATTGGCAAAAAACTCGGATAGCCAATTTTCACAGGCCTCTTCTGTGGCTAACTTCTGACTACCTAGCTCGTTCGCCATGGACAAAATCAGGTGGTAGTCACTTGGTGCAAGGTCAGGACTATACGGCGGATGCAAAAGAACCTCCCATCCGAGCTCCCGGAGCTTCTGGTGCGTCACCAAAGAAGTGTGTGGCCTGGCGTTGTCCTGATGGAAGACAATGCGGCCTCTGCTTGTCAAAGATGGCCTCTGCTTCATGAGTGCTACCTTCAAGCAGTCCAGTTGTTGGCAGTACAGGTCCGAATTGAGCGTTTGGCCATAGGGAAGCAGCTCATAATAATTATTCCTTGACAATCCCACCAAACACACAGCAGAACCTTCCTGGTCGTTAATGAGGGCTTGGCCACCATCTGAGCCGCTTCAGCGGGCTTCGACCACGACCGTTTGCGCTTCACGTTGTCGTAAGTGACCCACTTTTCATCGCCAGTCACCATTCGCTTCAGAAACGGGTCGATTTTGTTACGATTCAGCAGCGATTCACATGCGTCGATACGGTCAAAGATGTTTTTTTAGGTCAACGTGTGTGGCACCCATACATCGAGCTTCTTTGTGAATCCAAGCTTCTTCAAATGGTTAATAACGGTTTGATGACTTATACCCAGCTCTTGGCCGATGTTACGGCTGCTACTATGCCGGTCTTTCTTGGCTAATTCAGCGATTTTGTCGCAATTTTCGACGACAGGCCTTCCGGAGCGTGGCGCATCTTCGACGACCTCTACACCAGAACGAAAACGTTGAAACCATCGTTGTGCGGTGGAAATGGAAACTGTATCGGGTCCATAAACTGCACAAATTTTATTGGCAGCTTGAGATGTATTTTTGCCTTTGTCATGGTAGTACTGTAAAATATGTCGGATTTTCTCTTTATTTTGCTCCATATTTGCAACACTATAACTCAACGAACGACTTAACCAAACAAAACACTGTCAAGGACTATATTATAGCGCGCAAAAGTACCTTTCCAACAAGCTATAGTATGACTCGATACAATGAATACAACTAGAACTACGCGCTTACAACGACACCTCGCGGAAATACCGCAGGACTTTTTTGACAGCCTAATAAGAAAAGTGACATTCATAAACAAAATCTGTGACGTAACAGATTTAAAAATCTTCCCACCTTTCATTTTCCATCTCGTATCAATACGGTGTCAATAGTCAATAATTATACTACCAAACACACAGGTGACCACTTTACCCCACGGGACCACACTACCCTTATGCCTGAAAAAAAATTATTCTTCATGTAAACAAGGATTGAAAATGTCGACACTTTTTAGTCAGTGAATTGTATGGAGTTCCACTGCTGTGACTATATTCTTGATCCTCGAGAGCAGCCACTTTTATTGGTACTTACGTATTCACGTCACCGGAGCCAAAATTCAATAGATAGCAATTTTTTTTATTTTATGTATTTATCACCGTCTCGAATTGTTTATAATTCCACAGACTGAATCCTTATATTAAATTCTTAATCCTATTTTTAAAGACAGTTTTGGACACGTTAAAATCGAACACGGCACAAGCACTATTGAATTCACGGAAACAATTCTCTAAGGGGTTATGGAATCCGTAGGAAGTCCTATGGCGATTGATAAACAACAAATCTCGCTCACGTAGTTGTCGAAATGGTACATAGAGTGATACATAATATAATAAGGACGAACAGTCAATATCGCACGGGCATTAGGTTATCTTCAGTATTGTTGATTGTGGTGTTTTAATATTTTTTAGGTATTTACATATGAACGCCACCGGAGCGCAATTTTCGCTATGAATTTCGCGGCGAAAACGGAGAAGAAAAACTATAAACTGACAAAACTGCCAAAACAATGAAATCAATGTTTTATGAAAAAGTTTTCCCATAGGATTATCTTTTGTAGTTTTTTTTTCGCCATCCGAAAATAGTCCATTTTTTTAATACAAGGCCCAGGAAATCCAGGAATTTTCAGATGTTTGTGATCAAGTTCTCTCTCTCTTGCTCAGGTAGGCTCCCCTCTTCCGTTTCGCATCATTCTGTCTTTTTATACCGCCCCTCTGTCACTTGCGAGAACTGCCAAACTCTCAAGCTGGTGTAAATCAAGGCGCTTAACATACTGCCAGGTGGGTCAAAACGTGAAAACTACTCTACAGCCATGAATTTACAGGATGACATTAACACACTTCTAAAATAAAAAATAATGAAAATGAAAATTTACTTTTCTATGTATTCTAGGCAATACAGTATTACGTAATATTGAACTGGAATTGTGTCTGATGATGATTTTATATTATAATGGCGAGTTATAGTAAATGTTGTGTGTTGTGAAATATATAGCCAAATGGTTAAGAGAGCGTCGTGTTTTAAGTAATCGAATAACTTAAGAATCTCCATTCAAACTTTAAGATTGCACAACTGCCTTCTTTAAATTTTCGCGAATTTGACGATTGTTTCAAATTAATTATGATTAGCGAATGGGTGCACCTTGTTTCATATATCTGCCTTGAGCTCACCGAGAAGTTTGATAGTTTGGCAATGACAGCTAAATTTGCGACACATCTTGACTCGCGGATCATATCCTCTTGGCCGGGGCCTGGTCGTAACGCCTGCCGCAACAATCTCCCTAATGTAAACCCGCCATAGGAGATATGTTGGCATGAAAAGTACAGTAAGTTACTTATAATGCGACATGCCAAGGCACCACTCAGTGTCGTATTGGAGGCGATTTTGACTAGTAATTGGACATTTGCGACTGGTGGCGCCATAATTTGGGCCCCGAACTCAATGTTTACAAAAATGTCCAACTAAACGTGTTGCATCGTAGGTCTGTCCAAGGCGTTTATATCAATGTATAACAGGTGAAGCAACATCATCACTTCAATAAGAAGGGGATTACGGTTTGTGGAGCGGGGGTTGTTTGTTTTGTTGTTGCTAGGATACGCCATTTTTGCATTTCCACATGCGAGAGTAGTGGAAATGAGAATGAAATTCTACAAAATCATCCCGTCTTTTTCACATAAATTCTCGAAATCCGAACATAGTAGGCATCGCTCGAATAAGAATCGTAGCAGTTTGTAGAGAGCCACCGGCAGCGTTCGGATGCTGTTTGTAAACAATACCGACAGCAATTCCAATATGGCTGAAAGTGCATTTCATATGATTGTTTCACCTGGTACATATAGAGGCGCCTTGGGTCTGTCCAATTAGCTAAATGTCGAATTAGATGTAAATTACTGTACAAACAAAATCAAAACAAAAGCCAATACACAAAGCCCAGACAAAAACCCAAGGAACCGTTCCTTTCGGTCAATTATTCTTTTCTACAAATCCCGCCGGTCGTTTTCGTTGAACGTATGCTGACGGGTCGTTACGTTGCCGGTGTATGTGAATGTTTTCATAATAATTGCACGGTAGAATCAAGGCGCCTAGAAGTATATACTAAGGTGGGCCAACTTGCTAAAACCACTCTTCAGCCATCTTGGAAGTCTACTGTGTTTTGTTTGTAAACAAAACACAATACGCTATTGCCGAAGCTCGCTCGTGATCAGTCTGTTTCTTTCACGCTACAAGCAAATAATTCCCCTTCTGCTTTCTTCCGTGCTGTTTTCATATACCGCTCCACTAACCAACTTAGTGACGAAACGGCCTCACCTAGTACCATAGACCCGTCTTGGGTAGAATAACTGACGTAACGTGACGTGAACGTGTCGTGGATGTTGTATGTGAATCGCACTTAATTCTTTCGTATTTCACAACTCACACTCTCTGCAGCTCTGTCGCTCCACAGCTCAGCAGCTCCGATGTGAGCTGAAGAGATGTGTTTTTTTATTGCGAGCCGATCCGAATCCCCTCACTATGATGAAGCGAATCGGATGAACAGCTCATGAGCGGATGGCACATCTCTACATTGGATGCTTGAGATGGTGGCATCTAAAATACTTTTGGGCAAAACGACCAGGTAGATTTCTTCAAAGCAGCAAGTAAACGGCATCCGAATATTTAATAGTTGTAACGTGATTGAACATTGATTTCCTTTCGAAGGAGATCACGACATAATTTTCTACATCAGTTTTGTTAGGTTATTATTGATTAAAAACGAGTCGGAGGCGATATTTGCTGTTCCAATGCATTTAGTGCATAAGGATTGATGTTTTAGATGAACAAAACGATATCACAATTCGGAAGGTAACATAGCCATATTCAAATTGGACCTTACATTACATTTATACTACGTTATGTTTATGGAAAATAAGCCCCAAAAATTTAGCGTAGTTGGGTTTGTTGATCATAGGGAAGAAATTTAGCAGTTTTTATCAACTGTGGACAACAATCATCGCAAATTGTTTGAAATAATGCGGTCTACTTACATGCTTAACTATGGACCTCCTATACAAGCTGGCCACCGTGTTTGTAGTAAATGCTTCGTACTCCATCTCCATTGCGATATCTTCGAAGTCCTTATACACTAGCTCATTCTCCGGTGGATCGGATTCTTTACATGCTTCCACGTTTCTCTTGAGTAAATCTGCGAGCATTGTGAGATTACTTTCTCGCGATGAAATTGTCAACCCGTTTACTTTGACCGAGGTTTGTAGAGCATACTTAACTCGACTAATTGACGCCGTTTTGTGCATATCTAGATCCTTCGCTGCGGCGGCCCTTCTCAAGGCGAATTGTTTCTGGATAAGCGATTCCGTTTCCCGCTTAGCTTGTTTTTCTCTTGAACCATCACTGCCTTCTCCATCTCCATCGGCGTATTCATTGTCCTCGAGTCCCTTTCGACCGCCTTCGTACAAATCCGCAAAATTATCGTCATATTCAATTTTTGTTTTTAATTTACCAGCCACCGACAATTTTTGAAACGTTTCAATCGCCTTCTCGACTTTTTTCGGGTTACTGCAAACATCACACATATTTTTGCAATCAGGGGGATCATCGCCAAAAAAATCCGAAAACAATCTATGCCGACAGCGAGCCGACTCACAGTAATCAATAATTTTTTCGAAATTCTTTAGCGCCAATTTGGCTTTTTCTTCTTTGGGTGTATTCTTACTCTTCTGCAAATCTTGGCGAATTAAAAAATCAATGGACTTGCATTGATCACGGCAATGATAGACACGACAATAAGACTTTTTTCCGTCACGTCCGGCTCGACCCGATTCCTGGTAGTATGAAGCCACATTTTGTGGAATATCCCAATGAATAACAAAGCGTACGGATCCCTTATCAACTCCCATTCCGAAGCTGATCGTAGCAGATATTACGGCATACTTTCCTGCCATCCAGTCCTCCTGGACAGCAATTCGCTCAGACTGTTTCAGTCCCGCATGATAGGCGGCAGTTTTGCATCCTAATTTCGTTAAGCTATTGGCCACTCTTTCCGTCGATTCACGTGTTCGGCAATATATGATACCGCATGATTTCTTACTCTGAAAGCACAAGAAATAAACTAGATTGAACTAATTCTATATACTTTGGAAACTAACAAACTAACCGGTTTCATGTCAACGTCGTCTTTATCTAAAATACTTTCAATATAATCTCGTAGATGAATGAAATCATCCTGGATAGAATTTTTAAACACTACATCGTAATAAAGATTCTTCCGAAAGCAGGAAGTTTTAAACTTAGCCACTGGTTCCTTCAATCTAAGATTCTTAAAAATGTCTTCCACCACTTTCTTGGAAGCGGTCGCTGTCAAGGCAATCCAAGGAATCGAAGGGTATTCCGAACGAAGGTACCCTAGTTTAAGGTAGTCTGGTCGAAAGTCGTGGCCCCACTCACTGACGCAATGTGCCTCATCCACAACGATGTATCCAACCTTTTTGTGTTTGATTAGCATTTTCATGATCTCCTTAAATGTGGCGGTATTTGCTTGTTCCGGTGTTATATACAAAAAACGTATATCGGTACGGATGCTTTTCAGATCATTCACGACACGCTCGCGATCCTTGCTGCCCATTTTGGAATTGATCGAATCAGCGGGAATTTTCAGTTTGTTCAAAACATCCAGCTGATCCTTGATTAATGCCAACAGTGGCGAGAAGACGATCGTTACTTTGTTGTCCTGCATAACACCCGGGAGTTGAAAGCATAGCGACTTCCCCGAACCGGTTGGCATTGAAACATAAACATCCCTAGATCCTGGAAACATGGAAAATCATGATAAATAGAAATCAAACTGTTTCAATATTGATACACACAAACTTACTCGTTATAATGGTCTGTATGGCCTCTTTTTGCAGGGCGCTCTTGAAACAATTATGTCCAAAATATTGCTTCAATTTTTCCCGCAGAATATCATCCGTATTTATGTCTTCCTTTTTGACTTTTTTTTCGAAAATGCTTGCCAATTTCTTAGGCTTCAAACATTCCGAATCGGATAGCTTTGGTTCAGACCGATCCGAAACCACATTCTCATCTGAATAGTTGAATTCCTGTTTTACAGATACACTCGACAAGCTCACTGGACTTTTCCCTTCCCTTATAGATTTACCGCGACATGAATCATTACTGTCCAACTCAGAACTATGCGATTCCCTTTTCATAAACTTGTGCTCATTTTCCACTTTAATTTCCAATTCCATATCTGAAGCCGTGTCTCCATTTTGATCCGTACCGTTACCATACTTCCGATTGTTTTTACTTTCTTGCTCTATAAGACAGTCAGCGGTAGGTTCATCTTCACCGGGTATCTCTCCTGGCTCTGGGCTGCTGGAGCTGAGCTTCTCGTACAGTTCGTCATCATGATTGGTGTCTTGTGCATTATCCGTGGCATCATCTCCTCCATTTTTCACTTCACTATTGTTGGTTGGTTCGAGATTATCACTGTCTTCATCGGAAACTTCCGAAAGTGTATCATTCTGTTGCAACTCACTGACCAATTCTACAGGGGATGGTTGTTTCCCAGTGCTCTCATGATTACCATCATCTTTACTATCGGCATCAGTATTTCGCTGTTCCTTATTTTCTTGTTCATTGGGATTTTCTGGTACCATATCGCTCTGAATATTAGTAAACGTATCGTCAGTTCCACTGATACTGTTTATTTTGTCCATCTTTAGGTCATCCACGGCTGCATGTTCCGATGGTATAGATTTCAACTAGAAGTCATGTTATAATTAAAACCCGTAGTACTTATTTCTAGTTTTTGCACAGGACATTGAGTTTAGTGTCGGAACGTAAACTTCACATTAACATTCAACTTAAAATAACACGAAATGACTCTCGTAGCTTCGTACATAGCTCTTCCCAATTTTCACTCATGCCTGTCAAAAAACTAAACAAAGATGGCGCATAAATCCCTGCAGTTTGAAAGAACGAAATTTGAATGGATCGGGTTTTGCCGCCTATTTTTTTTTATCAGTGCTGCCGGATGGCCTATTTGGCCTTCACAAAACTTCGTACGGAATTTTCAGCACCATTTTCAAGATATAAAAATGTTGGGTTGTATTATTTTGACTCGTTCAACACATTGTAAATTTAGGGGATTATTGGAATATAATACAGTAAGTTACACATAATTCGACATCTAGCTAATCGAACAGACTTGTAATGGGACACACATAATTGGACATTTTCGTCTTTAATTGCACATTTTTGCAAACATCGAGTTTTGGACCCTAATTATGGATTGAGAGTCAACACCACTGTCATCGAGAATGTCCAATTACAGGTCACAACCACTTCCTTTTCGCGTTGACGGCATTGAGCTTTGTTTACTAGTTTATACCAGGGACAGACATACAGCTGTACTTGCGTTGTACGTGTACAGCGTTGTACAGGTACCATCGTACCATGACAGACATACTTTGGTTGTACATTGTACCGTATGTCAAACTGACAATCAGATATTTTTCCAATTTCCACCACATATTTCAATGAAAAAGGTTTTTATTTAATGTCTAAACTATCAAACACAACAAACAAGTTTCCAATCTGAGTTATTAACTTAAGAGAAAGTCAATGAAAAGAACGTTTATCAAGTGATTTGATTCTGCTTGTTCATGCTACCCACCACTAACCGTCTATGGCGATGCGCACAGTACAACTGTAACCATGTACAGCGGTAAAATAGGTCGGTACAGGTACAGCGATTGTACCGAGTTGCTTGCATGGTTCTAGCGCTGTACATGGTGACAGACATACAATTTTCGAAGTACAACGTTAGTACAGCTGTATGTCTGTCATAAGTATTAGGCGAGCATCAAAGATAGTAATTGATTTTCCGGCGGAATGGACACGATTTTAAAATTAAAATAATGAATAAAAATTTACTTCTCCGTATCAAATTAGTATTCCATTCCAATTAAAAACACTTTTTTTGCAGTTGGTGAAAAAATCTCATACGAAAATTGTTTTTGAAGACAACTTTATATTATAATGAAAAATTTTAGTAAAAATGTATACACAAATGGTTAAATAAGGCCGAGGACATATTAAACGCGGTGCGGTGTGATTCGTTGCCTGCATGCTCTGACATACTGATCGCTTTAGATCGCGCGTTTTTTGATGTTTCATTCCACTCCATTCCACATGTAAACAACCCAGCACAAGGATGCCAGATATAATAACATGTCATCATTTTGTAAACAGTTGAATGAGATCGTTTTAATCTAGACTTTCCGAGATCTCGCACAGCACCCAAAGGAGACAGTGTGCTTTGCGTTATCCAGTCTCGTATCTCACAAAGTCATTGGGAGCTGTCTGCAACAAATGAGCCAGGTAGAAGGCAGCCGAGTGAGCAGACTTCCTGTGCGCGCTAAAATTCCGAGGGACGAGTATCGATTTTCTCTTTCTCACAGCCCTTCCATGTGCAACCGATGAGACCGGGCTTTAGCACGCGAGCTTGGGATTGGCTCTTTCTCCTCTCTTATACCAGGGACAGACATACAGCTGTACTAGCGCTGTACGAGTACAATCGTAGCGTTGTACGAGTACAATCGTAGCATGACAGACATACTTTGGTTGTTCATTGTACCGCATGTCAAACTGACAATCAGGAATTCGACCAATTTTCACCAAATATTTCAATGAAAAAAGTTTTTATTTAGCGTCTAAACTATCAAACACAACAAACAAGTCTCCAATCTGAGTTATTAACTCAAATGGAAGTCAATAAAACGAATTTTACCAAGTGTTTTGATTCGGTTTGTTCATGCTACCCACCACTAACCGTCTATGGCGCTGCTCACAGTACAACTGTAGCCATGTACAGCGGTGAAACAGATCGGTACAGGTACAGCGATTGTACCGAGTTGCTTGCATGGTTCTAGCGCTGTACATGGTGACAGACATACAATTTTCGAAGTACAACGCAAGTACAGTTGTATGTCTGTCATAAGTATTACGTAAAATTTTGTGATGTGTTTGTGGGAGATAGGATGAAGACAATTGAATAAATCGAAACTAGTAACGAATCTGTATATATTCTGAGTGCTCTGTCTGTTCCTAATCTTTGAAAAATTTTAGGATGAGCATGTTAGACGACTTTTGGATTCTCTAAAAATGGAAAATTAATGTGAGAGCGCTACTAGGCTTACCAAGAGTAATGAAATAAAGTAAGAGCACACGAGAAATATGCGTCAATATGTCTTTCATGCTCTTACAGAATTTCAGAGGATGAAAATGAGGAAAATGAGAGTTCAAGAAGCTCATTCTCTCTTCTGCCGAAATATGCCGCAAATTCAACAAACATCAGTCTCTCGAGTATTTTTTATTTTTTTTTTCCAAAATATATATTTTTATCAAGGCTCATATGGCGTTAGCCTCACGGGGCCGGGAGTTCAATGCTTTGACAATTTTTCTTATTATCTATGTTAGTAATATGTAACCGATTGCTCGCGGTTGGCTCGAGGTTAGTATTACAAGTGTTTTCGTAATTCGGATGTTGCTGTCTCCAATGCTCTGTACGTGTGCCCGACACGGGATACTTCCTATTGGGATGCAGCTGACCCTTAATCAGCATCGCCACCGTAGTCTGTACCTCATATCTAGCGTGGTGCGTCTTTCTCGACTCGAGGAATCCAGGATAGAATGGTCACTAACCGGCGCAATCATCAGTTCATGTAGAGTTGTCATGAGCGGTACAACCTTTGGCTCTTGTTGAATGATCAGTGGACTGCACAACCTTTGGCCCGTGTATCTGTAAAGAGTGTGTGTATGTATTGCCGCGACTAAGTAAAAGTTTATCGATCGGATAGGAGGGATATAAAACGGGGACACAATGAAGGAAACATCATTAAACGTTGACATCGGCGTTTCTGAGGAACAGGTATAGATGAAGCAGAAGATCAGGATCACGGCTACCTAAGATATTCCGGACGGGGATCTCCGATTGTCTGCCTTGTGCTCCCAGTGCTCTAGAGAGCTGAGAGCGAGCAGTATGGAACCGGATACACGACCAGACAACATGCTCGATGTCGTGGTAGCCATCGCCACAATCACAAAGATTGTTTGCTGCGAGCCCAATGCGATAGAGATGCGCGTTTAGGTTGTAGTGATTGGACATAAGCCGAGATATCACGCGAATGAAATCACGACCTACATTCAATCCCTTGAACCATGCATTCGTCGAGACCTTAGGGATAATCGTGTGTAACCAACGACCGAACTCATCTCCACTCCACATGCGCTGCCAACTTACGAGCGTATACTGACGAGGAATGTGGAAAAATTCATTATAAGCAATTTGCCTTTCAAAAAGTGTGCCTTCTAAAGCGCCCACCTTAGCTAGCGAGTTTTCATTCCCTGGAATCGAACAATGAGAGTATTGTTGAAAGAGTTGGTCGCAAAAGTGCGGTGCTGTGTATTTTATTCAAATGAACAAAACGGGTCACGACAATGGCGCAGTTGGTAGTGGCTTTTTATGGTGAGTTAAAATGATAACGCGAAAGTGCAATTGGAACGTAGAAGAATAGTGATTATTATTATGAAAAGTGCAAACTAATCGTGGGATGAAAGTTCTTTTCATCGGCCATGAAAGTCGTGGGATGGGTAATACCCATCGGCCATGCATTGTAATTGAGAAAAAAATGTCGGCCATGTTAAAATCGTGGGACAAATTTTCTCAAAACAGAATCGTGGGACGAAGATGAATTTGTTGGCCATGAAAGTCGTGGGATAGGTATTACCTATTGGCTATGCAATGAAATGAAGTGAATTGTCGGCCATGTATAAAATCGTGGGATAGATTTCTAGAAGTGAATTGTCGGCCATGTAAGCAATCGTGGGACAGGAAAAAATATGAAGAAGTGATATGAATGAAATCGTGGTGCGAAGAGGAATTTTATTTGCCAAGAAAATCGTGGAATAGATATTATCTATTGGCCATGCAAAGTTATAAGAAACAATGTTGTTCATGTACATCATTTTTGTCATTTACAAATATTGAAACAAAGTACGATGGCTTTCATAGCACACAATTTACTGTTCAACCTATTTTATATTTGTAGCATTACCTGCCGTTAGGTTAATTCTTAATAGGAAGATTTGAATAAGAAACAGACAATTGACGCTTCTCTGCTTGAGAAGCTCGAACGCGTGCAGAAAAGAAGAATGTTTTAATAAAGAAGCTATCAGCAGCAGAGAACAGACATCAGAAAGACGTTACCGATGAATTCGACGAAAATGCAGAACCTTCCAGCTAGAACAATTGTACATAAATCGAAAAATCACGCTTTATGACTTCGATGACCCAGTAGTCACTATCATCATTTAGTATTTCTGCCTGCCTAATTTTTTTTACTATTGATACTTATTTTGGCACCACGAAGTTAGTCGGTAGGATAGAGCCAGGGACTAATGTGGGAGATAGGATGAAGACAATTGAATAAATCGAAACTAGTAACGAGTCTGTATTTATTCTAAGTGCTTTGTCTGTTCCGAATCTTTGAAGAATTTTAGGATGAGCATGTTAGACGACTTTTGGATTCTCTAAAAATGGAAAATTAATGTGAGAGCGCTACTAGGCTTACCAAGAGTAATGAAATAAAGTAAGAGCACACGAGAAATATGCATCAATATGTCTTTCATACTCTTACAGAATTTCAGAGGATGAAAATGAGGAAAATGAGAGTTCAAGAAGCTCATTCTCTCTTCTGCCGAAATATGCCGTAAATTCAACAAATATCAGTCTCTCGAGTATTGTTGAAAGAGTTGGTCGCAAAGGGCGGTGCTGTGTATTTTATTCATATGAACATAACGCGTCACGACAGTGTTCAGGAAATGCCTCGTCGCGTTTCGATGCGAACGATGCACATGTCTCGTGTACCTGCTTCAAAGTGAAATTTGGTTAGGTCTTCTGAGATCTCGCACAGCACGTAGAAGAGACAATGTGCTTTGCTCTATTCAGCCTCATAGCTCACACAATCATTGCGAGCTGTGTGCAACAAATGAATGAATTGATTGGATGACTTTAGCAGCGATATTTATGTGAAACAGTTCTTCATCACTAATTGTTCTACGTGCCATGTTACGAAGAATAAAATTTTAACACCAGAAGCACAACTTCCCCCGACAGCACCAAATGTCACATTGAGGCAAGTACTCGAGAAAGTCTCGCGAGCACCAACACATGTGCATCACTCATGTTGAGGTGCAACGAGGTATTCTTGAGCACATCTCAATATTTTACGAAAGGGAAGAGAAGGAGCCAAACCCAGGCACATGTGCTAAAGCCCGGTCTCATCGCTTGCACATACGGGGTTGTGAGGAGGAGAAAATCAATACTCGTCTCTCGAAATTTAGCCGCGCGCGCACAGGAAGTCTGAAAACCTCTCAATATTTTACGAAAGAAAATAGAAAGACCCAATCCCAAGCTCGCGTGCTAAAGCCCGACCTCATCGTTTGCACATGGAAGGGTTGTGAGAAAGAGAAAATCGATACTCGTCTCTCGAAAATAAAGCGTGTGCACAGGAAGTCTGTTTTAATCTGTGAATATTGTAAATGGAAAACCATTAACGTAACGTTTTCACTATATGCAATGCAAATTAGAATAAAGTTATATAATTCGTCGGACGAAACGAAAATAATAATTTGATTGAGCAATTTTCGTTCGATGAGTTCGATTGTGAAGATATTTATGAAGATCGTCTGGCAACCATCACTTGTGTTCTCTTCAGGGGTTAGACATCAATTGAATATAGGCTACCCAAAATCAAAATCAATATGGCGTCATTTGTTTATCTACATATCATTAACGAGGATTGAAATCGAAAAATGCGCTGCTTTATTCTAGCTGCATGAGCGATTTTCATATTTCGGTTTCACATGGTTACATTTAACATAGAGTTTAAAGTTAGCCACTATTCGACTATATAACCGGACCGAATTGTAAACAACAGTAATTACCAGAACCAAAATGTCAGTGAACCGCAGCAATATTGGGTACACTGGCAATATGAGGGATTTGACGTTTCAGTCATACCCCTGGTTCTCTTGCGGCAAAACACTCCACACACAGTTTCGCGTCATTCGCGTTGACGCCGGAATGGTGTCGACATCTGGATACGACATTAATTTGTTTGAGGCCAACTATTCTCTATCAGATTAGTCGGCCGTAGGGCTGTTTTAAATTGCTAAAATTTGTATGAAAATTTTTTCTTGGCGTTTTTTACCTACTAGAAGTACGTTGTTTTGACCCTAATTTAAATTATTTTCTGTGAATTTTCAGATATTCTCGCCAAAACTTACCATTATAATATAAAATTATCTTTAGACACAATTTTTGTAGGATATTTTTTCACTACTTGTAAGAAAAAGTGATTTTCATTTGTATAGAGTACTAATTTGATTTGGGAAAAATAATTTTCATTCATAATTTTTATTTTAAAAGTGTGTTCATTTCTTCTGCAAACCCATATTGTCATGCATACTCCCCTATTCCGTAATACGAAGCTCAATGCCGTCAACGGGGATTGAAATCGCGTTTACTATGTCAGGTCCGGGCGGTTTGCATTTGATTTCTGTGTAACTTGGTTCCGCCGCTGAGAATCACCCATTGCACCCGGATCACGAATGGTTAGCCATTGCTCCCGTGGCCGAGTGGTTAGCGTCAAATCTAACATGCCGGGGGTTCGGGTTCGATTCCCGTTCTGGTCGGGGAAATTTTTCTTCAAAGAAATTTCCTCTGACTTGCACTGTGGTCACGCGTATTCTAGAGCTTGCCACTCAGAATGCATTCAAGGCGTGTTATTTGGCATCGAAATCTCAACTAAGTACTAATGAAAATGACGCAAGTAATGCTACGTTGAGACGGCGGAGTTCCTCTAGGAACGTTAGTGCCATATAAGAAGAAGAAGAAGAACCCGGATCACGAATGCACGTCTTACCTTGTTGGCTGTTTGACTCTCTCTGACGAGAGCTGCGGTTGTGATAATTGATCGAGCTCGAGACGGCATATAATATATGGTGAAATATGAGACGGCACGTCTTGCCTCACACATCCTCCTTTCTCTCCGGAAAAAGAATTCCAATGCCATAGAAAAAAAAACTTGTAATTGAACACTTAACAAGTATTGAAGCTGTTAATTTGGCTGCATGTATTGAAATGAATTAATGAAACAGCAGATCAAGAAAATTAAATGGAGCGCTAATGGTTGGCCAAAAAAAAAATCACAAAAGTGTGATGAACCAAGTGCCCACAGGTTTCTATGGTAACTGTTTCGTTCTATTATCTATATTAGTTTAACATTCCGCCTATCATTCCTCAAGGTTATTTTCTAATTCTTCTACTCAAACGCGTCATACTGAATTTACCGTCGTCTTTATTTTGAGATCGGTCAGTCTCATCCTATTCACGAATAATACTTAGCATAACTTTCACCGTCAAATGGTGATCATTATCAGACTTCATTGTTCTTGGGTAACCTTCTTGATCAGCATCCCACAGCATCCAACACTGTACTCTGATGCTCAAACTTTGTAGATTTAACAGGTCGTGCAATGGTGCACCTGATTGGATGATCTATTATTTAATTATCGACATCCTGATATTCCGATAGTCATCCAAGCTTCTTAAATGGTCCGGTCATGTCAAGAGCAACGGTTTCCATACGCATTTTGGATCAAACTGTTTTACATTTCCTTCCCGGTGGTTCATTACGGAACAAATTGCACATTATTTTACCCACTTGTTTGCGTCATAAGCCATTCCTGGTCACTACACCTGTCAACGGAGAAAAATCTCCAACTTGGCTTTAAGTGGATGTTTTGCGTGAGCTATAATGTTTAGCCTAGAAGCTGTTGAGGGACGGCGGCACAACCAGTTTCCACTATGATTCCTCCTATGGAATCTAGATCGCCGCTACGGATTTGAATTTCGTCAAGCTCATCGACCACGTTTGAGTTTCCATGGCATGAATAACATTTCGTCTCGCTTCGTGCATTCACAAATTTCCTCCTGGGTAAGAAATTCATTGTCCCTTAAATCTATGTTCATATGGACTTATTTTTTTGAAAAATACATTGTCCACCAAGTGCCTTCCCAACAAAAAGTATGAGAATAACTCCACTGTTTTCACTGCCGTGCTACCCCTCCTACTGATTTTGAGCATATTTTCTCTCAGTTGCTGTGAATGATTTTCATACAAAACTTATTATTAGTGATGTATCTTCGCTGTTAACTTGAATCAATACAGTGTCCAATGCCTTAGGATATACATCTGGAGACAAAATAGTTTTGTTCGACTCCGAACAGAATTCCAGATACATCGCCGAAATAATCATGCGTCGCTTAACGAGCTTGAATGCGCTTTTATGTTCTTTGCCGCAGCTCCATATCAACGCTGTGATAACTGACCACAAGGGAACATACATTCTCGCAAAATTCTCGATGTAAGCACAGTTGAAGCGGATAACTGTCGAAATGTTGAGATATTTTTCATCTTTGACACTTCAATATTAAAACCATTTTCACTAGGCTCGTGTTCCAAAAATCTAAAACGTGTCTGATTGAACGTGTATTTAGAGAAAGGTTATTGGATCTATGATTTGCAGGAATTGGGTAATGACTCTCTCATCTGGTTTCTGTATATAAAAAAACAACATCAATATATACAATATTATTATCCACAGCCTTGAGATTACGCATCATTTCGCGCTGGAACATTTCGGTGCGCTACTGATGCCGAACATCATACGAGTGAAACGACACATTCTGATTGCTGATAAAAATATGGCAATTTCACGCGATTCATCACTTTATGCGTCTGATAGATAGAGCTTGGCGAAGTACAGTTTGCATCATACAACTTCACATCATCTTTCATCTCATCGATGAGGGGTACGGAAAATATTCTCACTTAATTGCTTTGTTCGGTGCTCTCATAAACACCACTCAACTAAGTTCGTTTTACGCAAACTCGTCTGCGCCTTTTTCCTTCTACCCCACCAACCTATTTTGATAGGCACATCGTGTAAAGATGTGTTTGTATTTCTTCTGAATGCATATATCAAGCGAGCGGCCTTCTTAGCTCGCTAATGCGTTTCTCCCTTCGTTTCTTTTATGTGGCTCTCCCAGGGCACAGATTTTTGCGGTTCTCTCTACACGCTTTGCTCTTAGATGATAGACGCTTGTCTAATCATGTTTTTCCCTCAGGCAGCTCTCTCACTGCATTGGGGTTTCTCACAGCTCGCTTTTTCATTAATATTTTCGGTTTTCCCAACACGCATTTTATTCCAGCTGTCCTCTCAACACGCTGTTTGTCATGATTGGATCTTTTTCTGTGGCTCTCCCAGCACACATTTTTTTAGGTGGTCCTCACAACACGCCTTTTTCCATTAGTGTCTGCAGTTCTCACAACACGCATTTTATTCCAGCTGTCCTCTCAACACGCTGTTTTTTCCTATAGCTGTTACTACTTTATGTCGCTCTTCCAGCGCACACTTAAATCGGCGGTTCTCACAACTCGCCTATTTAACTCATGTTTGCGCTGCTCACAACTCACTGTGTACTCGCAATACACCTCTCTATTTCGCAGCACACATAGAAAATTGCGACTCAACTTACTCACTTTTTCCTGAGCACAACAAATCCATTACTTTGGATTTACTTCCTCAAAGGTCGCACCAGATTATTTAATGGATGCCAATGGGTGATTTCCAGGATATTTTTTTTTTGTTTTGACAGTTGTATTACGCGATAACACAAACACAACCTGTCACAGTCGCCAAATGTGTAACTTGGTTCCACCGCTGAGAATCACCCATTGCACCGGATCACGAATGCACGTCGACTACTACCTGCTCGCTATCGATTCGTTCTCTAAGTGGCCCGAGATCATCCGAACGACCCGCATCACCTCTGCTGCGACCATCAGCATCTTGCGTGGGTTGTTCGCGCGGCTGGGTATGCCCGTAACCTTGGTCAGTGACAACGGTACCCAGTTTACCAGCGCCGAATTCGCCGATTTCTGCGCTTCCAATGGCATCGAGCACCTCACGACAGCACCGTTTCATCCACAATCAAATGGCCAGGCGGAACGATTTGTGGATACCTTCAAGCGAGCCGTCAAGAAAATTTGAGAGGGGAGAGGATCCATTGAAGAAGCACTGGATGTCTTCTTGCTGACGTACCGAAGCACGCCCAGTCGTGCTCTGCCGGATCAGAAGTCGCCATCTGAGATCATGTTTGGTCGCAAAATCCGAACGTGTCTCGAGCTTCTGCGTCCACCACCGGTACGTGTCCCAGTACCAACCGACGATGACCGCAAGCAACCGAGGTCCTTCAACCGAAACGAGACCGTGTACGCCAAACTACATGGTCGTACCGGTTGGAAGTGGGCTCCTAGTGTCGTCGTCGAGAAGATCGGAGACGTTATGTACAACGTGTGGGTCGAAGATCGCCGAATGCTACGCTCTCATATCAACCAACTTCGGAGTCGGCTTGCTGCTGGCGCGATACCGAAGCAACTCACTGTACATGCCACCTTAAACCAACATTCGCTGCCGCTGGACATTTTGCTGGATGCCTGGGATCTCCCAAGCCAATCACCAGGCCCATCTTCACCAGAGCCTGTCTCCAGTGCTGAGAGAACCATGGTAGGTTCCGGGCCGACTCTTGCAACGTCTACGCCACGTCATGAGGTCTCGGCGTTCGTCCCGTCATTAGCATCGTCATCATCAACAACAACAACGCCAACATCGACAGAGTTCGAGTCCGCTGTCGAAGTAGAACTAGCTGTAGACATCCCTAGGCGCTCTTCACGACTACGAAGACCGCCAGCAAGGTTTGATCCGTACCACCTCTATTAAGAGGGGAGATGTTGTGGACAACCCTATTTTGCCGCGCTCGGATACGTTATTCATCCGACGCAGCTCAGACCGCAGGGCTCGCGTGCGACAGCATGACTGTCACTGAGCGATGCTGGAGATGCGCATATATGTGTTTTTAATGTGGTTGTCACTTGTTGTTGTTTACATTGTTATTGTTGTGGACAGAGTCATTGTTTATCGTCCATAGTGAAATGTATCGTTTAGTCATGTCGTGAATAAAGTTTGTTTTTATTTATTGTACCGTGCGCGTTTCATTAACCCTGTCGTGATATTGTCCCAGTGCAAGTCCAGGGTCCCGCGGTACAAAACCATTCAATTGAACAATGAAAATGTCGGCCATGTTGAATCGTGGGACATGTAATTTTACTGGAAACGTGGGACGAAAAATTAATTCGTCGGCCATGTAAGACGTGGGATAGGTTGTACCTATCGGCCATGCATTCAATAGAATGTCGGCCATGTTGGAAACGTGGGACATCAGTGAATTATAATCGTGGGACGAAAATGAGTTCGTCGGCCATGAAAGTCGTGGGATAGGTGCTACCTATCGGCCATGTAAAATGTAATCGTGGGACGAAAATGAATTCGTCGGCCATGGGAGTCGTGGGATAGGTTTCACCTATCGGCCATGTATTAAATAGAATGTCGGCCATTTTGAAAACATGGGACATTATTGAATTGTAATCGGTGGGATGAAAATGAGTTCATCAGCCATGAAAGTCGTGGGACAGGTATTACCTATCGGCCATGCTAAATGTAATCGTGGGACGAAAATGAGTTCGTCGGCCATGGAAGTCGTGGGATCGGTATTACCTATCGGCCATGTAAAATGTAATCGTGGGACGAAAATGAATTCGTCGGCCATGGGAGTCGTGGGATAGGTTTCACCTATCGGTCATGCATTAAATAGAATGTCGGCCATTTTGAAAAAGTGGAACATTATTGAATTGTAATCGTGGGATGAAAATAAGTTCATCAGCCATGAAAGTCGTGGGACAGGTATTACCTATCGACCATGCAAAATGTAATCGTGGGACGAAAATGAGTTCGTCGGCCATGGAAGTCGTGGGATCGGTATTACCTATCGGCCATGTAAAATGTAATCGTGGGACGAAAATGAATTCGTCGGCCATGGGAGTCGTGGGATAGGTTTCACCTATCGGTCATGCATTAAATAGAATGTCGGCCATTTTGAAAACGTGGGACATTATTGAATTGTAATCGTGGGACGAAAATGAGTTCATCAGCCATGAAAGTCGTGGGACAGGTATTACCTATCGGCCATGCTAAATGTAATCGTGGGACGACAATGAGACGTCGTCGGCCATGGAAGTTGTGGGATAGGTATAACCTATCGGCCATACGATAAAATAATGAAAAATATCGGCCATGATAAGTTCGTGGGACACTAAAATGAGGAAACAAATTGAGACTTAGATGATTAGTTCCGATTCGGTCCCATCGATTGAGGTAAGGGCAGTATCGGCTTATGAGTTTGTTCCGAGAGCGATGATTATTAACGTGGTTATTAGATCACAGTTAGTGTTCAAAGGTTCCAAAGGGTCATATGAAGAAGACGAGGCTAAGAGCGCGGAGGTAGAAGCGGAAACAATTAACGACGAAGGAAAGAGTAGGAAACGGTATGTGGTAAAAGAGTAGCGAGATCGTTGGGGATAGGAGGAAGCTAGTGTTCATGTTTCGGAAAGCCGATCTTCAACTTTCGAACGACCGAAGGATATTACTATCGATGCACCGGAATTGCTTTGAGAAAAATCAATCGAATTTGGTGTTGTCAAGAATGATTTTGATTAGAGATTTATACTTTGAGTGGAATAAAATTGACTGGTTGAATGATTGTGTTCAAGCACGGTAATTCATTTGTGTTTAAATACATTCCAAGTTCTGATGAATATGAATATAAGTTGGTAAATATCACCAACTGTGTATATTTAGTTTATTGTTTACAGTATACATTTATTACATGATAATAAATTGATTGTAACGTTGATTATATGAACATGGAATCACTGGAGGAACTAAACGTCACTTAGAAAAAGAAGTTCCAGAAGAACTCCGAAAATTGTCAGATTATTACGGGCTTCCTGAAAAGTTCTAAGGTAATGTTGAAGACGATTCAGTTACCTGTAAAAAGATTGCAGAAAATAAAGAAAAGTCACTTTAGAGAGAAAAATATCACTCTCTGTGCAGTAAATATGACATCAGGAAACCTTTCAGATATGACGATTAATTTTTATATAATATTTATCAGTAGTATAGAGGCGGGGGATAATGTAGGAGATGAGATGAAGACAAGAGAAGAAATGCGAAACAATTGAAATATAGGTATATGTAAATATAAATCGATTACAAAATCGTTGTGTTTCATCTACTCATGATCTATGGTAAAGCTTTGGCTTTGTATGCAAGTGGATTCTTGGATTACCCATACACGCAAGCAATACGTGAGAACATTCCTCCACAAATAAGGAGAGGAAAATAATATAAGAGCGAAATGAGAAAAAGCTCTAATCTGTCTCTGTTCCGATCAGCGTTGCCAAATGTCTTATACGATTATCCGGATACATTAGAAGTAAAAGGAACATAATTCGGAAACATTGGCACCATTGGTCCGGAAGAGTATAAGCTAATAAGAATGAGAAAAATGAGCAATTAAAATATCTCTTTGGCTGATGCATGCCACTAATTCGATGGAACGCCAGTCTCTAGAATAAAGTTAGCAGAAACGGTCACTGGAATTCAACGACTTCCAAGATGGCTGAAGAGTGGTTTTAGCAAGTTTGCCCACCTTACGATATACTTCTAGGTGCCTTGGTCGCCACTAGACTCACAGAAATAATCGAAATTGACCGGCATGGTAGTAGTCGTAGCTAGTGATCCCCGATTTTTGAAATTAATCGTTCATCAGCTAATCGAATAGTTTTCAGCAGTTCGTTATTCGATACGATTAATCGACCCAAATAATCGATTAATCGATTAATCGCAATACTGAGAGAAATAATCCGTCAGACTAATATTTCTCATTTGCTAGAAAGCCATATGGAATCAAAAATATGTTAATTCCACCTGAAAATCAATTATTATCCTTTACGCTCCCCTAAAGTCGTAAAGAATGCTCAATTCGCGTTGACGGCATTGAGCTTCGTTTATGAACTTAAGGGAGCGTCAAAGATAATGATTGATTTTCAGGATAATGTGCGATTCACATAGCACGTTACGGAGAAGAACGTCTACGTTCCGTCAACGTCTCCACCAATTCACACATGCAGTCAATGCTTCCACCAGCACCGTCACGTCAAATGCTAAACGAATGATTTATTTAATTTTATTCATGGTGCCTCAAATCAGCATGCCTAGAATCAGTTCTAAATTTTGAAAAAATCAATGAATGATTCTCATTGAATTTTTCAAAATTCAATTATTCAATTCAATTATTTAAATGCCGACCCTTATGCAATAATAATACTAAATAGAATAATTCTTTCAACTAGTCGCGAATGATTTTCACTCCGAAATTTGGAACTAAGAGATATGTTGGCATAAAAAGTACAGTAAGTTACTTGTAATGCGATATGCTGAGGCACCACTCAGTGTCGCATTGGAGTCGGTTTTGACCAGTAATTGGACCTTTGCGACTGGTGGCGACTTTCAATGTGGGGCCATAATTTGGGCCCCGAACTCAATGTTTACAAAAATGTCCAATTAGAGGTAAAAATGTCTTATTAAACGTGTTGCATCACAGATCTGTTCAATTAGCTTAATGTCGATGTAGATGTAAATTACTTTACAATCAAATCAAAACAAAAGCCGAGACACAAAGCCCAGACAAAAACCAAACGAGCCGTCCGTCTCCGTCAATTATTCTTTTCTATAAACCCTGCCGGTCGTTTTCGTTGAACGTATGCTGACGGGTCGTTACGTAGCTGGTAGATGTGAATGTTTTCATGAGAATTGCATGGTAGAATCATTGACGTATCGTGACGTGACGGGACGTGAACGTGACGTGTATGTTGTATGTGAATCGCACTTAAAACTGCAACGGCCGTACGTTTTTTTCTCTCAGCGTTTGGATCGATTAATCGACGTAAATTATTCGTTCGCTTCGATTATTGGTTGTGCAGTATTCGTTCGATTAATAATCGATTTCTGTAGGAAGTATTCGATTAATCGATTAATCGAACGATTATCGGGGATCACTAGTCGTAGCATCGCCCAGGAGCTGAAGATGGACCAAAAAACAGTTTCAAACGAAACACGATGTTTGTGTGTCATACCAATTAATACAAAAAAAAAACATTATGGTTTGAATTTCTGTCTGCAAAGTTTTTGCCAAACGGAATGAAATCGATCCATTTCTTAAACGGATGGTGACTGGGGATGAAAAATGGGTCGCATACGATAGTATTGTGTGAAAATGATCCTGATCAAAGCGTGGTGATGCAGCTCAAACGGTGGCCAAACCAGAACTGATGGCCAGGAATGTTTTGCTGTGTATTTGGTTGGACTTGAAAGGAATAATACATTATGAGTTGCGTCCGGATCATTAAATTTAAATATTTAATTTATTAAATTTATTTAATCGGACTAGCGGCCCAATTCTATGTTTTAATAAGTTTACCGCAAAGTCATTGGAATAGCTTTGCTCTTGCACACAAACAGACTCTCGCAACTTATTTTCTTTTCTTTTATTCAATGTTTCTTTTTTAGTCCAAATATCTCTATGTCTCGAACATCTACTCTTTCTCTGCGAAAACTAACCAAAACACACACTCCCGCAAACGCAAACGCACACGTACATGCAAACACACACACACAAGCACATACACGCAAATGTACACGCAAACGAACACACGCAGACGCACACACTCTCTCACACAAAAAACGCATCTCAGCTGCTCACTGCTCACTCTCTCACTATGTTTGTGTTTACGTCAAGAATACGAACATTTACGACCGTTTAGGACTGTTCACGACGACCGCGCTTTATTTTTTAGCGATTTTATTTATAGTAAGATCTTCGTCTACAATGTCAGCATTAGTTTGTATTGAAAGTTGATAAGGAAAACGGGGGCAAGACGGACATGTTAAGACGAACTTCAATTATATCTTGACATCCAGAAAATTACCTAGACACAGTAAAGCGCGAGCAACTATTTTGCCAACAAATACATTTGTCACCAATAGATACAATTGTTTTGTAAACAAATTTGTTTTTTCACGAACAATGGCCGAATTTGGACATTCCGGTCCATCTATAGTACAACGCCTTGAGCAATACTACGTACAGACGGCGAAATTTGTCTAAGCACTAAGCAACTAAAAATACGAATTACTCTAAAGCGCCCCATACACGCACAATTCTATTGTACCAATTTATTGACATTATTATTGAAGTTGTATACAGACGTACAATATTATGGCGTCACAGTCATATTTGTGCAATGAAATTGAATCATTTGGGGATGATATTGAAGTCGGTTCTGAATATTGTGCAAGGTTGGCTACTGACGTTCAATATTTCATCGCAAGTACTCGTTGGAGCCTGACACTTGATATCCCATTATGCCGGAAGTGGACGGCTAGTCTCAATAAACTCGATAATAAAATCCCCGTCGGCGTTTTTGATGGCCATGGCGACACATACGTCCTCGAAAAACAGTCTGTGAAATTTTTTAGGAGAATACTCACTTTACACCCGAGACGATGTAAATGAGCTTTGACATTAACTGACACCATATTGCACAACGTCACACATAGATCATGCTATATTGTAAGCGTTGCACAAAAAATATCTAAATTTTT
Organism: Toxorhynchites rutilus septentrionalis; assembly: GCF_029784135.1. Classification (NCBI taxonomy): domain Eukaryota; kingdom Metazoa; phylum Arthropoda; class Insecta; order Diptera; family Culicidae; genus Toxorhynchites; species Toxorhynchites rutilus. The sequence continues at coordinate 255,565,109 of NC_073746.1, read as the reverse complement.
TGATATCATACAATATATTGTACATTCTTCGCCGATTGCCCGAAGTAACCAGACGAAGGAAAGTCGCGTCCAAGTTCCGTTATCGGTTACCGCGTGATTGTTGTTTTTTTGCCGCTGAAGAGTTCATTTCGCTATCTGGATAGTGAGTGAAGTGCCCTGCCTGCAAGTGGATAAAGGCTTTCATCCTCGGAAAGCCAAGCATTGGTTTTTGTTTTGTCGCTGCTTCGCCGACATTGGAGATTTCGCCGAGTCATCGAGCCAACAGTGACAGTGCGGGTAAGCTTTCACCGACGACTGTGTGTAGTGGTGTCGTAGGCACATTCCCACCACCAACGAGCTTTCAGCACGCTCCCGTTCATCTGCACTGGAGTGCGTTCATAGGTGAATAACATTAAATATACTGAGAGAAAATATTTAATAATTATAAGTTTTTTTTGTTTTTGTGAATAATTTTATTGTGAAATATTGTTTGAAAAAATACTTAGAATATAAGTGAAAATTTAAAATGGCAGAGAGTGGGGGAACTTCGGATATGGAGGTCTCTGACTCTAGTTCCCTCCTAACGGATAAAAAAAAGTCACTCAAACGTGTTCCAAATACGGAAGATACTTCTTCTGGGGACGAGTCAGCTAACCCTACCAAGCCTCCCTCCAAAAAACTAGCAAATCTCCCATCTGCCCTTAACGATCCCACTCTACCTTCAACCTCGTCTTCTCCCTTTGTTCTTCCCGCTCCTTCTCAACCTTCGCCTTCCCACTCTCAATCCCCGTCCTCGCCTTCCCCCCCTGTTATTCCCACTCCCCGTGTAAAGGTCTATCCAGAAGATGCGCCCGGAACTGGTCCCTGGGTTGTTTTCTTCAGGCCTAAGCCAAATGGAAAGGCGTTGAGAGTCATGCAGATCGCGAAAGATCTGGCAAGGTATACCTCCGTTTCGGAAATTTCGAAGGTTAGACCAAACAAATTGCGAGTTGTCGTGAATGATCGAAAAGACGCAAACAAGATTGTTGTCGATCAGCATTTTACAATTGAGTATCGGGTCTACATACCCTCTCACATAGTCGAAATTGAGGGTGTGATAACCGAAACGGGCTTGACGTGCGAATACATTACGAGTGAAGGTACCGGCCGTTTTAAAAAACTGCCCTCGACGACTGTTAAGATCTTGGGTTGCCGCCAGCTCGGAACAGTCTCCCATGAAGGAGAAGAAAAGAAATTTACGCCGTCCAACTCGTTTCGAGTCACCTTCGCTGGTTCAGCTCTCCCTGACTACGTGATGGTAGATAAATTGAGGTTAGCCGTGCGACTTTTTATTCCAAAGCCAATGACTTGTCTAAAGTGCAAGTCAGTTGGTCACACGGCTGCTTATTGTGCCAATAAAGAACGATGTGCCACTTGCGGAGAACAACATGAGGGGAAATCCTGCAGTGCGACTGAGCATAAGTGTCCATATTGCGGGGGATCCCCACACGTGCTCTCAGCTTGTGAAACATACAAGGCTCGCTGGGAGAAACAGAAGCGCTCTTTGAGGGAACGCTCTAAACGCACTTTCGCAGAAATTTTGAAGGGCGCTTCTCCACTGGCTCAAGAACAACAACCAATCAATACACACAATGTCTTCGCTACGTTGCCAGTTGACGAAATGGAAGCGGATACAGCTAACGGGGGCACGCCGTTTATTTCTCAAGGGAATCCCCGGCGCAAAAATGTGACCACTCCCAAAGTTCAAGGACAAGTCCCTCCGATGATACCCCCTGTTAACTTGCCCAAAAAATCGAGTGCAGCGGATAAGCAAAATCAGGTCCCTCCTGGCCTCCGTGGTAATAGTTCACCTTCGAACGACCCAGCACTCGTGGGGACATCAAAAACCCCAACTGTCCCTGTTTTTCCGTCAAGTTCAACTTCCCAATCGGGATTTATAAAGTTGTCTGACCTTGTGGATCAAATCTTCACGTGTTTTAATGCTTCCGACTCCATCAGAACCATTGTCACCGCAATGCTTCCAGTACTAAATACAATTTTGCAGCAATTGATGCAAACATGGCCCCTCCTTGCAATGATTATCTCTCTTGATGTCTAATTTAAATAGAGAGGTCGGAGATATCACTGTTTTACAGTGGAATTGTCGTAGTCTTATGCCTAAATTGGATACATTCAAATTTCTAATTCATAAACTCAATTGTGATGTTTTTGCTCTATCCGAAACCTGGCTCTCTTCTCAAAATGATCTCTCTTTCCACGATTTTAATATAATACGCTTGGACCGCGATGACAGATACGGAGGGGTACTATTGGGGATCAATAAGTGTCACTCATTTTTTAGAATTGACCTTCCACCTATTGGAGGGATCGAAGCTGTTGCTTGTCATGCAAACATCAGAGGCAAAGACCTCTGTATTGTCAGCTTGTATTGGCCTCCGAGAGCTGCGGTTAGCCACAAGCAACTTGTTGACATGTGCTCACTCCTTCCTGAGCCACGATTAATCTTGGGAGACTTCAACTCTCACGGAACTGCCTGAGGGGAACAGTACGACGACAATCGTTCATCGATGATATATGACCTTTGTAACAGCTTCAATATGACCGTTTTGAACACTGGGGAAACAACACGTGTACCTAAACCTCCTGCTAACCCAAGTGCTCTTGACCTCTCGCTTTGCTCGAATTCACTATCGTTAGATTGCAAGTGGAATGTAATCCAGGATCCCAACGGTAGTGACCACTTGCCAATCAAAATTTCTATCACCAATGGGTTGAATTCTTCTGAATCAATAAACATGGCATACGACCTCACAAGACACATTGACTGGAAAAAATATGCGGACGCGATTGCTCTAGCCATCAATTCCAGAGATGGTTTGCCTCCATTGGAGGAGTATAACTTCATTTCTCGTTTGATATATGACAGCGCGGTTCGCGCTCAAACGAAACCCATCCCAGGTTCCACTATTCGTCGAAGGCCTCCCAATCCATGGTGGGATGGCCAGTGTTCTAAGCTTTATGGAGATAAATCGAATGCATTTAAAGCTTTTCGGAAACGTGGAACCCCTGAAAATTTTCAGACGTATTTGGACCTTGAAAATCAATTTAAAAACTTGATCAAAGGGAAAAAACGTGCTTATTGGCGAAATTTCGTGGGAGGTTTATCACGAGAAACGTCAATGAAAAAATTATGGAAAGTGGCTCGAAACATGAGAAATCGCTCTTCATCCAATGAAAGCGAAGAATATTCCCATCGATGGATTTTTAATTTTGCACGAAAGGTTTGTCCCGATTCCGCTCCAGTGCAAAGAATTATTCGAGATATACCACAAGATAGGTGCGATCTTGATTCCGAGTTTTCGATGGTAGAATTCTCTCTTGCTCTCCTTTCATGTAACAATTCTGCTCCGGGATCGGATAGAATTAAGTTCAACTTGCTGAAAAATCTCCCTGATGTGGCGAAACATCGCTTGTTGAACTTATTCAATCGGTTTCTGGAGCATAATATTGTTCCAGATGATTGGAGACAAGTACGAGTTATAGCTATTCAAAAACCCGGAAAACCCGCGTCCGACTTCAATTCGTACCGCCCAATAGCAATGCTGTCTTGTATACGGAAATTGTTGGAGAAAATTATCTTGTTTCGCCTTGATCGATGGGTTGAAACGAGTGGCCTACTCTCAGATACACAATATGGGTTCCGCAGGGGCAAGGGGACGAATGATTGTCTTGCGTTGCTTTCTTCAGAAATTCAAATAGCTTACGCCGAAAAAAAACAAATGGCTTCAGTATTCTTGGACATAAAGGGGGCCTTTGATTCTGTTTCAATAGAGGTTTTGTCAGACAAATTACAATCTCGGGGTCTGCCGCCTCTATTGAATAATATGTTATATAACTTGCTTTGTGAGAAACATTTGAACTTTTCTCACGGAGATTCGGCAGTAAGTCGGGTCTCTTACATGGGACTCCCCCAGGGCTCATGTTTAAGCCCCCTTTTGTACAACTTCTACGTAAGCGACATTGACAATTGCGTTACACAAAATTGCAGCCTAAGACAACTTGCAGATGATGGAGTGGTGTCTGTCGTAGGATCAAACGAATCCGACCTGCAAGAATCCTTACAAGATACTTTGAACAATTTTTCTACCTGGGCCATTGGGCTAGGGATCGAATTCTCCACGGAGAAAACAGAGATGGTGGTTTTTTCTAGGAAGCATAAACCAGCAAAACCAAAGCTTCAACTTTTGGGTAAACCGATCACTCATGCTATGTCATTCAAGTATCTTGGGGTCTGGTTCGACTCTAAATGTACTTGGGGGGCCCATATTAGGTATCTGAGTAAAAAATGTCAACAAAGAATAAACTTTCTCCGTACAATTACCGGCACCTGGTGGGGAGCCCATCCCGAAAATCTTATAATGTTGTATCGAACAACTATTCTTTCAGTGATGGAGTATGGCAGTTTCTGTTTTCAATCAGCTGCCAAAACACACCTCATTAAACTCGAGCGAATTCAGTATCTTTGTCTCCGTATCGCGTTGGGATGTATGCCCTCAACGCATACCATGAGTCTCGAGGTTTTGGCAGGCCTACTCCCACTAAAAGATCGCTTCAATTTATTATCTCTTCGGTTCCTCATCCGGTTAAGGTTATGAACCCATTGGTGATCGGAAATTTTGAGCAGCTGATCGAGCTAAATTTTCATTCTGGATTCATGAGCTCATATCATGAATTCGTCTCCATGCAGGTTGACCCTTCTTCGTATATTCCCAACCGTGTTTGTTTTCCTGTCTACATCAATTCCTCTGTGCATTTTGATCTGTCCATGAAGCAGGATATCCATGGAACATCAGATTATCTTCGATCGAGGATCGTTCCAACGATCTTCGATGCAAAGTATGGGGATATCAATTGTGATAATATGTACTTTACTGATGGGTCCTCTATGAATGAGTCCACAGGATTTGGAGTGTTCAACGAATTTTTTAGCACCTCACACAGTCTTCAGAATCCTTGCTCAGTGTATATTGCTGAATTGGCAGCGATACACTGGGCGCTGGACAGCGTCGCCTCACGACCTGTTGAACACTATTACATTGTAACGGATAGTCTTAGCTCTGTCGAAGCTATCCGTTCAGTGAGGCCGGAAAAGCACTCGCCGTACTTCCTTGATAGAATACGAGAAATTTTGAGTGCTTTATCCAGACGCTGTTATGTCATTACCTTTGTCTGGGTCCCTTCACATTGCTCAATTCTGGGTAATGAGAGGGCTGACTCATTAGCAAAGGTAGGTGCAATTGAAGGCGATATTTATCAGCGTCAAATCGCCTTCAATGAATTTTATTCTTTAGTCCGCAAAAATACCATAGTTAACTGGCAACGCAAAAGGAACGAAGATGAATTGGGCCGGTGGCTCCACTCGATTATCCCTAAGGTTAGCCTCAAACCATGGTTCAAAAGTCGGGACTTGAGTCGGGACTTTATTCGCACCTTCTCCCGACTCATGTCCAATCACTGTTCGTTAGATGCGCTACTCTTTCGTATTAATCTTGCCGACAACAATCTTTGTGTTTGTGGCCAAGGTTACCACGACATCGAGCACGTTGTTTGGTCGTGCGAGCTGTATCTTGTCGCCAGATCGAATTTAGTAGTCACCCTTCGGGCCCGAGGAAGGCAGCCCAATGTGCCGGTGAGAGACGTGTTGGCTCGGTTAGACCTTGATTACATGTCCCAAATATATGTATTCCTTAAAGCTATCGATCTTCGTGTGTGATTGTCCTTATACCCTTAGTTTTTCCTTTTCCTTTTCCTTTGTGAGAGATCGGATCCCTTCTTAAGAATAAGATGAAATGTAAATACATATTAGATATAAGATAGGTTTAAGAATTGAGTGTGATGAGTGTGATTGAGAGTGTGATTGAGAGTGTGAGTGTGATCATTGTCAACATATCCTCATATCCCCTCCTTTTCCTGAAGAAAATATGTCACCCTTCTAAACTCGAGTTGACCGCGAGTAATCGGTTTCCTATATTATTAACATTAGAATTAAGGAAAAATGTATATATACTAGTAACAATACAGTAAGGAGTTCGGCTCCTTTAAACCTATGTAACTGAGCCTGTAAAAATAAACGATTTAAATAAAAAAATATATATATATATTGTACAACATTTCAATATCTGAAACACACCCTCAATATTATTTCACAACCACCTATGTTGTGCAATAATATTGTAGATGTATGGGCCGCTTAAGGCCGAAGACATAGCGAACGCGATGCGGGCGCGAGCTTTTTTGCCAGAAAGCTCGTTCGTTCACGAATGTGGAAATCAAATGCAAACCGCTCGGACCTGAGGGCGCGGGCGCGAGCTCGTTTGCGGGAAAGCTCTTTCGTTCACGCAAAATGCAAACCACCAGGAAGTGACATAGTAAACGCGATGTGATGCGGATTTGAATGCGGCGAAAGTGTTTGTGGAGTGTTTTGCCGCGAGTGAACGCAAGTGATGGTTGCCAGACGATTTTCACAAATATCTGCACAATCGAAATCATCGAACGAAAATAAAAATTGAGTTATTGAATTATTATTTTCGTTTTGTTCGATAAATCATATATTATGCAAATTATGCATATTATGAAAACCACTTTTGATGTTTTTTTATATTTGGAAAAAATAATCAAATGTCACTTAGAAAAACATTTTATTTTGTGTACTTTCAATTTAGATGTTCGGTTGAAGCTTTTTTGAGGAAAATATCGCATGAATACAATTTATTACTAAATTAGATATACAGGTGAATCCCGATTATCCGCGAAAGCAAGTTCCATAGTGATTCTATTGAGTTCCCCAAAATTTGCCAGTGAGACGTAGGCGCTTGCTCTTTTATTTTGGTCATAGCTTTCATGTTCTCTGACCACTGGTGCACACGATCTTGCAGATGGGTATTTTAATGTTTCCTGTGTTGATAAAACATATTTTTATTTACATTACACCTCATTTTTATGCCTATATCGCGTTATCCGCGATTTTCGTTATTCGCGGCGACCTAACCAGACTATTTCACGGATAATAGGGATTCTTCTGTACCTGTACCTGTACATATCTGGCATCCTTGTGCTAGGTTGTTTACATGATGAATGGAGTGGAATGTACAAATTTCAAACCAAACTTTATATTTCTATAAATGTCAAATATTTGATCTCCGGACAAACAGTGCACGGCCACCATAACTAAAACATTTATTCCATTCGATTATGGAAAAGGGTTGTTTCGAACAGGGGTATGACTAAAACGTCAAATCACTCATATTGCCAGTGTACCCAATATTGCTGCGGTTCACTGACATTCTGTCAATTACTGTTGTTTACAACTCGGTCCGGTTATATAGTCGAATAGTGGCTAACTTTAAACTCCATGTTAAATGTGAACACCTCCATGTGAAACCGAAATATGAAAATCGCTCATGCAGTTAGAAATAAAGCAGCGCATTTTTCTTTATTTTTACTATCTACGTGATTTCAACGATTTCAATCCTCGCAAATAATATGTAGGTAAACATATGACGCCATATTGATTTTGATTTTGGGTAGCCTATATCTAAGACAAGACGTGACAACTGGCTTCTTACTCTTTCTCTTCGACCAAGTGCGAGCAACAGGGATGTCGAACCACTCGAGATGTCAAGTTTCCAAATGAGACAAAGTTTCGAAGACTATTTTTTCACGCCCCTAACATATGTTTACGTATCATACATTTTATGAATTAGATACATTTGGATAATGTGAAGCAAAATTGTTGCGTATTTCACAACAACTTGTATTTTTCTGTGATGCATTATCATGAAAACTAGTGTGAGATTACATACCATGAGTACATTCTGTCGAAGTGCACTTTCAAATATTATTGGCAACCCTTTAGAATTGACCAATCAGCAGCTGGTTCGAAAACTGGTCCGAAATCGACCCCCTATTGTCTGGTCTTGTCCAAGGCGCCACTATATATACCAGGTGAAACAATCATATGAAATGCACTTTCAGCCATATTGGAATTGCTGTCGGTATTGTTTACAAACGGCATCAGATCGCTGCCGGCGGCTGTCTACAAACTGCTACGACGCTTATTCGAACGATGCCTGCTATGTTCCGCTTTCGCGAATTTTATGAAAAAGAAGCGGTGATTTTGTAGATTTTCATTCTCATTTCCACTACTCTCGCATGTGAAAATGCAAAAATAGCGTATCCTAGCAATAACAAAACAAACAACCCCCGCTCCACAAACCGTAACACCCTTCTTATTGAAGTGATGATGTTGCTTCACCTGTTATACATTGATATAAGCGCCTCGGTCTTGTCTTACACTGAGAGAAATAATTAGTAAATATAACGAATTTTTTGGTAAATACTACTAATCTATAGTCATTTTCGACCGTACTAATAAACACATATGTCAAGCAGAACCATGATTCGGAAGCCCAATATCGGCTACATTTTCTCGCCGAAAATGCACGTATCAGAATTATATCCTTATTATACCTCCGTATTGCCTTATGGGAACAATGAAAATGGTTAATACGCGCTTTTCTCACCAATTTTCACATATGACAATATCCAAGCTTACTAATGTTATCGAGTAAAATATACTAATCTCTGGTAGGGATGCGGGTTTGTTGACAATATGTACAAAAAATTTATACATTCTACTAATTTTGCATTACCAAATGTATTTAGTAGTTTTCGACCGAGGATTTTTCTAAGGGTAGGCCTATATTCAATTGATGTCTAACCCCTGGTTTCGAAGCACGTGAAGTCATTGCCATTTGTGCACCCTCCGGCAAAACATTCAAATCAAGGCGCCTAGAAGTATATCCTAAGGTGAGGCCGTTTCGTCACTAAGTTGGTTAGGGGAGCGGATCATGAAAACAGTACGGAAGAAACCAGAAGGGGAATTATTTGCCTGTAGCGTGAAAGAGCTAGACTGATTACAAGCGAGCTTCGGCACTAGCGTATTGTGTTTTTTTTACAAACAAAACACAGTAGACTTCCAAGATGACCGAAGAGTGATTTTAGCAAGTTGGCCCACCTTATAATATATTTCTAGGCGCCTTGATTCAAACATATTCGCGATTACGAGCTACAGTGTCGACATCTATGGAAGTTTTGAGTTAGTTTAAAACAAAATACTCTCTATCTGACTAGCATGTCTGAAAGAAATGTAAAATTGTTAAAAACTGTATTAAAATCACCAATTTATGTTTTCTGAATATTTAAACGCATATCACTAACTCTCGATCAACTGTTTACTTTTGAAATTCTTGATATTTTCAATAAAATCTAATCAATATAATATAACATCATTATCAGACACAATTTTCGTCCAAGATTTTTCCACTACTTACCGAAAGTGTATCAATCTATTACATAAAATACTTGTTTGATACAGAAAGTAATTTTTTCATTTATTATTTTCATTCTAAAATGTGTTTAATCTGCCTGAAAGTTTATTGCAATTTTAGCTTCATGCCCACGGAACACGAAGCTCAATGATGTCAATGCCAATGTGAATGAAACTGTGCAAAATCTCTAATTAGCTAACGTTCGATGGTGATGATAGCATGCGCAATGAATGCACCGATACAATTCTCTTCAACATGCAAGAGAAGTACGGGTGTTATTCGTTCTCTCTTTTTCCAATGACAGAAATGGAATAACTAATAACATATCGGCTGCCGAAAGTTTTTTCCCGAATTTTTCTGTGTTAGAAAAAACTAATCGTGAAAAAATGTGGTGATCTCTAATCGAAAACAATCATCGATTTCCCTCAATCAGTTCAAATGTGATGTATGATTGTTCGCATGTATATTTCGACAATCTTTAAAGTGTTGAAAATGCTTTATCAGCTATTCTGGTTCTTAACGACATGTATCACGTTTATGTTTAATGCATTATGGCTATGTTGCAATTTTGCCTCGGTAGGGATACCGTGGCTTATGCTACTGTTTTTCCTGGTTTGTATTGCTTCCAAGTTCGTGAAACTGAAATGCCCGGCAAGCGGCGTCGTGCAATCGATGCTCCACAGAAGTGTTGCGGAAATCGGCTCCGAGGTTCTCTACTGGCCGATAGTCAGTAGGGGTGGGGCTTTTGATGCACCGGAAAATTCAATTGCCGCTATCAATCATGTATGACTCACGGTTTACAAACTCGAACTTATGCTTACGTTGTCCTTTATCACCTAATTGTTATTTCCTCCTTTTTAGTGTATTTCTCATAGATGCTATAATATATTGTTAGATTTAAGTATCACGAGCGACGGGCATCTAGTAATACTTCACAGATCAACTTTGGAGAAAGCTAATATCAATCAGCCTATCAATAAGTTGAAGATGAACACTTTTGATAATTTAAATATAGCCGAGCATCATCCCTTAGGGTATGTAAAAAAAAACAAAACAAAAAAACCCTCGAACTAATCAATTGCTTGTCTCTGCAGCCAACATTTTCAACCAGAAAAAGTCATCACTTTAGATAAGTTATTAAAAATCTTAGAGTTGAACGAAATGACAGTGTTTCTGTTAGCGTCTCAAATTAATACGAAAATGATCGACCATGTGAAAGAAGTGATAGCCAACAATGAACTTTTCACCAAACGAATAGTGTTTTGCTGTTCTTCGCCGATAGCAATCTACCAGGTAATTATGATCGAAATCTAGCGTGAAAAATGAATGGTATGTTATGTTATAGTAAATTCATTATAATGATTTTTTTCAGTTGCGACAACACTGCCCCAACCTGGTTTGTGGACTATGGATGGATAAATCATCATTCTCGTGGACCCAGCAGTATCTCAGTGCATCGACAATTCTTATGTCCGTTTACGGTGCTGTTTTCCGCAACATTATTTCGCCGGTCATTGGCATAAGTTTGGTCTTCATTCACAAGGATGAGTTCAATGCGTAAGATGCAATGCAATATTGTTCGTCTAATAAGACTATATATTCGTTCTCGAATTCTTTTTTTTAGGCAAATATCATCTTTATGGCACAATGTTGGAGTCCGGCCAATAGTGTACACGATTAACTCGCCGAATGAAAAGCGATATTTCCAACAGGTCACGAAAACGCAGTATCTGACCGACTCTTTGCGCTCTGAGCCCCAGATTATCTTTGGAGCGAAACGCAAGTAGACAACACAAAAAAGCGGCAAACGATTTTCCCAAAATTATTTTAACAGCGGAAATAATAAGAATATTGAATCGATAGTTTTTCTATAAGCATCTATTGTGTGACAATGTTCGTAGTCCCAGTGGCCATTTAATTATGGACTATAAGCTTTATTAGATATTTTAGTTCCTTTCCTTTTTCTTGTAGGATATGCATTTAATTTATTTTGTAGTTTTTTTTTCATGCAAACTGTTTTTTGTTGATGTTTTGCACAGTACTGACTGTTTCTATATTCGGTTTATCTCCGAAACCTTTCTATTTTTTGCAGCTTTCGAATGCTCGAACGAAAACGTACTATTAAGTGCCTAGTTTCGAGAAATATTGTGACACGAATTAATGTATTGCTGACATCTATTTCTTTTGCCTGCCATTATCGCAGGTATTTTGTAACGAAATGTGAAAAAAACGCTATAGTATTGCAGAGAAAAATTCCTAGTGCATTTGTTTTGTATCAAAATATACGAATAAAATAATTGACATTTAAGTAATGAGATGTGTTTTTTTAAATCCAAACCCTTTGTCTTTTTTATAAAACATCCGTCTATTTCTTATTGTACAGTAGTCGTTCTATAACTTGACCTGCTTCAAGGTGAAGGTGGAAGGAAGCCTCAAATGGCTGCCACAATGGAGCTTATTTTTTTATCTTCCTCCCTCACCCCTCACCATATATGCAAAAAATTCAATAATTTTGAGAAACAGTGTGTAGAAAATAATTGTTTTTGCGCATATCAAGTAATATCAACCAAACTCTAATCGATTACTCACAAGATATTAAATTTTCATCTGCCGTCGCAATGTATAATGAAAAACGTCGGAAAAATCGAGCTAGTGCTCTGAAAGTTATTTTTTTTTAATTTTCCGCAATGGTTTTGTTTGTATTGGTGAGAGCATCGTTTTTTTCGACACAGATGCCAGACATCCTCGAAACTGCTATAGAAACCACTCAATAAAATGTTATTCCTGAGTGAAAATGAAAGGCGAAAATCAATAAAATAAAATTGTGTTGATATCATCAATACAGGGTAGAAATACCTATTATCGCAAAAGCACCTATTAGATAATACAAGTGAGTTTTTCATTAGTTTAGAGAACATATCTTATTTTTAAAGGCTTTAATATGATTTTTAAACATCAGAAATCTTTTCTTTGTCGATCCTAATCATAATCGATGTCTCTACATCGACTCTCTCTATATTGGTTATGACTTAGCCGCAAACACATTCCCAGCTGTGTTTGCCAATGTGAAAGATAAGTCAGAACCTCATCTATCGGATTCTATAGCAAACTCACATTGGAACATTTTGACGTAGGACTACGTCTTTCATTTCTATACCGGGGTGTAAAATCAATGTTTCGAAAACGAAAGCGTTACGCCGGAGACCGAGATTTTGAGCGTTAATAGCTCCTAAACAACTGAACGAAATGGTATGATAAACACTTCATTCGAAAGATAAAATGTCTACGCGTTCTATACTTGTTACTTTTTGATCCAAAAACTTGTTTCAATAGTCTTAAAATTGCTTTCAAAACAGGCTATTGAAATCACCAATCGGTATATAAGCGAGCGCCGCTCGGAAATCCACTCAGTTCTAATTGAACAGCGATTGGAGCATGTTGTCGCTGTTGTGGTGAAGCTCTTCGTTTATCATGAAAGCGCGGATGAACGGTGTCACCAAGAGCCTGTTTGTGCACCCTAGGCCAGAAAGGAATCCATCAGGAGGAGAGTGATGCCATAAACGGTTCCCCGGGAAGACATCGCTACACACACATACACGCGCAGAAGTCTTTCCGTTTGGATGCCATTCAGCATCGAGAAAGTTCCGGAAAGATCTAATCATTGCTGGAAAATAATCTGCCAGTTCCTCTGGGAATTTAAAAATACATTCATGTGAAAGAGTTTATTTGAATGTTTTCTATCCATGTAACACTGTGACCAAATACATTTGGTTTTGTGATTTTTCAATCAATCGCAATTAACAGGATAGCTTCTGAAGATTATTCTTCCCCATCAGTAGGATATTTCCGTATCCAATATTGTATGCGCCCGCAATCGATTATTGCTCAGTCGCCGAAAGTTCCGAGCTCAGAGAGTTCATTCCCCTCTAGTTTGCCTTCCAAATTGCCATCGTAAACCACGCCTTCTCTCGATTCAATCACGCACAAAAAGCATACTTAATCGATATTCTGGTGGTGAGACGCATTCATTTTTCGTGAGGACATCGACAAGACAACATCGATGCTGATGGTGCTGGACGGCGAAAGATCGAGATCTGCCCGCAAACAAACGCAAGCAGTTTGTTTGAAACTGTGAGGGAGCACAGAGAAGCCGATCCTTCAGGAGAAGAGAAGGTGACCATCGAAGCAGCCGCTACACACACACATACACGCACGGAATTCTTTCCGTTTGGATGCCATTCAGCATCGAGAAAGATCCGGAAAATAATCTGCCAGTTCCTCTGGGAATTTAAAAATACATTCATGTGAAAGAGTTTATTTGAGTGTTTTCTATCCATGTAACACTGTGACCAAATATGTTTCAATCAAGTGCTATTAACAGGTGGTTATCGAATTAGCATTAACCACTGGTGGGCTTCCAGTATCGAGGAAAATATGGAAATATCTAATCGTTACTGAAAATAATCTGCCAGTTCCTCTGGGAATTTAAAAATACATTCATGTGAAAGAGTTTATTTGAATGTTTTCTATCCATGTAACACTTTTTTTTTTTGGTCACATATGTTTCAATCAAGGAAAATGTGGAAATATCTAATCGTTGCTGGAAAATAATCTGCCAGTTCCCCTTGGAATTGAAAATTACATTCAAGCGAAAGAGTTTATTTTAATGTTTTCTATCCATAAAATATCCATATAATACATTTGGGTTTGTGATTTGTCAATCAAGTACAGTTAGCAGGATAGCTTCTGAAGATTATTCTTCAGAACAAGGTTTTTCGTATCCAATATTGGATACATAAAACCTTCTGCCTCCAACGTAACGCTCTCGTTTTCGAAGTCCCCCAAATATTCATTTATTCATTCATTCAGAATGGATTTAGATTCAACTTTAAACAAATGATCTCTAAATCAACGATAGTCCTACGTCACCCTTGCGGTTATACCATAGATATAACCCACTTCCTGTTTTTGCAATTGAGTTATTAACTAAAAAGAAAGTTGTTGAAGCGAAATCGATCAAGTCACTTGCACCCCATTCCCTCTGAACCCCTCAATTGGATTTACTATTGACTTGGTTAACAAAACACTGTGTTAATCAAAAAAAAAAAATTACAGAAAAAATCGATTTCTTTCTTTCCAGTATTGTTATCCACTACACCTACACACAAAAAGATAGAAGCATTCAAGTATTACATCTCAAAACTTGAAGCTTTAAAATGATGTATATTCCATCTTCATGCGTTGGTTTTCACGAAGTTACAGCATTTCTAAAATAACATCAAAATTTCGATTTCGCGCTCCGTTCCCATAATTTTTGTCGAGTGTAGAATCAACGACATAGTATTGCATATTGGGAATAAAATTTAGAGGCTTAGTTTTATTTAAAGATTATTATTGAAGTATTAGTTGAATCCTATTAACACTTTTTCTATGTGACACCGACTATTACCATAATAGGTACCCTTATTACGATAATTCCAGGAACACTATTACCATAATGGGCATTTGGAAGTGGCATTTTCAAACATGTTTTTTATACAATTTTGTCAATTCATCAACGAAATATCAGTGAGAATCTTCAAAAACAGAGTTCAAACTGCTAGAAAAAGTATACTTTTGTATACTTTTGAGCTAAAATAGAGTATTCGCCAATTTCTTCAAGTTGGTGACATGTGCCCTCCATAATTGGTACACTTACCCTATTGCAGATAATTTTTATTCTGATCAAGTAAAAAACACATAAATCAGGAAAAATCAGGATCCTTTCAGAAAAAACAGGCAAAATGTGGTGCTTGTCAGGATATCAGGGAACGTGCCGAAAAGTCTGGGAAAACCTGAAAAATCAGGAAGGTTGGCATCTCTGACTACAAGTTTTCCGTGATTCGTTAATGAGTTTAGTAGATTAACATCCTCAATGGAAAACAAACTGAATGAATGAACGTCTTCTGGAGATCGTATTTGATAGTCCAACGCGTACATACGATTCTTAATTTGAGTTTTTAGGGCACGTCCAAAAAAAGGTGTTTATCAAGTTTATATTTTACCTAGTATTTTGTTGACCTACACTGAGATAACTGAGATTTATATTATTTGCGATAATCAGCATGAGATTTATTTAAGATAGACGAATATATAGGTGTATTACTTACATTAGTCGGGTTCCATCGTAGTCGAGTCGAGGCTGCGTTCATTTCTGTACTGCATTTAAATTGGCAAACACGCTCCAAATTCGCGTTGTCAGGCCGACTCTACAAATGGAAGTTTGGACTACATGTTTTTTATTTATTATTAGTGCATCAAATATATGTGAAGGGTTGAAGAGTGGTATCAATTCAGAAGATACTAGAAGATTAACAGAGCATTCCACAGACGACAGCATTTATTTGGAGTACCATCATAGACAACCTCAGTTGTTCACGTTACTACGGAAATATTTTCTCTGGCCTCCGGAACCAGCCTTAGACGTGCCTATACAGTATTCTCTTTCAAGCAGTATACAACCTTTTATAGTCGGTGGTGATACAACCACCATAACTTCGTATCCCTATCTACTGTCGATGCGGAATGCCGGTGTTCATATTTGTGGTGCTACAATTCTGTCACAAAAGTGGGCATTATCTTGCGCGCACTGTTTGGACGATGGAAGCTCTCCAGCTTGGGTATGTTTGAAAAAATTTCAAATTTTCATTTAGTTCATGATCATTCTATACACAGATAACATTTCGTGGTGGAAGCCCTCATAGGTTATCAGGTGGATACATTTTCCATGCAATATTTTTTGTACTTCACGAGAAATACGAACCAGCCACATTTGACTACGATGTGGCGGTAATTCAGATTGCGGAGAACTTTTTCGTGGATTTCCTAAGACCGGTTCCACTGGCTGATGCAAACCTTAAGTTGAGTTATGATCTGGCGACCGTGGTTGGATGGGGATCTGCCGCAAACGGTTACGTACCAGTCATACTCCAGGAACTGAAAGTATGGATACAGCCGAGGGCTACCTGTATGAAGATCTGGATTGAACAAATTACCAAAAAGTAAGTTCACGGTATTTTTATACATTTCGGGTGAAAAAGATATTGTTGACCTAGGACTCCACAATATATATTTTTTTCAATTCTCTTTTTCATCCCTTCGTGTATATTATTTAGAATTTTGCTCTTTACTGGAATTTGAAAAGGTCAAAGGTTGATCGTGGGCATGGGCGCGAGAACAATTCTCGCGCATGCCATATTTCGTAATTTGTTTCCATACTGTCAACAGTCAACAACTGTTAGTTTGTCACAGCAAAGGCACTCCTTCTTTTTTTTGGTTGAGGCCAGGCGCAAATTGAAACGCGTATAGCGCGAGTAGCTTGGCGCGATATAGTCCCTGATTTTGTGGCTCATGAAAACAGATAGAACGGCGCAAATTGACGAGGAGACGTGAGATGGCGCAGGGCTCGTGAGACACGACTCGCGTGACGCTGTGGCTGAACCACAGTTTCTCGTGTTTGTCGTGCCGGCTATGATGGTTGTGTTGGTGAGCAATCATATAGCGCCGTGAGTCTGGCACTGTATGGTTGTGCCGGTAAGGTGGTTGTATCAGTAAATAAATATATCGCGCAACTCTGTGTGAATCAGATATTGTATGCGAGTGGCACGTTATTCACACCAAACTGCGACTCAATATGCGCACCGCCACGCTACGTGTTGACCGTCTCGTATTAGCTCACGAGCGCTATACGCCTCTCAATTTGCGCCTAGCCTGAGTGTGACAATGCACGACGCTTAACACGTCGACTGCCACGCGACCTGAACGAAAATTTAGTGTCAGTCACCGGTGACTGACAGCATAACATATGATAATAAAGGTAAATAATATAATCATTTAAGCACATAAGCATTCCATTTCGAACAGAAATACCTTCCTCCACGATTAGAAACGATGGTCCTAATACGTTTAAAAATGTCCATCCAATCGCTATGAAAGCGTGGCACTCAACATGTTAACTATGGGTGATTTCGCAATTGTATTGATATATAACAATTGTGCCACACCGCTTCGTTAGGTGTTCGTGATCGACGGCTCTGTTTGAAAAGCATATTTAAATGTATGGAACATAAGAATACTTTCGGTTGGGTCAATTCTTATTTTTCACGGACTGGGAAATTGTAATGTTTAGCATATCAAACAAACTAGAGAGATTTTTTTTATTCAAACCATCAAAATTTGTTCGTAGCAAAACAGTTGTTTATATTATAACGATTTCATCAAAACGTGACATGTTTCGGATTTGGCATCTTTATTGGAAGGCGTAGTACTACGTTAAAAAGTGCTGAGAATGCATTAGTAATCATATTTCGCCCTCATCGTTTTCAGACTAGCATAGTGATAACGCAATGAACGATATGGTAAACATTTACCAGTACAATGATATACGGCTCTGGACAGTAAAAATGGCAAACAACGTGATTCAGCTTGCGATCGGTGGCCTCGTAGCGTTAGAGTGCGTAACAACATCTGCAAACACGCAATATTGTAATCTATATAAGTCAGTCAGATAAAATGTTGGTTGGTAACACGAGTTTTTGAGGCTTAATTCAACTGTCGGATTGTGGAGACACTGTGATATTTGAGAACTGGAACTGACACCGGGAATTTTTTTCCGTTCGCAGAGTGCTTGCTAGTCCTCTCCGAGCGTCGTCCATGCTTCGTGCCTATAGAGGACTACCGGTTGTATCAGGGATTTGTAATGGTACACTTCGTACGTGGAATTCGTACGGAATTTGTTGGACTTTAGGGATTTGTGGAGCTCTAGGACAAAATTTTGTAGGTAGCGTTCAGGATCGTGATTGCACTGTAGTTCTCACAATACAGCTTGTCACCATTTTTATGGATGGGACAGATTACCGCTTTTTCCACTCCTCCGATAGCGGACCTCCCTTGATGAGCTCCGGTGTGAGGCCATCCTTACCAGCTGCTCTGTGGTTCTTCAGCTGATTAATGGACTTCTTAATTTCACCTCGTCGTTGTTCACTGCACCGGTGTAGTCTTCCTCAACACCTTGTTGGTCTCATGTCTGCGCATCGTTCAGGTGTTCATCGTAGTGCTGCCTCCATCTTTCGATCACTTCGCGTTCGAGCTTCAAGATGCCTTTTTTTTTGTTTCTGCACATTTTGGCCCGCGGCACACAGCCTTTGTTTTGATGTCGTGTTTTGGGCAGCGATCGTATTCACGCTTTAGCTGCGCTTAGAATTCTACTTTTTCGTCACCGGTGCTACCTAGATGGGGTTTGTGAAGATTGATGATATTGATGTTGAAAAAGTGCTCTCAATCGTTTCTCTATTTCCTCCATCACGATGAAAGCTATTTCCAGCTTGTGCGTGTGTTAACGTAGATCTGGTAAATGGTATAACCACCTTGGAATGATCGCACCATCCAACCGTTCCAGCACACCTCCTGTAGCGCTACGATATTGAAATTGCGGGCTCTCAATATTCCTGAGAGAATTCGCATACTCTCAAGATATTTGAGAAATTTGTTGCTCCATGTCCCGAATCTCCAATATCTAGTACGTGTTCTTTGCTCGATTGTTCTGTCTCGAATTTCTTTGTGAATTTTCTTGTACGTATTTTTACGAATTGGCTTGGCTTAGTCGCTCCTGATATGGGGAACAGACGCTGTTTCGAGTCGAAACTTCTATGGTGAACAGACGATCATATAAGCTCTTTCCCTATCAGGATCATCACGATCAAGATCCCATCAAGGTTGTTTACGGATTTGGTGTTCGACCTGGATACACTATGGTTACTCGTTCCCCTACCCGTACCCCGCTAATTGTTGCTAGTCTCACATATTGGAATGGTACAGCCATGAAACTTTCTACGGACAACTGACGTACAAAATGAAAATTTCTAAAGTTGACCATTCTATCATCCAGCCTATGACCATCATTCCTCAATGTTATCTACTTTGTTTGTATGGAGTACACCCAAAGTTAATTTTTAGCACTTGTTCTGACATCCCGATTTATTACATTAAATGAGCTGAAAGATAACATAAAATGTTCTACTCCCAAATACATGTATATCATTTGTATAATATAGATGGTAGAGCCAATATGAGCGAGTGAAACAGGAGACACATTTCAATGAAAGCATATGAAAGCTTTTCGTATAGTTTGCCAAATATACGGCCCGGACAGAGAAAGATATATTCTCGTTCATGTTCTTCTTTATCGTCTTAGAAAAAACCTTCCAACTTCATTTTATGATGAGGTGTAATATTATCACGCTCCTTTATAATAGCGCTGGCAGCTATATGGATAGCTTGGTCGTGTAAAGTAATTTTGCATTCCAGCCGGCTTTGGTTCGATCCTCATTGACGTCATATGGACTTTTTTTTGGCACAATCTCAAATGAAAAGAGAAAAGAAAACAGAAAGAGATGTCTGCTCGCATACATACAAACCATTTTTAAGCTTTTAAAACAGCTCATTATTTGCGCATTTGACTCTCATGCACAGGAAATGGCATCTTTTCTGCCAAAGATGAAATGTTTTCTGCCAACGCTAGTTTGGGTGTGGGAAGCATCGTTGGAAAGAGGATGTGATAAAATGTAACATGCGGGAAATGACTGTTGTAAACTATTTACGGGGTAAAAGCCGTTTAATGTTAGTAGAAAAGGATTCGCGAATCAATGAATAAAAATTCAAAATGAGAAACAAACATTCTAATTGAGGGGCTCAAAATGAAAGGGAATGTAAGTGACATCATCGATTTCTCTACATCGATTCTCCTTTTTGGTCATAGGTTAACTGCAAACACATTCCCAGCTGTATTTGGCAATTTGGAAGATAGGTCACAACCTCATCTATCGGATTCTATTGCAAACTCAAATTGGAACGTTTTTGCTGTTGAGTTATTAACTAAAGAAAAAGTCACATTGTTGTTGTCTCATTGCATTATATTCGTGTTCTTATTTTTCAGTATGTTCTGTGCTGGCGGGGTCATTGGACAGGATACATGCAATGGTGACAGCGGCGGTCCGCTAATCTGTGACGGATACCAGATCGGCATTGTGTCCTGGGGTTCACCGGAGTGCGCAAAAGAAAAGCCAGCAGTGTTCACAAATGTCTCGGATCCTGAAGTTCGCAGTTTTATCCGAAAGTATTCCGGTGTTTGATTCGCGTAGCATTAAAAGACTGACATCACAAGTATTTTATATTGTTCCGTAAATTTATGGAATAAAACAGTCGGTCAATGATACAGTCAAATTTTATGTATCTTCCTGTCCATTAATTCTGGCTCAGATTGTTTTTTATAAGTATGTCAAAAAAGTTTTCGATCTTTGGCCTGAAAAAATATATCACATATCTGACAGGGGTGGTAAAACAATCCCCTAACGATTCTGAGAGATTTCCTGTGGAATAGAGTTTATCTCCTTTGTCACGATCTGGATTATTTTTTCTTTATTTTAAATGAGAATTTGTTCAAGTTTTTTTCAATTCAATTACAATATCATTCATGATCATGAAATTAGACAACGAAACTGTCCGAAATCCATTCTCATGTAAATTTCATTGTCAATAAGCAGGCATCCTCGATACCTCATCAGAACCTGGTCATACAAACACCAGTTTTGGTCACTAGAATCTGCTTTAACGCCTTGTTTAGTTACTTGCTTGCTCGGCAGCAACGAAATTCAGCCTCACGAATGAAGTCCTGACGGATTCTTCGAATAGTGCTTTATTTGTCAGTCCAGGGTTTACTTTGATGAATCTCAACATTTTCCAACTCAGTTGACGATCGTAATTTTCACTTCGATTTCATTTGAGCCGCTCGGGCTTTTCTGTTCCATTCGTGAAAACATTTGAGCACCAGGGAGAATAATCTGATTTTTAGACTTTTTAAAGCAAAGAATTTCAAAAACAAAGAATTTTTGGGATTTCATACAGAATTTACAGATTTTTAAAAATAGGGTTCCAATTTTATGCAACAATTGCTTTTAATCGATTTTATTCAATTCATTTTATTCAATCATTTTTTGCCACCTCACGTATACCATGGAATGAATCTCTTTCTTTGATATTCATTGGTAGCATAATGTCCTGATTCCTCATGTTCGATCCGAGGCGAAAAAATGCAAAAGTCTACGTCGCACATCAATCCTTTCAATAAATAAATAAAAAAAACATATAATTAAAATAATACAAAGGCACAGTGAATATGAAAAATAAATATGCGCTCATGCTCATGTACTCATTCTCATTTCACTTTTCTTCGAAATTCCTTGTAGTAAGGACTGTGAATAGCTGAAAGAACCATTGATACGATTTGACGTAGGATTACGTCTTTCGGGAACTTATTAAGAGTATAACATGAAAGACTGAACATCGATCACTTCACGAAAATTGTCCATTTCGAGCGCTTGATGAATTTACGAGATGTCGATCTATATTGGAATCGAATTAAACATTTCCTATTAATGTTATACAATATAAGTAATTATAAAATTTCCAATAGTTCATATTTTTGAATGGCATTGCAGTGAGACGTTCTAATTTCCCAAGCATTTGTGTAGATCGCAAGGCGCTAGGAACTATGTTAGGAAAAGGTATTGCGGTCTACACAAATGGGGCAGTCGACCAGGTTAGGGATTCTGACAATCCGAACATTGAAAACTATTCTTTTGGGGACAAAGCGTAAGCATCTTATCTGACAATGTTTTGGGTGATAGAAAACAACATCCCATTTGCGGTGGCTAATGTTTTTGAATCGTTCAATCTAGATTCAAATCAATGATAGGACTAAAAGGAGCCATTCGAGGAAAGACATCATTGATTAGTTTACCAAGCTGGGAACCATAAAAATTTCAGCTACGTCGTTTAAATTTTTGATGAAAATAAGTTTCAGGTGAAAGATACATTCTATAGATCTATCAAGCTGTACGATGCGGATCACAAAATATTTACGATGCGATAGTTTGTGATTTTTTAAAGAACGAATGAGTTTAACTCAATTCCGTAAATAGTGGAGCTCAAATTATTGAATATTCTGAATTTATCTGCAACAAGATGGCTCTCACTGAAATCCGTCGTTGAATGTAGTAGAGTAGCCTGAACCTTTTCTTTGATTTACAAGTTAAATACTACGTTTTGCTACTGAATTCACTCAGATTAACTGAGAAACCAGAACTCTTTATCTTCTTTTTCTTCTTTTTAAATGGCACAAACGTTCCTAGAGGAACTTCGCCGTCTCAACATAGTATTTTTGCGTCATTTTTATGAGTACTTAGTTGAGATTCATATGTCAAATAGCACGCCTTTTTTCCCAAAATATATATTTGTGCCTTAATACATGTGGCGTTAGCCTGACGGGGCCGGGAGTCCAATATTTTGACAATTTTTGTCTATGTTAGTAATATGTAACCGATTACTCGCGGTTGGCTCGAGGTTAGTATTACAAAGATCTCATAATCGAGATGTTGCAGTCTCCAGTACTATGTATGTGTGGCCGACACGGGATACTTCCTATTGGGGTGTAACTGACCATTGATCAGCGACGCCCCCCTAGTCTGTACCTCATATCTGTACCTCATATCATACGTCTTGTATGCATTCTGAGTGGCAAGCTCTAGAATACGCGTGTACCAGTGCAAATCGGTAGAACTTTCTTTGACGAAAAATCTCCCGGCCAGAACGGGAATCGAACCCGAACCCCCGGCATGTTAGGTGTGATGCTAACCGCTCGACCACGGGAGCACACTCTCAGTCTTAATCTTTGGATAATATATGCCCAGAACAATACATCATATCTAAGGTCGCAGGATCAGACTTTGGAAATTTTAAGCAGTATCCAAAACACTCACAAAATCTTCGTTGGAGTTGAAGCTGTCGAAACAGATATTGAACTGGACGAGAGTAGACAAATAACCATAGGCTACAATTAATTGGTAAACGGTTGAACAATAAATGAAATCATACCGATTAATTTATTAAGCATAAAAAAATTCTATCAGAACCTGTCCTTATCCTAAGCACATAGCTTCATGCCAAATTAATGTCCCCTTTTCATTCGTTGACAGTTATCCAGTTTTGGAATCGTTTGCTCAAGAATATGTTATGATATGGGTATTTACGTAGCGCAATGCAAACAAACATAAACAAATGCAACTGTTTAAACATTTATTACAAAACAAGCACCTGTGTTTTTATTACGCATTGTGTTTACTAGCGCCAGTTGCGTCGAGTGGAGCCTTCGCACCCGGTGCGGAAGCGCTGGTTGCACCTCCTCCCTCTTCGCTATCTGTGTATAGTGTATGGTGAATGGTGAAGTATTTGTTAATTTAGGGTGTTTCTGCACCCCCTAAAATCGTGTACCCGGGGGCAGTCCGCACTCCCCGCACTCCCCAGTCAACGCCACTGACTAGCGCTAAGTGGATACCTTCAACATCGTATAATAACTATGCCAAACAATGATAATAAAAAAATGGCTAAAATTTAGGCTTAAAAATTCAATACAGATTTACAGACAATACAGATTTTCTGGAAAAAACTAGGATAAAAAAAATTTAAGTCGAAAACACAGATTTTATGATGGCAACCCTGCCGGTCACGCTGCGCCACTGGTCGCACCTATCAACGCTGCATTTTCAATTTTTAGCATTTTTATTCTCTAACCTCCCATCCCATCCAAATCAAAACTTTGAGCCATATGAGGCACCCCTAAATCATGTCCGATAGAGCTAAAACTTTGCACAGGTCATTTTTTTTGGGCCAATAGACAAAATGTACATATTCGGTTTTTGAAATTTGACATGACCCTTTTCGCTGCTTATGTTATGTTTCGATATATGTTTCTCATGTTTAATCATCGGGATGAACCGGTACATCGCTACAGAATTGCTTCATGGATTCAACGTAACTGTTATACTGAGAAAAATATGCAAATATTTTCAAATAAAATAATTGTGACAGAACTCCTCTTTCATAATTACAAAATGATTCCTATGGACGAATAATCACAATTGAAGTGATCATGAATATAATTAACATGATTAACATGAATTAACATGAAACATGATTAAATTCTCGTCGTACGTTTGATGAAATTTGTGATCGATGAATGTGCGATGTTCGTGTACACGCCGGGTTTATCAGAACCGCAAGTCGTTCCTCCCCATGAAACGATGCCGTATTGAACTCCATCTTGGACCGCAGGTCCTCCACTGTCGCCATCGCAAGAATCTATGTCCCGATCGCCAGCGCACAACATGCTGAAATGAAGCAATACTTGCATATGACCTCAGCTAGGTGGCCGGATCGTCATACTCATCCGTTATTAATCCTGACCAAGTTGCATTACACGTCTCACGATTTACAACGGGTAAAGTAACCATATAGAGTTGATCTGGGTACGAATTGTGCTCGTTTTGACCCCAACCGGTGACAGTTACGTTTGCACCATCCAGCCATTCTGAAGTCGCCAGTGGAATAGATACTCGTGCAGAATCCTTAAACGGGGTTTTCACTCTGACAGTGGCAACATCGTAGGAATAATCCGTTGGAAGATATTTTTCATGTATATGGTAATAAAACACCGGATGAACAGTTCCACCATTGGCATGGTAAGTGCTTCCGGAACGTACCGATATCTGGAAAAGAGAAAACTTGTAGCAAAAGCGAAAGACGAATAATATCTCACCTCCGAATGGAGAGGGTACCAATCGAGGCAATGAGCAGCTGTGAGAACCCATTTATCGGAAATTATTGAGCCTCCACAGATGTGTGAACCTTTATATAGGAGACCGATCTGATGGGGATGTTGTTCGATTGTTGTTCCAGTTCCATTGATGATTCTGTTATTGCTATTGTTGGTTGAGATCATTTTGAGATGTACTTCATTTGTGGCATATGCTATAACATTTTGCATTACCGAAGGTATTCGATTTATTCGAATTCGTGCCTCATCGATAGTCAATTCTGATAGGGAGGATTAATCCTGATTAACTATGTTTGGCTATCCCAGTGTTGATTACTTACTTTCTCTCTCGGCTGTTATCCATAACGCAAATGTTGTAATCCAGAATATTCGAATGAAGTTGCAGTTCGAATTCATAGTGATGTCTGTTTAAGACCAGAGACGAGAGGACACTGAGCTCATACTCATATTGGATTATCTTAAATTATACGTACTTGAGCATCATCATATCTATTGTACACTCACCTTATCATTCCTGTGTGTTGATAAGGGCTGGTCGAAGCAAAGTGATTTGTGTTTGAAGTAGCCTACACGCGGATGATTATTTTGTTCATTGTAAACGGTCGTAGATAGACCATCACGTTTAAATCGAATCACGCAAAATGGTGAAAGAGCGGTACGCTATTTCACGGCGGAGTCGTTCATTTTTTTAATTGGAACCATATTTATGTAGGGGTAGTGGAGGTAATGTGGTCCAGTGGGATAAAGTGGTCAACTGCTTGTTTGGTAGTATAACTATTGACTATTGACACCGTATTGATAGTCATCTTATGTTTGAAGGATTTCATGACTTTTGAGTCACCCTGTACTTCAGTGGAGCTGTCGCTAAAAACAAAATACAAAAAATACATAAAAACAAAAAACATAAAATAAAAAATTAAAACAAAAAACGCTTGGGCTTTTTTTTTGACAATGTTCTGTTTTTAAAAGCTGATATACCTTATCACCTTCTGTTCCTAAAGGGGTACCTTTGTGGTTTTGACCCAGGAAAAATATGCCACCCCAACCAATACCAAGCCTCATTTTGAATAAAGTTATGGGTTTCCTACTACGTTTTTGTACGTATGAGAAAATTTCAATTACGATTCTAGGTGAATAGGCCTAGCTCATTTCATACATGTATCTACTATTTTAACAATGATTTAAACAAATTTGGCCAAGAAAACACGCATAAATTTATCTCTTCTAGCATAATATGTGCGAGTGACACCTTTGTCCCCTACAGGTGACCACTTTACCTCCTCACTTAAAAAGTGTTCGATTTTTCAACCATTTTTCTGATAATGAAAAATGTACCATTTTTAATTTCCATAATAAAAAAAGCTTACTATCTTGAGCTACAATAAGTTGAGCTACAAGAGCAATGATTAACTCTCCTGTACTCGCGCGCAAAATCATAAATCGTATATTCGCGCACGGTGTCACAGACCGAAAGTTGAACTTCTCTGTAATATTGCTATTGAGTGTTTGTTAGGTTTTGTTGGTATTCACTTGAAGAAGAGGGTATAATTGATTGAAATAACTTCAGAAAATATGTTCCCTTCATTTTTATTCATTTTTAATAGTTATCTAATTCGGTCTCCTCAAAAAAGAGTGATTTTTGATACTCCAGCATAAATAATGAAATTCGACTTTTTTCCTGTTATTAATTGAAAGTAAGCAACTGAATATTAGCAAAGAGCTTTAAAATAACATAAAAACGTATTAATCGTTTGTGGCACGGAATAAGAACATTCCACAACTGCATGCTCGAAACAAACATATTTTTTTACATTTCATACAGTTGTAGCATGTTTTTCGGGTCTTTTTTTCGAAGAGAAGGGTGTATAACGACATTCTAGATCAGTGGTGGCCACTTATAGACTTTAGGGTGTCAATGAAAATGGTCATCTTGAATTTCAAAAAGTTAACCCATAGAAATGTTCACCACCTCGAAAAAACACCCTATGAAGAATATCAGCTCAATCGGATTTAAGGGAGAGTGGCGCAAAACGGTCAAAGTTTGAGTTTTTTGAAAATCGAGAAATCACCCAAAGGGGAGTAAACGAAATCGGGGTTTTCGAAAAAAAATAATTTCATGCCAAATGTCTTAAAATTGCATGAACGCCGAGATCTAGTGTCATCTCGAAAATTTTTTTTTGTCAAAAATCGACACTCTTGGACTGGTTTTTTTTTCGGAACACGAGACGAAAAGTATGGTTTTAGGTGCCAATAAAAATAGTTTTAGCGATTTTTCTCTCGATTTCGAATTTTTGTTTTTTTTGAAAAACTAAAGAAAAAAATCGCACCAATCAATTTATCCAATTAATTTAAACTGACCAGACGTCCCGCTTTTCGCGGGACAGTCCCGCGTTTCAGCAAAGTGTTCCGCGTTAGATTACGTCCCGCGAAACGTCCCGCGTTTGTCAAAACTTAGTTAGTCGCTAGTTCTAGATCGTTTTCTCTATGAGTCAAAATTATTTCGTGATCTGTGTGGGAATTGTAACCGATTGAAACGAATGTTCTGATTCAGTGTTCTGCTGGGCAGATCATGAAGAGCATGGAGTAATACTATTTCTCGTATTTTTTTCAGATGCTTTAACTCAACTACAAGGGTGTAATCGTTAAGAAATCATACGTCTGAAATCATCGCGACATCAATTTTTCAAATTTTTATCAAATATCATATGCACATTGCTCTGCATATTCGGCAGATAATATGAACACGAGCCTTGGCGGCCCTCTTAGGGAAGGCCAAGACGTCTATGACAAGCTTAAGGATCAACTTAAATACCGACAATAGTTGGAGGACGCGTTGCTTATATCTTCAGCAACACAATTCAGGCGACTGCGGGTCAACTTCCCGTAGATGTTGAAGGAATAATTATCAAGGTTTACAGTCATTTTAATATTTATACCGTCAACGCTGAAAGATTTTCAAGAGGAAATAGAGGTGGAGTATACGAAAATTCTGGGTAATCGAGTTTTCAAAATATTTTAACCATTGAAATCTAATGTTTTGTCTATTGATAACAGCCCCAGAGTTCTATGAGACTTTTCCGAAGATACACGATCTGAAATATGGTTGTTAGACTGCAGTTTTCCATACTGATGGATATTGAGAGTGGCAATATTACAATCAGTTGTAAGTTGCATCTGAAATTGACGATCTCTGGTTTAAGCACCGTGAAAGCGTAAGTAATCAGTTTGTACCATTAAATGTACAAAATGAACTGAAAGTTCTTGGGGAAAACTATATTTATACTGAAGGTTTCATTGAGCATTATTTGTCATGCCAAAAATTTCACGAATAAACGAGACTGGTTAAATTATTTTTGCATATTTGTACAGCTCATGTTTACATAACTTATATACACAACGTTGTTTTTTTGTGTTGGTATCTCGCGTTAGACCTCTGGTCATATGGTCACTTTAAATTAATTTCAACTGATGAACGCTTTTGTTTCCGAAGAGGATTGCGTTGAACGCGTTCATGAACAACATAGATAACATTGTGCAGCCGTACCGACCTCGGACATCGTTTTTTGAGCCTATCACCCACATCAGCTGTTTCTTTGTACTGTTGTAGTGTACGGAACACGAATCGTTCATTTATAGAAAATGGTTTAAGTAACTCGTAGATCTGTTCTTCCCGCACGCCATAGTGATAAAAAGCGATTGCCAATAAACACTGAAATGGTGAATGAACTCGACTGCCCTTTAATGGCCAGAGCACATCAAAATCGAATGAATTTTCTTCCAAACTTTCTCTCTCTTAAGACGCGTCTACATTACGCCAATCGGCCTTGGCCGCCCGGTGAAGCCGAATAAGTGTGACACAAACCGGGCTTGCCGACATGCGGAAAACCGATCCGAATCATGCCGAACCCAACCCGAAACAAGTCGGTCCGGATCAAAGAAAATCGAACCAAAACGAAACGAAGTAAATTCACGTTGACAACATTGTGCTTCGTGTGTTCGTCATGGTTTCGTGCACCCGATGGGGCGTCCATATTACATAATGAACCGAAAATGCTGCCTGGTACTCGCCGCCTCGAATGTCTAATTTCGTGGTATCAGCACGTTCGTATTCTTCCGGTCGTTTGACGTTCACTCGCAACCGAGTAACTGACAACGTATAAGCCCGGTTGTACTGCCGTTACTTGCACGAACTCATTCTTTATTCTTTATTCTTTATTATTATTTGATTCATCTGACAGAAATAGTCTTAATGAATAATCTATCACGTTTTAAAATACATGCAGTCTTCATATACTATTAACAAATTGTGACGTGGACATTCCAAATTCAAACACTGATTCAACGGACGAAAACATGCGGATCATTGCACAAACAGGTTTGTTGTATCCATACAAAGTACGATGAAATCCCGGCTGCATTAGGGATCGGTATCTCAGCATCCTACCCGAGGCTCGAAAGTCCAAAAGCGATAGGAGATAAGAGCAGTCGACATCGCCATTGAGTAGTTTAACTACAAACGTCTGTTGACGCTTGTTGAATCTTTCGTCTCCGATCAAGTGTTTCAAGTCCAAGCAAGCGACACCTGTCAGCATATGCTGGTAGGTTCAATGGGTCACGCCACGGTAAATTTCTGAGCGCAAGCCGTACAAACCTCTTTTGCACTCGTTCTATCTTTAGGTTCCACGTGACATCATTAGGAGCCCAAACAGCAGATGCATTCTCCATGATCGGGCGAACAAGTGAGCAATACAATGCTTTTAGGCATTGCGGTTCCTTGAAATCTTTGGCAATCTTGATTAGAAAGCCAAGTTGTCGGTTTGCCCTATATATGGTCCAGGTATAATGAGAATGGAAGGAAAGTTTAGGATCCAGCACTACGCCAAGATCTACCACTTCATCTACTCTCTCAAGAACATGTTCAACGATGTGATAGTCAAAAATGATTGGGTCCTTGGATCGATGAAAGGTCATTACATGGCATTTACCGATGCTAATAACAAGTTTGTTCTTGCGGCACCAGTGAACAAACTCATCGAGTAGCCTTTGAAGACGTATACAATCCCCGATGCAACGTACCACGACATAGATCTTCGAATCATCAGCATACATAAGTTTGGTCTTGAAGCCTAACGAAGATGCAGCGTCATTGAAATATAACACGAACAATAAAGGTCCCGAATTGCTTCCTTGTGGGACACCAGATACGCTCACAAACGATGATGATACGCTAGAGCCATGCTTGACATGAAGCTTCCTATCAGTAAGGTACGACGACAACCACGACACCAATCTGTTCGATGCGCCCATCCGTGATAGTTTACACAGTAGCACTTTGTGGTCGATCTTATCAAAGGCTGCCTTTAGGTCTGTGTAGATCACGTCTACCTGTGCCTTTTGTTCAAAAGCTTCGAAACAAGTACTGATTGGTACTTACGGATCTACCGGGAATGAAACCGTGCTGATCGGACGAAATGTGGGACTTAGTAGCATGTAGAATTTAATCACTGACGATAATCTCAAAAATTTTCGATGCAGCGGGGAGGCTGGTTATTCCACGATAGTTTTTCACATTACGTCGATCCCCACTTTTGTGTACAGGTAACAAATATTAATTTTTCCAGCACATGGGAAACACTCCTCTTTCAAACGAGTGTCTGAAAATGAAGGCAAGCGGCTCTGCAACTGCAATTATGCAGCGACGGAAGACAGATGCAGGGATACCATCCGGTCCAGGAGAAAATGAGTTCTTCAATTTCTTGGAGGCGTGGATGATCATTGCAGGTAATATTTCAAACGTATCCAAATCTACTGCATCCGCAACGATGTTAGACGCAGCCAGTTCAGCATCGGAATCGCTAGATGGCTCGGGTTGAAAAACGGAAGCAAAATGTCTCGCGAAGAAGTCGCACGCTTCGGCTTCATCACTGGATTCCTTGTCTTCATACACTAAATTGGACGAAACTATTGGGTTTTTGCGTTTGCTATTGACAAAGCTCCAGAAGGATTTTGGATCACGACGTAGACCAAACTGCACCCTTAATACATGTGATTTGTAGAGTGCAGCATTTAGATGCCTGTAGTCATCGTTTGCATGTTTGAAATTGACTTTTGTAAAGTTGGATCGATGAGTTCGCATACGTCGCTGCCATTGATTGCGTACACGCTTCGCCTTCCGGAGGAGAGGCGTACTCCAAGGAGGTGAAATTGGGCACCGTTTCAAAGGAACGTTCGCAATCAGCCATTGGCGAATGATGCCGCAAAATTTTAATGCCATGTCATGGACGTTCGTACAATCGTAGATACAACTCCAATCAGAACCGGACAGATGGGCAGAAAGGCTGTCAAAATCAATTTTGCGGTAATTTATTTTCCTTTCTTCTACATTTCCCACTGGAAGTCACTGATTTATCTGGTGCGTTGAAGCGAATGGTCAAAGGAGGGTGATGGGGATCTACGGACACTAGGGAATCAACGGCGGTCAATACTTCAGCATGGATTCCTTCGGATACAAAAACCAATTCCAAAGTACGGCGCAGGTGATTTAGTTGTGCATTAATTTGATTCATGTTCAAGAAATCCATTACGTCAATCAGCGCTGCGCTCGCCGGAGTCAAAAGTATCGGGTTGTCGAGACGTAAGCTGTTGTCGTCGTTAGACCATGCTAAACGCGGCTGGTTATAGTCGCCACAAGCGAGAATGATAGCTTCGGAGATGGCGGACACACATAGTTCACGGACGGTGGCGATATGATCTTCCATCAAAACAACGTCCCGGCTTTTATCGGGTGGAATGTAAATGTTACACATCAGGAAACGATGGCCTCGAATATTCGCAGAAACACACACTTGCTCCAGCCGATTTCCGTTAAGCGTGTCGATGCGTGTGCTCACGTGTCGATTGGTGACAGCTATCAGTACACCGCCAAAATTACGCTTGTCGCTATTCAGAGAACATCGATCACATCAAAAACGTTGTACGATGATCCGAAAATTTGCAGTGAATTGATGGTATCGTTCAGTCCAGTTTCCGTCAGCAATATAACTTCATAACCGCAGTCGAGGGCAGTGAGAAATATATTGTCCAGCTTGGTCCTCAATCCTCTTACATTTTGGTAATGAATCCAGACGGCATCATCGATGGAAGTAGAAGTATGCTGCAACACAGACTGATTGAATGCTGGGGTCGAGAGAATAGAGTGGATATACTCGCCTGTGATGGGAACCCTTGGGTTCCCACCGTCCTCATCATAACGCATTGGAACATCGATCAATTCTGCATTGCATCTACCGGTGGTGTGATGGATGTTGGCGTCAGGTTGACAACGGGAGGTTTCCTAAATTTTTGGACAGTAATCTCCTCGAACTCGCGGAACATGATGCCCTCTGGCCAAGACGAAGAGTCCATTGCTTTGGATTTCAAAGCTGGATCAAGCCCGACTTTGAACGAGATGAAGGTCATGTTGCCGATGTCTGCTCCTTTGGGGACCAGTTTGACTACATCCTGGGTTCATTGCAAATTTGCACGCACCATTGCTGAAATTTCCCCATTGGTCACATCGGGACGTATGCGAGACAGGTAGAGCCAAAATTTGGGTGCTGTTTTGCACTGATGGCAACAGATACAACATCATTCCCAATCTGCTTAGAGCCAGACTGACGATTTTAGTGTGACATCAGGTCCACGAAGACGTTTGGCAGCTCGAACAGGTTCTAATGAGGGCCAACGCTTCACTGCGGGTGACATGGTCAACGAAGTGGGCCTAGATGACAATTGCTTTATTTCCGATTGCAAATTGGTGATTGCGTCCGTGAGTGCAACCAGCGGAGATTTTTCATCTGCTACCTTAGTAATGGAGCGGAGATGGGAATTGCTGAACAGCTCAGCGCAGTCATCGCACATCCAAAAGAGATTTTTCCGATGTGACGAGAAATAGCCCAGAAGTTACAAGTGGAATATGCCACCACAATATCCACGGCATGTGACGAATTCAATGCCGTTTATCATTTGGCAGCAGTTTGCACAATTCTTCTCCATGATAACCGTCGAACTTATTCGCCTATCGGTAGGCTTACAGCACAGCACAAACACAAGAACAGCAAAGAGGTGCCGTTTATTGTTTTTGTGCACAAGTGGATGATAAATCCGATGAACAAAACGAAAACTTTTAGGCAGCTACAGTTGCAACACAAACGTAAGAACGATAATATCGACAACTTTTTTACATTCGCACAACAAACAGTCAATGGACAGTCACTAAGTAAAAAATATTTGAGTGCGAAATCACAATAAAAACGGTAAGGAATAACGATCAAAACAAACACGATTTGACTGAATCATGCGAGTGTGAGCAGAACAGAACCAAAAACGCGAAAAAGTTCTTTGAGTAAAGGGTGTGTCACATCAAATTACATCACGGAAAAAACGCTGTAGAAATTTTATTTTTAGGAATTATATCTTCAGCTTTCGCTTATAATCAGATAAGAGTGTAAAGATCACGTTGGCCATGCTTCACTGTCAATTTTTCGTAAATTTGGAAAAATGTCGTCGAACGTAAAAGAGCGTCGTGAATTAATCCTGTGCACTCATTTCGAGAATCCGGAGTTGTCACATCGGGACATCGGTAAGATGCTGGGAATCGTCCAATCCACGGTCAGCAGAGTACTAAAACGGTAACTCGAGAACCTAACCATCGACCGGAAGGTGAAGAACGGCAAAAATGGATGCTCCGTCAGTGAAAAAGATCACAAGCGCGTAGTTAAGCAGTTTAGACGTGATCCGAGAAGTTCGGTCCGGGATGTCGCCAATAAGCTGAATTTGTCAAGTTCATTCGTCCAGCGGACCAAGCAGCGCGAGCGCCTGCGTACATACAAGGTTCAGAAGGCTCCTAACCGCGACGAAAGGCAAAACATGGTGGGGAAGACGCGAGCCCGGAAGCTGTACACCGAAATGCTGACGAAACCGCATTGCCTGGTAATGGACGACGAAACCTACGTCAAAGCGGACTTTCGTCAGCTGCCGGGTTCTTCTCCGCAGAGGACAAATTCAGCGTTCCGGAGGAGATTCGCAAGCAGAAACTATCCAAGTTTGCCAAAAAGTACATGGTGTGGCAAGCGATCTGCTCTTGCGGAAAGCGGAGCGCCCCCTTCGTGATGACCGGCACGGTAAGCGGGTAGGTTTACCTTAAGGAGTGCCTACAGAAGCGCTTACTACCACTATTGAAGCAGCACGAGGGCCCGACCATCTTCTGGCCGGATCTCGCTTCGTGCCACTATTCAAAGGACGTGTTGGAGTGGTACGAAGCCAACGAGGTCACCTTCGTGCCAAAGGAAATGAACCCGTCCAACGCGCCGGAGCTTCGCCCAATAGAGAAATATTGGGCGATTATGAAGCAGGCCCTCCGGAAGAACCCAAAAGTTGTCAAATCGGAGGCGGACTTCAAGAGAAAATGGATTTCTGTTAAAAAAAAACTACAACCTAACGTTGTACAGAACCTTATGGACGGGGTAAAAAGGAAGGTGCGAGCATACGGGCTTGGGCTCGAAGTATGAATAAAAAGAAAATGCCAAAAGTTGTTTAATAGTTTTTATTTTACTGTCTAAAATTTTCAAAAGGATCGGTCTACTGGGCGAATTTCTACAGCGTTTTTTCCGTGACGCAATTTGATGTGACACACCCTTTACTAACTAGAACAATTATCAGAAGGTAAAATTAGCACGGGAAAAACGGAAAAGAAAACAGAAAATGATCAGCTTGGATACACACGATTAACAAGAATTATTCACAAAGTTATTTTTTATTCAATTATATGGAAGAACTTCCAACTATATTCATAATTTCACTCATAAGATTTTTTTTCAAATCAGGCGGCGGGCCGCATAAACAGGATTTGATCAAACGCTGGCATAAATGCGATGCAGTCGGTGGGGAATACTTTGAAGGAGACAATATCGATATTGATATTGTATTATAATCTTGTTTTTTTTATTTCTTAAATAAATTCTGGGAACTTTTTGATCAAGGTGAACATCAATTCAACCGATGTCTTACATATCTCTGGAAAGTGGAAAGAATGGAGTGGTTCTATAATTATCAAACGCAGTGTAGTATATTTATTTGAGGGTCGATCTTTGTGGTAACTGATGACAAGAGAGCGATTATCAAGTTCAACTGATAAATCGTAACATTGTGGACATAGTCGGATAGTAGCGTACTCACAGCACGCACATCAATTGATAACTGCTATTGCAATTACAGCATGTTAATTTGGCACCTTCGTCTCATCCACACCGAAGGAACTATCTCATTCGGCGAATCCGAACAAATGAAGCGTACAAGTTTGTCGCTGTTTTTCGCTGTTGAAAGGAACAGTCTAGTCGAAATTGCTATTAAGAAGGTTTTATTAAAACCCAACGATTGGAAATTTGCTACTAAAAGGGGAATTTCTCACAAGATGAGCAAACCAGGCGAATGACGTTCTGGACCCGGTCCGACGGTGGAAAAAGGAATGTTGGAGTGCATTGGCCATTTTCATCGGGAATTACAAGAACGGTCAAAATCGTCTAAAGAAGAAGCCGAAATTTTTAAAGCAATTCAAGCTTGACACATGTTATGAGAACCTGACAGCGAACTGAAAAAGTCGATTTGGCAAACTGGCAACTACGAAACTTTGGAAAGGCAGCTTTTGCTAGAGATACAATGACTCCGTAGACATTTGAAGGCCGCTAAAATTAATTCTAATGATGTCATTAATGAGATTGCACTGGATGTGTTACAGTTCATCATGAAATGGGACTTCCAAGAATCGGTTCCAAATCTCACAGTGAATTTAAAGCTGTATCTTACCTTGTACGTTTCTGTGGCATCTTGTGGAGAGGTTTATCAGAGTTGAAATTAATTATAAATTTGCGGTCAACGATGGGTCAGACATGTTTGATACGTTGAGTCCCGTTCCGTCATTGATACTGCCTGGGTGCAAATGTTTCTACTTTTCTGGCGGAAAGGGGGTGCAAATCAACTCTTCCGCCCCGGGTGCAAAAGCTCCACTCGACGCCACTGTCAACAGGCTTGCGTTTTTGCGTCAATTGGATCTTATATAAGTAAAAATGCAGAGTTTTATAAAAAATCGTTTCAAACTAGTCTCAGAATTGTGCTGTATGCAAAC
Organism: Toxorhynchites rutilus septentrionalis; assembly: GCF_029784135.1. Classification (NCBI taxonomy): domain Eukaryota; kingdom Metazoa; phylum Arthropoda; class Insecta; order Diptera; family Culicidae; genus Toxorhynchites; species Toxorhynchites rutilus. Next base: position 255,528,874 of record NC_073746.1, on the reverse strand, counting down.
TTTTCGTTCTGTCAGGCTTTCGAAAATCACAGCCAGTGGTCGCAAGTTTACGCACCAAACGTACGGATGAACATTCAACACACAAGATGGTACTTAAATCCAAAAATAAAGTGAACAAGACAATTGTCACCATATAACTAAATTATCACATTTTCTTCGACATTACTCAAAAACAGGCAGGTAGCGCCATTCTGGAGATTCATAGGGGCGGTCCATCAGGACTACAATTTTCGAACATGTAGAAAAAAGGTGCTAGGCCTCTGTATTTCTCTTGTATTACACTCGTGAACCACATCAACAGGTAGACAACATATTAAAATTTGCTAAGAAACATTTTGAGGATAAACTTTTGACATTTACAATTCGGAGGACCGGCATAGGATCCCCTCCTCTAGGTTACTTTGAAAATAACAAGAATTGTTATAACAATATTTCTTCAAATCGAACAGTTCAGCCATGTGCCTATCTACTCATCGCATAATGAAACAATCATAAACCTGTAGGTTACATTAGAGTCAATCCAATTCAGTGAAACCAACACTAGTTATGCCTCATGTATGGCAATGTTTTATTGATAACAATATGATAACATGATAATTGGCCTCATTTGCTTGTATTGAAATTAGGCAACTCATTGAGTTATTGGTCCATCTCTTCCTGATAGGTACAGCTATAACAGCGAAATACTCAAAGCTGGGAATTTCAGTTGCTACCTGAAATCCGAGTAGAATGAAGAGCTTCGTAGTGCTTGCACTGTGTGTAGTAATGGTTCTAGCTGGACCTGAGGAAATTAGTTGGATGCAGTATAATAATCGATTACCCAGAACGCATCAGGCTTTGCACGAAGAACCAATTTCTAAGCGTATAGTCGGTGGAATTGATGCTGAAACTGGAGAATTTACATACCAACTTTCTCTGAGGCGAAATAGACTACATAGCTGTGGGGCCTCGCTTATTTCGGATCACTGGGCCCTCTCGGCAGCACATTGCACCTTTCCTTTGCCTAATGTAGAAATCGTATGTGATCAATTTATTTTATGTCTTATTTAAAGGTGAACAAGAATTTTAAGATTTGTGAACATTTCTCTCTTTGTCAAGATTTCTTTGTGGGGTGGTTCTGTTAATCGTATTGATGGTGGACAAATCTATGCGGTCGAGTTCATCGTGAATCATCCTTCTTATGACAACTGGAATTTAGTGTATGATGTTAGTGTTCTACGTACTGCACGTCCTATGCATGGACTTTACATGAATCCGATAGAGTTGGATGTTGTTGGGACTAATTATCCAGTGGGAACACGCGCTATTTTTTCCGGTTGGGGTTTAGTTGTATGTTAACTAATGATTTTTTCCATTCATATCAACATATCTTTTTTGGTTTTCTAGACTACTCCTGGGTCTCTGCCACTTATGCTGCAAAAGGTTGATGTCCCACTAATCGATAATAATACTTGTCGCCTTTACTGGCCGGCAGATTGGATTACCGATGAGTGAGATTGTAGATGGCTTTCTTAATAATTTACCCTATCATGTGTATCATTTTAGAATGTTGTGTGCGAGTGAGCCAGGTCGTGACACTTGCAATGGAGACAGTGGTAGTCCTCTGGTTGTCAATGGCCGTCAGGTTGGTATAGCGTCTTGGGGCTCTAATAACTGTCAAGGGAACCAGCCAGGGATATATACTCGCATAGCTGATCCTCAAATCCGTTCCTGGATTACGAATGTGACGGGCGTGTGAGCTGGCCTTGAGTTGAATGGATTTTATTAGACAATAAATAAATAACAATTCCTTCGCATTCCTAATATATTAAATAGGAATAGATTATTCTAGTATTACCTTTAGTTTATGCTTACATAAGTCTGAAATTCTTGATCTTCGCTGACTTTTTTTAAATCGTTTATTTTTACAGGCTCAATTACATAAGTTTAAAGGAGCCAAACTCCTAACTGTATTGTTACAAGTATATATAAACATTTTTGTTAATTCTAATGTTAATGATGTAGAAACCCGATTACTCGCGGTTTACGCGAGATTAGAAGGGTGACATATTTTCTTCAGGAATAGGAAGGGATATAAGGATATGTTGACAATGTCCACACTCACATTCAAACTCACATTCATCACACTCAAATCTTCGCTTATCTTTATAGGCAGATGTAAACATAGTGCAACAATGTTGTAGTCTCAGTTATTTGAGACAAAAAAAAACTTTGTTCTATTTTTTTCTATCTAAACCACTAATACAAACATTTTGCGATGCAGAACTTGTCAATATCTCAACTTTACTCGAAGTTATTGATATTTCTTCCCAAAAAATACGCTTTCTTTAATTGTTTGTCATTCTTTCTGGGGCAAACATAAACAAAGTTTATTAGCGGCATTCAAAAGAGCTTATTTCACTCTACATGATATGTGATTTTCAAAACTATGTTATTTTTTGTGTTTGAGTAAAGGAAAAATGGAAATCATGAGATTTTGGGTAGAAAAACACCAATCTCTAAAAGTCGTACGAAAACAATTTTGATGTAGAATTGTAAAAAAAAAGTAGAAATGTAAAAGTTAAAGCAAAAAAAACTGTTTTTTATGGTGACCCTAATGCAACTTAGAAAAAAAAGCGCCAAATCGATTATGTATATCAAAAGACAGAACAAAGCTTTGTTTTATAAAGTTGTTTATAATAACTATGACTACAACATGTTCATCTATATCCATAAAGATAAGAAAGCTAGGTTTTTTATTTCATCGACAATTTTGGTCACCCATAACACAAAAATGAGTGCTCTATCATATGTAACAACTTTGTTGAAGATAGTTTTTGTCTCCTTCTTCTTGGATGGCACTAACGTTCCAGTGGAAAGTTTTGCCTTCTCAACGTAGCATTACTTGCGTCTTTTTTATTAGTAATACTTGGTTGAGATTTCTATGCCTAATAACACGCCTCGAATGTACTCTGGAGTGGCAAGCACTAGAATACGCGTGACCACAGTGCAAGACGGAAGAATTTTCTTTGACGAAAAATTCCCCGTCCAGAACGGGAATCGAGCCCGAACTCCCGGCATGATAGTGCGGGACGCTAACCACTCGGCCACGGGAGCACCAGTTTTAGTCTAAAGTACAAATATCTCCCACAAAGTTGTTTTTGACGCTTTCTATCTAAGTTGCATTAGGGTAACCATGAAAAAACGTTTTTTTACTTTAACTTTTATATTTCAAATCCTACATCCAAATTGTCTTCGTACGACTTTTAGAGCTTATCAACACCAATATTTTGTGATGCAGATGTATCTCAATCCTAAACCCAAACTAGCGTTGGCAGAAAAAATTTCATCTGCCCTGCATCTGTAAACCGAAATAAAATCGCCAAAGATGGACTGTCTGGAAGCAGACTTTAATCAAAAGCAAAACAGTTGAGGGCATGCCCGTTATACTGCAGAAAAACACAATACCAGTTCTAGGTAGATTAACTCTATTTTTTCATCATTTAACGGACATTCGTGATGAGTTGCCAGGCCTTGGTTGAAACGTATTCTTCTCATGAGAGATAAAACTCTTCGCTCCGTATATTGCAAATCTGTCCATATTCCCCCACGGTATGGTGGTAATATATGTATGGAAGACATTTCATCATCGAATTTCCGATCATATACATTTTGTTTATTCGCCCAAAAAATGACCTGTGTAAAGTTTCATGCATTGCGCATTTCGAAACGAGTAACTCGTTTCGAGAAAATTCGAGCTCAAATCGAATTGATTTTATTTGATATTATGTATCTTCTTCAAGTTATTAGGCGTACCGGTAAGTTTCTTCGGGTTTTCCATAGATGGCTTAATTTTATTATTATTCCACCGAATAAAATTTCCAGACATTCATTGGAAAGCTACTGTCATTGCGCTTTTTTTCAGTATATGTCAAAAAGTTGAAGCGCAAACAACATAGTTTTTCGCCACTTTGGAAATGTCGAAATCCGTACCAACGAGAGTGTTTTTGCGGGGAGTGTTCTTCATTACTTCAATATGAAGAAAAAGCGGGAAGTCATCGCATTTAGGTGGAAGTTTATGGTGACCATGCTCCAACTGAGCGAACGTGTGAGACGTGGTTTGCATGGTTTAAAAGTGGTAATTTTGACTTGGAAGACGAAGAAAGTTCCGGACTGCCAAAAAAGTTTGGAGATGAAGAATTGGAGGCTTTACTCGATCAAGATCCGTCACAAACGCAACAAGACCTTGCAGATACACTTGGAGTAGCTCGGCAAATCATATCCGATTGTTTAAAAATAATGGGAAGGATCCGAAAGATAGGGCATTGGGTGCCGTATGAATTGAAGCCCCGAGACGTTTGAGCCGTACACTAAAGGAAAAACGGCCACAATACGAGCAAAGACACGATAAAATTTTTTTGCAGCACGACAATGCTTGGCCGCATGTCGCGAAACTGGTCGAAACATACTTGGAAACGCTGAAATGGGACATCCTGTCCCACCCACCGTATTAATATTTTCAGTGTACTAGATTTAGAGCAAAATTTGCCTCGTAGAGAAATGTAGAATTTTTGGGTTCGTAAACAAAGCTAAGTCAAAGTGGTCGAAACGAATAAAAATCACTCGTTTCGAAATGCGCAATGTCACCCCTGGTGTCATCTCGAAACAACAATATTGGCCGAAAATCGACCTTTTGGGACTTAGCCTGAGGGAGATTTTCGAGGGTCAAAATCATGTTCGATTGAGCTGAAATTTTGCACAGGTCATTTTATGGACCGATAAACAAAATATACGTGATCGGTTTTTTAAATTCGTTGATTATTTTTTTCTAGGCTAGGCTAGGCTAGGTCCCAGAAAATCAATTTTCGGCCAAACATTGAAATATAATTCTAGAGTACTTAAAATTCGTACATCAGGTAGGGAAGACATTCAATCAAATACACCATTCCTGATTGCCGATTGTGTTTTAGTGGGACAGCTAGGGAATGTATATGGTAATGGTTAGGTAAGGTTCAGTACTACATGGTTTTTGTAATCAAATAACAAGAAGTCAAAAGATCGTGCTGGTCTATACACCGACGTTATTGAACACTTTGAGTTGATCCGTGCGGAAGCTCTGCACTCTGGAATTCAAGAAACATTGTCTTCGTTGTTTATCTCCTCAGTATCTGCCAATTATTTATATTTGTGAAACCAACACATTCGCCTCTAATGTCTGCTGACTGACTGATGACTGATGATGAATTAGAGAGGTTTTAAACTTTTCAGTTCATCCGCCTCTAATGTCTGCTAGATTTTCCCAGATTCCTAAGTTTAGAAGACCGTGTTAAGGAAACATATTCTAGTCTGCACAAAGGCAAGCGAGTACAAAAGTACTCGCAGTTTGCATTTATTAGCAAAACCGTTTTCCCCACGATCCTTAGATTTAAAGTCTGTGTTAGGAAAACACATTGAAGTCGGAACAAAAATAACCCCGACCTGCATGAATTTGCAATGCCAATTTCCCCACGCTCCATAGATTTGAAGCCTGTGTTAGGGAAACACATTTCAGTCGGAACAAAAACACCCCCAACTTTCATGTGTTTGCAATGCCGATTTCTCCAACACTGCTTGGTTTTGAAGTCTGTGTTAGGGAACACATTTCGGTAATAAGAAAAATCCCCATACTTTCATGTATTTGCAATGCCGATTTCCCCAAGGCTGCTTGGTTATGATGGCTGTGTTGGGGAAACCGTTAATCGGGCCAATCAAAACGAAGTAGTTTGGACGTTTAGATAACGCTTAACATTTTACATTTATTCAATTGTTTATCTAATGAAATATAGCATTTTATTATTTGTGATAGATGCGTAGAAATATTCCCTATCAATTGATGCAAACATCTTTCCGATACAGTAAGGAATGTTCGAGTTACAAGCATTCGGAATCTTTCATTTTTTCTTACATATTCTGTGTTTATATTTATATTTATATCTTTGATGATTGTCCGATGAGCCAATTATGTTCGCTCTGGCCAACCCGCTTTCTATTTTGCTACCGTGTTGAACGGACGTGCACAATTTTTCACCTCAGAATGCATGCACGAAAGAAGCTCTATGCGTGTACTGGCTTGAACTTTTCAGAAATCTTTCAACATATTCATTCATTCAATGAGAATTGATTCAGATGCAACTTCAAACAAATAATTACTAAGCTAACGGTAGTCCTACGTCAACCTTGTCGTTGTATGCCCACCTCAAATTTTGACGTAGGACTACGTCTAACCGGAAGATATAGGGGGTGAAATGGAAATCTAGGCACTGAACAAGTAGGAAAAAATGCAAGATTTGGAACGCTTATAACTCGAGCATTTCTCAATAGATCGCAAAGGTTTTTGCATCAATTGATAGGAAATATATCTACGCATCTATCATAACAGTGTGAGAGTGTTAGTGTTATCGTAATCGTATGCTGTACCGAGCAAATTTTCATTCACGTTTTTACCGTTTCAATAGTCCTTTTAATTTATAATTCATTGTCGAGTACGTTGTTAGAGTTTTTCTTGTTGCGTCTTCAGTGAAGTTCGATCCAATCTGAACATTGATCGTGTGTGTTACGTGCTATCATCTATCATCTCCTGTGAAATTGCCTTCAAAACAACTTCCTCGCTACCGCCTCGCCAACAGCTTTTGGGCCTATTGTTACGCTTTCGAAGCATTGTTGCGTGCAAGTTTTCATCGAACGCTAACCGTGCACATCGTAGTCTACTGTAAGGCGCTTTGCATCACATTCATCAAGCATGGAAAATAATTGCGCCAAATGCAACCGGCCTATTACTGGCCTCGATCGTGTTACATGCCATGGTTACTGTGGTTGCATGTTCCACATGAATTGCACTAACGTGACGCGCGCTCTCATGAATTACTTTACGACTCATGGGAAAAACCTCTATTGGATGTGCGATAAATGCGCCGATTTGTTCAACAATTCGCATCTTCGAGCTATAACTAAAACTGCGGATGAAAAATCACCACTGACTATGCTCTCGGAGTCCATAAACAATTTGCAAATGGAAATAAAGAAGATTTCTTCTAAGCCCGCACTGACGGTGCAGTCCCCACAGTACAATAGATGGCCGACCGCTAGTGAGTCGGTACGTACTGCCAAACGACCCCGTGAATTTGAATCAGTACGTCTATCATCTGTGTGCCAATCCGGTTCGAAGCAGCTAACCTCGGATATCATATCCGTACCTGTCAGCGAAAAACCGACTAGCAAATTCTGGCTTTATTTGTCGCGCATCCGACCGGCAGTTACGAATGACGCAATTTCTGATATGGTGAAAGCAAATTTGGAGATGGACAGCGATCCTGTCGTGATGAAGTTGGTAGCCAGAGGGACGGATACCAGCAACATGTCTTTCGTCTCATTCAAAGTTGGTCTCGATCCTGCTTTGAAGAGCAAAGCACTTGATGCCACGACGTGGCCGGAGGGAATAATGTTCCGTCAGTTCGAAGATTATGGCCCACAAAAATTTCGGAGGCTGTCAACTGTGAATCCAGACTCACCATTAATTGCCGCAAGGAAACCACCATCAGCTGTCATCGGTTAAACCCAGGATGCATTGCCCATAGCACTAAGGGAGTCCCTGAACCACCCGACCAAGTCGTGCTTCCAGGTAGTTCTCACCATCAAAATTTCTGCTTTCAAAGTCGTCCTGGCCCTTCGGTTGTGGTCGGTGAAGGGATCTCCTTCCAACCTCTCTCAGGCAAGTATGCACATTCCTGTAACATCCATCTGCTTGATCCCTCTTCGTGTTACAGTGCAAACATGGTACCATGTGACGTTCAACTCCAAACAGACAAAAATCCTGATTATCCATCAAATCTCAACGACGTCGCCAACGTGCAAATTGCTCACACTGAGTTTCACGACGGTAATCATGATGGAGACGACATTATTGCTAGCTGTAGTCATGTTTATCCAGGACGCATTTTCTACAGCACTAAGGGAGTCCCTGAGCCACCCGACCAAGTCGTGCTTCCAGGTAGTTCTTCCTCTAATAGTTCCTGCTTTCGAAGTCGTCCTGGCCCTTCGGTCGTGGTTGGTGACGGGATCTCCCATCAATCCTTCTCAGGCAAATATGCATGCAATATGAATATTTCGTCTCCTGATCGTTCCAACGTTTCCAGATCTACTCCTGCAACTACTAACGTCATTAACAATTCGAAAAATCCTGGGCTGACGTTCTATTATCAGAACGCTCGCGGACTACGTAGCAAAATCGAGGACTTCATGACTGCCGTTACTGCTTCCCCATATGACGTCATTGTAATCACCGAAACATGGCTCGACGATGTCATTCCATCCCGGATGTTGTTTGGCGACAATTTCGTCGTATATCGAGGGGACCGTACTACGCTCACTAGCGATAAGAAACGTTCCGGTGGAGCTCTCATCGCAGTCAGGAAGAACATTCCTTCATCATCCTTCGAGGTAAACGAACTTCTTCTAGAACATGCGTGGGTTAGTATTTCCATTGGAAATCGCAAAATTGTTGTTGGTGTCATATACATCCCCCCGGATAAATCGAGCGACGTGCAGGTTATGAGGCGTCATACTGATTGTTTGGAGTCAGTCGCATCCAGGACTAACGTAGACGATATGATGATTGTTTTTGGTGACTATAACTTGCCAGGGTTAAAATGGATCAGTTCGGATAACGCATTTTGCACACTAGACGTTGCTATCTCGACAATTAGTCGATCAGGAGCAGTGCTACTGGACGGTATTAATTCTTGCAATATGCGGCAAATCAATAGTCTTCCTAACCGATACGGAAACATTTTGGACCTTTCACTTGTCAGTGAAGTAATAGACGGTGCTTTTACGCTGGACAGTATGAACGACCCGCTCATTGCAATCGATGAATGCCACCCGCCGTTCATGGTCACCCTAAATTGCAGCTCTCCCACGCGTTATACTAATGATGTCTTCGATCTTCAAGGGTATAACTTCGCAAAAACTGATTTCACACAGTTGTCTATTGTATTAAATCAAATCGACTGGTCCTCTGTAATGAACTGTCTCGATATTGATACTGCGGTCCACACATTCACTGCATCTGTTCGTCTAGCAATTTCTCAATGTGTTCCGCTGAACCGGCCACCCCAGAAACCGCCGTGGTCGAACGAAGAACTACGTAGAATGAAACGACGCAGCAAACTCGCTCATAGGACCTTCCGCAGATCTCGCTCTCTTCCAGATAAAATTGTATTCCATATAGCTAGCCGCCGTTACAGGCATTTGAACGACCAACTCTACCGCAAATATTCTGAATCAATCGAAAGGAACCTCAAACGAAATCCAAAATCATTCTGGAATTTTGTAAACTCAAAACGAAAGGAAACTGGGCTTCCAATCTCCTTATATCTGAATCAAAAAGTTGCAAACACTAGTTCAGAGAAGTGTGAACTTTTCGCCGAATTCTTCCGCTCTATTTTTGAAGTTGCGCCAGCGAATGAAGATTCCGTAGACCCACTGCACTTCACTCCATATGACGTGATTGAGCTGGATACGTTTGAGGTATCAACAGAAGAATTTGTAAAAGCCGTAAAGAAACTAAAATCGTCGAATAGTCCCGGCCCAGATGGAATACCTGCATGTGTTATTAAAAAATGCTCTGTCCAACTTATGAAACCATTGCTGCGCATATTCAACTTGTCCATGTCGTTGACCAAATTCCCGACTGACTGGAAATCTTCCTACATGTTTCCTGTCCACAAGAAGGGAAGCAAAACAGATGTCAGATGCTACCGTGGAATCACGTCTCTTTGTGCATGTTCAAAATTGCTGGAGATCATTGTTTCCAACTTTATGTTCAACAGAACGAAAGGACACATTTCTACAAACCAGCATGGTTTCTATCCCGGAAGGAGTGTAACCACAAATGTTACTGAGTTTACTTCGATCTGTCTCAGAAATATTGGACAGGGTAAACAAGTGGACACAATCTACACCGACTTGAAAGCAGCCTTTGATCGTGTTGACCACTCAATTCTTCTCCGTAAACTGCGTAAAATGGGCTCGTCTAGAAATTTTGTTCAATGGCTGGAGTCGTATCTCTGTAATAGAGCTCTTGCGGTCAAGGTTGGATCATCAACTTCAGACTGGTTCTGTAATCCCTCAGGAGTGCCTCAGGGAAGCAATCTTGGCCCTCTGCTATTCTCGCTCTACATGAATGACGCAACTTTACTTCTGGAGAACGGGTGCTATCTTATATACGCTGACGACACAAAAATTTTCGTGATCATTGATAACGAAGATAATTGTCGCCGGCTTCAGGAGCTACTGGACACGTTTGCACTGTGGTGCCGTGCCAACAACATGACCCTCAGCGTTCCAAAGTGCAACATCATCAGCTTCCATCGCAAGAAAGTTCCCCTGCTATTCGAATACGTTATCAATGGAACACCCTTAACGCGTGTGCAGACGGTGCGCGATCTCGGAATTACTTTGGACTCGAGCTTAACATTCAGAAACCATCATTCAGAAGTAATTGCGAAGGCACGACGACAGCTTGGTTTTATTGGAAAGGTGACGAAAGAGTTCAAAGATCCCTACACACTGAAATCGCTGTATGTCAGTCTGGTTCGTCCCATTCTTGAGACGGGTTCGATTATCTGGGATCCGTATCACAGTACCGCAACCGATCGCATAGAGGCCATTCAGCGAAAATTTGTGAGATTTGCGCTTCGCAACTTGCCGTGGAACGATCCGGTCAATCTGCCGCCCTACCAGGACAGATGCCAGTTACTAGGACTGGAAACACTAGAACAAAGGAGGAAGAATGCGAAAGCTGTTTTTGCTGCTAAGCTGCTGAACGCCGAATTCGACGCTCCAAACCTTCTGGCCCTAGTGGACATAAACGTTCCTGGCTACGCACTTAGGACCTTCGAATTCTTTCGCCTGCCACGATGGAGACAGGACTACAGTGGTAATGAACCAATACGAGCGATCATGCGTCATTTTAATGCCGTATTTTATATGTTTGATTTTAATGAGAACTCAGCTCAGTTTCGCACAAGGCTACGAAGAAATTAGAATTAAGTACTCTTCATTTAGACTATAAACGTTGGATGAAATAAAACAAATAATAATAAAACAAATAATAACGAATAACATTTCATTTTTCTTAAGATAAATAATTGAATAATTATGAAATATCAAGCATTGTCAAAATGCACTATGTGCCCATTTTTGATTGGTCCATTTTGTGCTCCTCAAATCGTACCGACCAAAACGGGCAACCAGAGCAGCAGCGAAATAGAATGAAGCACGATTGGAAAGGAAAAAGAAAAAAATGAACGAAACATTGGTCGCAGTCTCACACATGCGTAATTCTCGAGCCAGCCATTCAGCTTAAAAATCCCCGCTCCGCTGCCGTAACGATCATTCTCATTCAAACCGTACACCACATCGGTTTGCATCACAACACATCAACAAACCAACCCAAGCAGCCATGTCTGGATATGGTAAAGGAGGAAAAGTGAAGGGAAAGGCAAAATCCCGCTCGAACCGTGTTGATCTGGAGTTCCCCGCAAGGGTAGCTAGGCCGAGCGCGTTAGTACCAGTGCACCAGTCCACCTAGCTGGCAAAGCTGCTCGCGACGATAAGAAAACCCGCATTCGTAACAGAACACATTCGGTTCGGTGGACATCAAGACAACAGGCAGTTGCAGCGAGTGGCGAGTGGCAAACGCAATCTCAAAACGGCATCAGGTAGCAGAAAAAAAGATGTTGTTCTTTATACAAACTGCTTTGGTGGCAAATCCAGAACAAGGCGGCATCGAGGGCGTTTGAAATGGTTTTTTTCAAAACCACGAGTACTAAGTTTTCTAAATTGGAACCATTCCATAAAACAAGGCGCTTTTCAGGGCCATTAAACCTTCCAAAAAAGAGTTTAGGAAATACAGTTCAATGTTTTCTAAAACAATATCCAAAATAATAATAAAACACAAATTGATTATTTCATAATTTGTTTGCCAGGATCTGATGAGTATGTGAATTTGGCACTTGTTCTGAGCTTGTTGATTTTCACCAATTCTTAAACTGCTTCTAGATTGAAAGTACAGTAATTTACACTTATCTCGACATTTAGCTAATTGGACGGACCTGTAATGCGACATATTTAGTTGGACATTTTTGACAAATTATGACCCCACATTGAAAGTCGACACTGTTCCACTGTCATCGCAAATGTTCAATTACAGATTAAAATTACTTCCAATCCGACACTGAGTGGTGGTAATGCGACGTGCCATTGAATATAATTTACTGTACAATATGTCACAAGCTGGATGGGAAGAAATTTTCCAACTGTGAAAGCTGTGGCGAGTGGCAAACGCAATCGCTAAACAGAAAGGTTTAGCCGAACAAGATGGGGATATCGAGTGATAACAAAACAATAAACTCTTTAGATTGAAGATAATTTTGTGATCCTGAAAAGGACCCTTTTTAGCCTGCATGTGAATCCAACGAGCGAACAAATCGTAATGAATGTATTTTTTTGCCATCGCTCCCTTTTAACGCTCATTCGTTCGTCTCGTTGGACTCGCCCCTTTGGCTGAGTCTGCCGATTTGTCTCTATCCTGTGAGTGTGTACCGCTAGTGTATAAAACGCGCGGATCCCAAAAAAAAATCTCATTTTCTTTCAAACCGTAAACCAGTGTGGTTGTACGGCATCGTTTAACATCGCTTCGCATCAATGGATTGGTGCCGGAGCATCAGTATACCTAATAGCGGTTATAGAATTTTGGCCGCCGGAGTGCTCGAGTTGGCTTGCAAAGCTGCTCACGACAATAAGAAAACCCGCCTGCAGAACAGAGCCCATTTGGTTCGGTGGCATTAACTAGTTTCAGCGAGTGGCAAACGCAATCGCAAAACGGCAGCAGGCAGAAGAAAGAAAAAGTTTGTTTATACAGACTGATTTGGTGGCAAAACCAGTCACCGTAAAACACGGCGCTTTTCAGGGCCATTAAACCATTCAAAGAAGAGTTATTAAAAGTTTTTCACAATACCAATGCATTCTAAAGTGACATAATATGACATATAATATAAACTGTTTTTTTTGTTTATGCTTGTTCTTGAACTTATTGGTGGTTGGGGTTTTTTAAATTGATCATTCAGTTTTCACAAACCTATGCATGGTTCCCGAATTGAAAGTGGTTTCAAATTACAACACATTGTATGCAGGATGGCATTAACGAATTTTCTCGGTAGCAAGAACTGCTTTCTTTAGTTGATAACTGATGTTGAAAATTGACTGACGTTACATCTGCATTGTATAGAAACATAACTAAGGAGCAACATGATGAGCTATGTATTTCCTGCTGATCTGTTCTTATTTGAAAGGACTTTAATCCGAAGGTCATCCGTCCTTGTATTTACTGTTGGTTTTTCAGAACGCTTATAGCTCGTTTATTTCTCGACAGATCGTAGAGTTCGTCTCAGTTCAACTCCTGAATGAAAGCTGTCCCCTTTGTATAGTCCTACGTCACTCCGGTTATGTCCCCGACATTACCCACCCGTCTTTTTTTGTAGTTATTTTCACTATTTTGGCTATTTTCATGTTGTGTGAATAACATGATTGGTGTGCCTCGTGAACTTTGAGTGGTGAAACAGTACGTTTTGTGACCAAAATGTTGTGAAACTTTTGAGAAACATGATTTGTTTGTACATGAAGTGAAACACAAATGCTTGTCAGCCGATGAGCTTCACTGATAGATGCATACGCGTGGTACTTTATCGAACAAGACGATAACGAATGGAAGGAACTACAGAATGGTATATTCATCGTTTGTAGATAAGAAGTATCGGGGTTTTCCCACAGTAAAATGACGTACATTGGATTGTGTGTTTATTTTTCGATCGAACCTGTATATTATCAGTTAAAATCCAAAAATCTAATATGCGATTTAAAATGATTATCTACCATGATAGCTGTTGTTTAGTCTGTGATTTTAAACTTCACAAAGAATTTGGTGTTCATGGTTTGTTCAACCACTACAAATGTATCACGGTTTATAATCGAAAATAAAAATTCATTTGGTGAAAGCGGTCGTGTTGTGGATGCATAACTCGAATTTTAATTCTATAACTTACGTGTAATATGCTTAGATCAATGGCTAACATGTATTTTTGACGTATGACTACGTTTTTGACGTAGGACTACGTTTTTTATTTGGAGTACAAGGCTTTAAACTGTCATATATTTTTGCCGGCTGAACGAAGTGGTATGATAATCACTTCATTCGAAAAAAAGGTCCAATTGTTATATGCTTGTAAATTATTGACCAGAAAACTTTGTTTGTACATGAAGTGAAACACAAATGCTTGTCAGCCGATGAGCTTCACTGATAGATGCATACGCGTGGTACTTTATCGAACAAGACGATAACGAATGGAAGGAACTACAGAATGGTATATTCATCGTTTGTAGATAAGAAGTATCGGGGTTTTCCCACAGTAAAATGACGTACATTGGATTGTGTGTTTATTTTTCGATCGAACCTGTATATTATCAGTTAAAATCCAAAAATCCAATATGCGATTTAAAATGATTATCTACCATGATAGCTGTTGTTTAGTCTGTGATTTTAAACTTCACAAAGAATTTGGTGTTCATGGTTTGTTCAACCACTACAAATGTATCACGGTTTATAATCGAAAATAAAAATTCATTTGGTGAAAGCGGTCGTGTTGTGGATGCATAACTCGAATTTTAATTCTATAACTTACGTGTAATATGCTTAGATCAATGGCTAACATGTATTTTTGACGTATGACTACGTTTTTGTCGTAGGACTACGTTTTTTATTTGGAGTACAAGGCTTTAAACTGTCATATATTTTTGCCGGCTGAACGAAGTGGTATGATAATCACTTCATTCGAAAAAAAGGTCCAATTGTTATATGCTTGTAAATTATTGACCAGAAAACTTTGTTTGTACATGAAGTGAAACACAAATGCTTGTCAGCCGATGAGCTTCACTGATAGATGCATACGCGTGGTACTTTATCGAACAAGACGATAACGAATGGAAGGAACTACAGAATGGTATATTCATCGTTTGTAGATAAGAAGTATCGGGGTTTTCCCACAGTAAAATGACGTACATTGGATTGTGTGTTTATTTTTCGATCGAACCTGTATATTATCAGTTAAAATCCAAAAATCCAATATGCGATTTAAAATGATTATCTACCATGATAGCTGTTGTTTAGTCTGTGATTTTAAACTTCACAAAGAATTTGGTGTTCATGGTTTGTTCAACCACTACAAATGTATCACGGTTTATAATCGAAAATAAAAATTCATTTGGTGAAAGCGGTCGTGTTGTGGATGCATAACTCGAATTTTAATTCTATAACTTACGTGTAATACGCTTAGATCAATGGCTAACATGTATTTTTGACGTATGACTACGTTTTTGACGTAGGACTACGTTTTTTATTTGGAGTACAAGGCTTTAAACTGTCATATATTTTTGCCGGCTGAACGAAGTGGTATGATAATCACTTCATTCGAAAAAAAGGTCCAATTGTTATATGCTTGTAAATTATTGACCAGAAAACTTGTTTCAATAGCTTAAAAATTGCTTCGAAAACAGGCTCGGAAATCTATTTTTTTTTTATTGCAAAGTGACTGAAAAACGATCTCGCTCGCTCACCAAAGCACTATGCTCTCCCTATTTCAATTCTGTTTCTATTCTACTGTCAAGCTGAACGGAACCACTAATGAAAAACGATATATAGTGCCATTGGTGTCATCGATTATTTATCCGATAGCGGAGAATACGAAATGTGTAATATAGAAAATGTTTCACCATATCATGCAGTTATAGTACCAAATGTACATCAATCCCACAATAGATCTATAATTTTTGGGCGCTGAGGGGGGTATTATTTGCGCTGAACATTTTCAAGGAGGATTCGATTCTGAGTGATCATTTTATTCGAAAGATATAATGTCTACGAGTGGTATCCTTGACATTGCTCCTCTTCAGGACAACCAATTAGTTCAAAAGAGTCGAATTTTATGTACTTTTCTGTACACCAAAAAAATTCTACACTTATACTCATCCATTCACACACTTATAAGAAGAACGTTCAGCAGATTCACAAAATATCAACCTTGCGATTATATCACAGATATAACCCACCTCTAGTATTTTGACAATTTTCCCGAGGCCAACCATTTTATTTCAGAACTTTTAACAATTTAGCATTCGCACTCAGAGAAAATTGCCGTTTTGTTTACAGTTGATTCAAGTAGTCATTTGTGTGTAGTGAAATATCGGATATCGGTTCTCGTGCATTGCTAACGTGGATACCTCATGCTGATTGGCGTGGTTTTGATAAATTTGCGTTCCAGAGGAACTTTGTTTCCTCAACGTATTATTATTTGCGTTTTTTTATATTTCAGAGATATGCATACTCCAGTTCAAGCCGGAAGTCCTTTCTGGCGAAGATCCCTTCCATCTGGACAAGGATCGAACGCGTTTGTGTAATTTACACTGACATCGCTAATCACACGGCTACGGAAGCAACATGCAACGTTAATTGGCAACGATCACATATAAAAAGGCAGTGTGAGATTTTACTCTTGGAACACAAAATGCGAAAGTTTTTAGTGCTTTCACTTTGGATAACGATTGTTGCCGCTCGATCTGGCGGAACATGGTTCACAACATGGTAGACAAGTTTGGGGCGCATTGTTGGAGGACTTGATGCTCAGATTGAGGATTTTCCTTATCAACTATCGTTACGCATTCGATGAAACCATAATTGTGGCGCTTCAGTCATATCTGAAAACTGGTATGTAGCTATGTATTTTTAATAGATGTTAGCATTATTTTTTTTTAATTGTCAGAATGTTCCTGGAACGTTGGCTACTATATTGCAAATGATTAATGTACCACTTGTGAGCCAAGGCGTTTGCCGAAATTATTGGGAAGATGATATGGTTACTAGGGTTCCCGGAATAAATCGCCACAGAAAACGACTGCAACAGAAACCACCGCTTATAAAATGTGTAGTAGGCTATAAATATTGTGGCGCGGTATTGTATTTCAAAACAAGAATTAACCGGGCAAACGTATCGCCCCAGGCAAACGTAACGCCCCGGGCAGACGTATACCGTCCGACGCTCGCTAGAGCTCGGTCGGACATTGCTAAAGGATCGTATCCTATGTTTCAAACTAACCGGGCAATCAGTGGATCCCAGGTTTGCGTGCGAGACACCGCCGCTTCCGACGGCGGGTCGGCGGTGGACTCGGATTGCGTCATCTTGGCGGCATGGGCCGCCTCGATTCCTTATCCTCGCCAAATGGGGACTTCGTCCCCATTACATTGTCCTCAGAATAAATTTCGAAAAACGAGAACAAGAGAATAAATTTATAATAGAAATGTGAGGCACATGATGTTTTTCCCGCGCCAAATATTTCTAGCCTACTACACTTTTTCTAAGCGGTTGTTTCTGTTGCAGTTGTTTACTGTGGCGATTTATTCCGGTCACCGGTTACTAGCGTGTGTATTTTCATTTATTATTTGAAACTGATTTATATTATTTATTATGAAACTGATTTTGAGTACACAATGATGTGCGCTAAAGAGTTGAATCTATCTATTTGTTCTTCCGATAGTAGTGGTCCCTTGTTCGCAGAAGGCCGTCAAGTAGGTATCGTATCTTGGAGCGAAGCGACCTGTCAAGGAAGGATGCCAGGGGTATATGCTCGTGTTGCACATACTGATATACGTGGTTGGATTACCAAAGTTACTGGGATATAACTTGTGAATGTGAAGAAATGAAATAATCTATATATATATATATATATATATATATATATATATATATATATATATATCAAGTTATTGAATGGATTTCTGTCTGTCCGGCTGCCATACACATGAAATATAAATTTCTGCATAATTCAAGAACTAATCGAGCAAACTAAACCAAATCTGGCATGTGGAGGTGGTGGCAAGAAAGTTTTCTAAAGTGGTTCAACACTCCTCCCACCTTTCTGAGAGGGAGGGGGGAATGTTTCTGTGATGGTATGACACCCCTCCCTTCTCTGGAATAGAGAGGGGGTCCCATAAAAATACTACACATATTTCAACCAAAAATATTCCAACCAACCATGACAAATGGAAAGTTTCGGAAAACTCTGAAGGAAAAAGGGAAAATTCGGAAAATTAAATTCCCATATGTTCTAAAATTACAAAGTGACAAGTGCTGTTAGTCCATTTGATGTTTGCGCCCAATCAATGAACAATTTTGCGATTGGACCCATGAACTTGCTTATAGTAAGAAAACGTGAATGTTTGAAGTTATTGATAACAAAAAACGAATGTTGGGCGGGACGAAGTTTGCCGGGTCAGCTAGTGCGTTATATTTTTCGAACCAACATCGGCTATTGAACCAAATTTACACCGTTATTTGTCAAAAACATAACTAACAAGCCGTCACCTCGTTATTATTAGAAACTAGCTGACCCGTCGAACTCTCCGTCCCACCCAAAATTATTTTTTTGATGTGAATTCTTTCAAACATTCACGTTTTCTTACTAAGCGAACGTTCGTGGGTTCAATCGCAGAACTCTTCACTGATTGATCTTCTAATTGGCCTTTTCAAATTTTCTTTTACTGTCAATTAATTATAATTTGTGCCAAAACTCGTCATTATAATATAATTTTTTTTTCAGACACAATTTTCGCTCAAGGTTCTTGATTCATTTGCAAATAACATGTAAAATTTCTTTCATCATTTTCATTTTCAAAGCACGTTATTCTACTTGAGACTCCAATTGGACTAACAACGATGTCATTGTAGAACATTATTATTTTTTCCTGAACTTTCTCTCACTCAAACACTCACCATAACATTGATCTACGACTGATGAAACACTAAATTGGAGGAACTATATATTTGAATTGTTATTTGAAAAAGGGGTTATGGTACATGTGAGATATGGTTGAGCAGTCTAATACACGCAAAATGCACTCTACATGTTAGGAATTCATATATGAAACAATAAAATCAAAAATACAATTACTGAAGCTTTCATGTCAGAGTAGAGCCATTCAAAAAGGCCACTAATGAGGTTTGTGGAAGCATCCAAATATTCAAATAATACGTAACATGCTCAGGAAGGGAGGAGGGAATGCCTTGTGGAAACTGGTTTAGAAATGAATAGAAATGAGTCTAAACAATTTTATTCAAATGACCATGTAGGGAAATGGGAGTAGAAAAAGTAGGGAGTAGAAAAATGTTGGGAAATTAAAAAAAGAGAAATGGAAAAAAAATGGAAAAAGGAAAAAGGGAGTAGAAATGTTCCTTATTTTTTGAATTTTTCATCATTCACTTATACATAAATCAATGGCATCATTCGCTATCCAACTCTTGACGAGTAAAGTTCAGTGTCGGTATTGTGCGTTGCCACTTTTGCTATTGTGCTATTGGTACGAGTGAATCGTGTACGAGTGAAGGTCATTGCTGTCCGCTTTCGACCTGACCTTTTGTGAAGTGGAACGAAGGAACAAAGGAAGCAGCGCTCTTGCAGCGAACCGGATTGCGGCTGTTGAACTGATTCGGCATAACGGGATCGCCATCGCGTGACTGTCGCAAACGGGATTCATCATCACGTGGCTGCGTAAGCTATTCTTGCCATATTGTGTTTTCTCCGTAGCGCGTAGCCTCTGTCTCTCCTTGATTAGGGCAGTAGAGCGCATTATTGGAACAACTTATATATTAAGGTACACATATTTATTATTAATATTATTATTCAATTCATTTGTTCATTGTTTAATATTATTATCATAATTTTTTTTGACGTAGGACTACGTCTAACCGGAAGATATAGGGGGTGAAATGGAAATCTAGGCACTGAACAAGTAGGAAAAAATGCAAGATTTGGAACGCTTATAACTCGAGCATTTCTCAATAGATCGCAAAGGTTTTTGCATCAATTGATAGGAAATATATCTACGCATCTATCATAACGAATAACATTTCATTTTTCATGAGATAAATAATTGAATAATTGTGAAATATCAAGCATTGTCAAAATGCCATATGTGCCCATTTTTGATTGGTCCATTTTGTGCTCCTCAAATCGTACCGACCAAAACGGGCAACCAGAGCAGCAGCGAAATAGAATGAAGCACGATTGGAAAGGAAAAAGAAAAAAATGAACGAAACATTGGTCGCAGTCTCACACATGCGTAATTCTCGAGCCGGCCAGTCAGTCAATCCCCGCTCCGCTGCCGTAACGATCACATTCTTTGTGTGGACACCGACTGGACAACATCGTTGCTGGACGGGCTGGACGACGAGGGATCGAGTGCCTTTCTCAAGGCAAGAGGGCGGAGGTGGTAGCGCTGGAGTAGAGTAGAGTAGAGTTTTCAAAGGGCCTTTCTCAAGGCTAGAGACGAATGAACTGCTCTCTCTATAATACAAGACCTTCCTTCCTTCCTTCCTTCCGTAACGATCATTCTCATTCAAACCGTACACCACATCGGTTCGCATCACAACATATCAACAAACCAACCCAAGCAGCCATGTCTGGACATGGTAAAGGAGGAAAAGTGAAGGGAAAGGCAAAATCCCGCTCGAACCGTGTTGATCTGGAGTTCCCCGCAAGGATAGCTAGGGCGAGCGCGTTAGTACCAGTGCACCAGTCCACCTAGCCGGCGTTATATAGTTTCGGCCGCCGAAGTGATCGAGTTAGCTGGCAAAGCTGCTCGCGACGATAAGAAAACCCGCATTCGGAACAGAACACATTCGGTTCGGTGGACATCAAGACAACAGGCAGTTGCAGCGAGTGGCGAGTGGCAAACGCAATCGCAAAACGGCATCAGGTAGCAGAAGAAAAAAGTTTGTTCTTTATACAAACTGCTTTGGTGGCAAATCCAGAACAAGGCGGCATCGAGGGCATTCGAAGTGGTTTTTTTTTCAAAACCATGAATACTAAGTTTTCTAAATTGGAACCATTCCATAAAACAAGGCGCTTTTCAAGGCCATTAAACCTTCCAATAAAGAGTTTAGGAAATATAGTTCAATGCTTTCTAAAACATTATCCAAAATAATAATAAAACACAAATTGATTTTTTCATAATTTGTTTGCCAGGATCTGATGAGTATGTGAATTTGGCAGTTGTTCTGAGCTTATTGATAGTTGGGGACTTTCCTGATTATTCAATTTTCACCAATTCTTAAATTGTTTCCAGATTGAACGTACAGTAATTTACAATTAGTTCGACATTTAACTAATTAGACGGACATGTAATGCGACTTATTTAGTTGGACATTTTTGTAAACATAGAGATCCAAATGATGACCCCACATTGAAAGTCGACACTGTACCACTGTCATCGCAAATGTTCAATTACAGGTTAAAATCGCCTCCAATGCGACACTGAGTGGCGCTTCGGCACGTCGCATTGAATGTAATTTACTGTACAACATGTCACAAAGCTGGATGGGAAGAAATTTTCCAACTGTGAAAGCTGTGGCGAGTGGCAACAAATCGCTAAACAGGAAGGTTTAGCCAAACAAGATGGGGATATCGAGTGATAACAAAACAATAAACTCTTTAGATTGAAGATAATTTTGTCATCCTGAAAAGGACCCTTTTTAGCCTGCATGTGAATCAAACGAGTGAACAAATCGTAATGAATGTATTTTTCTTCTTCTTTCTTTGTTTTTAAGAGGCTTTAAACTTTGCAGTTCATTCGCCTCTAGCCCAGTGAAGGGCCACAATAAAACCAGTCCAGAGGGGACTGGCGAAAGGGAAACCAACAAAATCACTCATCAGATCTGTCCGCTCGACTCTCGGTTAAAGAAGAAGGTAGGAAGGGATCCTATGCTTCATAAGATATTTAATATATGCTGTAATAAAAAGTAAATATTTACTGATCCGAGCAGTGACGAAGCACAAATGACCTAGACTCCAAGTGCAGGGCGTGTTCCAAAAACAAAAAAAACACAAAAAAGGCCCTTCTCAGGAGGATGGGAAGGAAAGGAGTGGAAAGGATTTGGGTGGGATTAGAGGAGTGGAAGGGGGTGGGAGTGGCATGGGAAGGAAAGAGGGGAGGAGTGGGGTGTGGGGTGGGTGTGAAATGAAATGAAATACAGTTTTAATAAAATATAGTGGTTTTGAATTTAATGGTATATAGTAGAGCTGAAAAATGGAGAGGTTTATTTAATGAATTTATCCTCCTTGGTGAGTGTGGCTGTAAAGTTAGGAAATCAGTTAAGTAATGTAATAAATGGAATATATATGTGAGAATATGTATTAATAGATGCGTGTATATATATGTATGTAGTTACATACATGTATATACACACATGAACACGCATACATGACCGTGAAGTGGCGAACTGTAATAAATAAACAATTTCAAAAGTATTTAGTATTTCGATTTAGATTTTACCAAAGAAGTCGGTTTCTTTCAGAAACGCAATAAGATTGGTTTCTTGGGTCTCGTCTCTACTGAGGATATCTCGGAGACTCTGACCTATATTGTGTCGGGCTCGAGCATCTTTGGTATGTTGGCATTCTAATAGAAGATAGCTAACGGAAACGGGTGCTACGTTGCAAGCACATTGGGGTTTTTCGGCTCTGTAGAACAAGTGTGAGTGGCTGAAGTTAGTGTGCCCAATTCGAAGACGGGTAAGGACTTGCCTTTCCCTACTATTGAGACGGTCCTCCCAAGGGAGAGTGGAATTTTTGATTTGATGAAGATGAGTGGGACGGCTGTTTATCCAGTCTATGTCCCAACTTTCACGGACTTGCTGTTTTACCCAGCGGACAATGTCAGATGGAGGACAGGGCATGTCTGGGGGTTCCATTTTGCTGCCCTTGCCGGCCAATATGTCGGCGGCTGTGTTTCCGCGGATTCCTGAGTGACCAGGAACCCAGCAGAAGGAGATGTTTTTATCTGAAGCAGCCTCTTCTGTTTGTATTATCCATGGGTGTTTGCTGTTTCCACTTAGCAGATCATGGAGACAGCTAGCTGAGTCGGAAAATATTGTGGTAGGAAGGAAATCATGGGTGCATTCTTGGGTAGCTATTAAAAGAGCGAAAGCTTCCGCACTGAAGATGGAGCATTGCGGTGGAAGAGAAAAGCTACCTATGTATCTACTCTCAAAAATTCCACATCCAACTCCATCGGCATTGACTGAACCATCTGTATATACCTGGTGATTAATTTGAAAATTGGATGCAATGAGGTTATTGAAGCAAGCTTTGATTTTTGGAGAAGGGTCTCCCGCTCGGACAGCCTTAAGAAGATCAAGGTTAATGTTCGGCGGTTTGACGTTCCAATTTCTTCCCGTAGCAGATTGCCGTTCACAAATATTGGGGAGGTCTTTGTTTGTGAGGTTGTTGAATGATGTTTTGGCCCTGCGTATTAGTGGGACATTGTGGTCACTGTCGGGAAGTGACAGGTGACGGATGGCTTTATTTGTGATGGCTTTTGTCGCCAGGTGTTTGAAGGGAAGTTGACCACTTTCAGCCATTACGGCAAGAGTGGGGCTAGTGGGAAAAGCTCCGATTGCAATCCTGACTGCTTTATTGTAAACTGGTTGAATGGTGTTTAACACACCGTCCCCTCCGCGGCTGAAGGTGCCTATTCCGTATAGGATTTTTGGGACCAACCAAACGTTTACAATATTCAGCAGTGTTTTTCTGTGACCAGAGGCTAGGTTGCCTGCAATAGCCTTGATGATGTTCAGCTTCATTCTGGTGGCTATTTTGGTCTTTTGGGAATGTGGTAAGAAGTTGAGTTTCTTATCAAAAGTAACTCCTAGTATTTTCAATGTCCTCGTTGTGGGGATCGGGATTTTGTTAAGTTGAAGATAGGTTCTTCTACTGAGATGTTTTCCAATGTACATGTGCTTGGATTTCTCCGGGGAAATTTTAAAACCTGTTTTTAGAGCCCAGTTTTGGATGGAGTCTAAGGTTTTTTGAAGCCTCTTTCTCTGATTTAAGCCGAAGCAGCTCGTAGAGATGAGAGTTATGTCATCTGCATAGACTATGATCTTTATGTGATCGGGAATTAGTTCGAAGATGGATTGCATAGCAATGTTGAAAAGGGTAGGTGAAAGTGCTGAGCCTTGGGGGAAACCGTTTTCAGGGATTTTCAAAGAAGACCTATGGTTGTTGATGATGGTTTTGAAAGACCGGTTTTCAAGGAAACTTTTTATGAAGAGGCCTAACTTCCCACGAATCCCCCAGTTGAAAAGGCTTTTCAGCACTGGGTATCTCCATGCCCGATCGAAGGCCTTGGATAGGTCAAGTGAAACGATATCTATGTTCTGTAATTTTTCAGTTGCGTCGTTTAGGATTTTTTCGATTGCTACGAGGCAATCTTCTGTACCTTTCCCCGGGCGGAATGCGAATTGTCTGGAATCAATCAGCTTATTTGACTCGAGAAAGGTCGTTAAGCGTCGATTTATTATTTTTTCCATGACTTTCCCAACACAACTTAGAAGAGTGATGGGGCGGAAATTGTCGAGAAGATGATTGTTCATGTCTGGTTTCGGGATACAGATCATTAAACCCTCTTTCCAGCAACTGGGGAGGGTTCCACTGTCCCAGACTTTGTTGAGGAGCTTCAGAAGTGCTTTTTTCCCGAGATGAGGTAGTTTCTTTAGCATCGGGTAGCTGATGTCATCGGGTCCGGTGGATCCTTGTTTGACTTTGTTCAGTACCCAATCGAGCTCTTTGAGGGAGAGGTTTTTGTTGAAGTCAAATTCCACATCGGTATGAAAATCGATGGGATTTTTTTCGCATTCCGTTTTGTGGGTTTGAAAGGTTTGGTCGTAATTTTGATTGGAGGAGGCAGATGCAAAGAAATCTCCGAACGCCTCGGCGATGATTTTCCGGTCATTGGTGTATTGACCGTTAATAAGAAGATTATACTCTTTGCTTCTTTTCTTGCCATGAAGCCTACCAATCTTACTCCATAACTCCTTTGTCGACGTGTTAGGGTTAATTTCGCTGACGAATTTAGCCCAACTATTATGTTTGGCTGAATTAATGGCAGTTCGAGCTTCGTTGCGAGCCCTTTGGAACTCTGTGAGCAGAGTGGGCTTATGGGGGTTATCCGGATGGGCCTTTCTTAGTTTGCGCAAGGCCTTACGTCGACCTTTGATCGCTGCCTTCACCTCAGGCGACCACCATGGGACGCATTTCCTGCCAGGGATGCCACTGGTTCTAGGGATGTGCAACATTGCAACCTCAAGGACAACTTTGGAGAATTCCTCGGCTGTCCAGTCTTGTTTGGCGGAAAGGCGGTTTTCAATATCAAATTGATAGCCAGCCCAGTCAGCATATTCAAATTTCCATCTTGGCCTTGTTGGAAACTCTGGAGAAGATTGGCCGAAGGAGATGAGAATTGGAAAATGACCGCAGGTATCATCGTGAATGTTCCAAGAAAGTTTTGAAGAGAGTTTGTGTGATACCATAGTAAGATCGATGGCCGAAGTAGTACCAGTATGATGAATTCTGGTGTGTTGGCCGTTGTTTAGAAGGAGTAGGGAATGGTCGGAGATAAAATCTTCAATTATAGATCCTTTTTGATCGAGGTATGCGCCTCCCCAGGCGTATGAGTGGGCGTTGAAATCACCCATAATTATGATTGGGGCGGGAAGTTGGGAGAACAGATGGTCCAGTTGGCCTCGTAGAGTGGCCGGATTAGAATTATTAGTGATGTAGATGCTGACGACAGTGATTGGAAAGGGGTGTTTAATGCGTACTACCACTGCCTGAAGGTCGGTGGTAATTGCCAGAAGATCATGTGGAGTGCCATCCTTGATTGCGATTGCAACTTCGTGTTTAGATGGGTTGGGACCCTCTTTGAAGTATGTGATGTACTTTGGGATGAAGTGTTTGTTGAAATTGTTTGGTGTCATAGTTTCTTGAAGGGCTATGACTGTGGGATTAGAGCTCGAAATAAGAATTTTTAGTTCTAAAATATTTTGTCGGATACTTCTGATGTTCCATTGTATCCCGAATTTCTGTGTTGGAGTGAATGTGTTGGTGTTTTTAACTCTAATTCCTAAGTCTTGATTGTGTGTATGTTTGAACTATTCAAAGAGAATTAGTTCGATGTTCCTTTACCCTTGGAAAGAGAAGCTTTCTTGGTATTGGTGTTGTTTTTGTTTGGTGTAGAAGTCTTTGGGGTGTTTGTTGTGTTTGTGTTGTTTTTTGTTGAATGTGCGTTGCTGTTGTTGTTATTGTTGTTTTTTGTTTGATGAGTGTTGTTGTTGTTGTTTTCTGTTGGGGTTGTGTTGTTATTTGTTGTTGGTGTCTGTTTTTGTTCATTTCTTGTTCTTTTCTTGTCTTTATTAGTTAGGGTTTCATCTTCGGATTTTTGATCTGAATCTGAAGATGAGCCTTTCGCAATCTTTCTTTTATTTTTATTTTTGTTTGGAACATCGGAAGTATCCATGGAGATGACTGATTCGCTCTCAGATTCAGCTGTTGAACTATCAGTTGTCGAATCTGTCATGGTAGTGTCGAGTGTAGTATCAATTGAAGGGGTGCTTTCGCGGCTGGAAGAGGCCGAAACGGCCGAGGCAGTTGCAGCGCAGTTGCATTTACAGTTGCAGCTGGTTACTGATTTTTGCAAGTTGGAGAGTTTGTCTTGCAAGACACTTGCATATGTTGGTCCATTAATTTGTCCATTGTATTTGTCCTTTGCCTCTTTATAGGAGATACCATAGTCGACTCGGATTTTGGTAATATTATTTTCGCATTGCCATACAGGGCATTTCCTGTTCGAAGAGGAATGGTCCCCTTGGCAATTCACGCAAAATGCTGAAGCGTTGCAGGTTTGAGTTCCATCCTTTTGTTCTGGATGTTCTTGACCGCAATTTCTGCAAAGCGGGTTATCGCGTTTGCATCGTTTGCTTGTATGCCCAAATTTGTAGCATTTAAAGCATTGCATTGGGTTGGGATAGAAATTTCTAGTCCCAGCCCGAATAAATCCGAAATTAATAAAGTCTGGAACTACAGTTCCACGAATAGTCAAAATGAGAGTGGCAGTTGGCACAACAATATTATTCTCCTTCCTGGTGATGCGCTTGACATCGATCACGCCTTGATCGGAAAGCTCTGTAACCAGTTCGGATTCCTTGATGTCCATGACATCACGGCAAGTAACAACACATTTACGTTGGTTAAGGGTTGGGTAGTAAATCACTTCAATAGGGGTTCCGTCAATCAGTTGATTAATTAAAAGGAGCTTACCAATGATATCCTCATCCTTGGCCGTAAGGATATAATGAGTCCTCTTCTTGTCGTCTCGTTGCGGTCGCGCTGTGTAATATTTTTTTCCTACAGCGTTGGCGATCGTCTTACTTACTACGAACGGATTAGTCGGGATTACGTTCTCTCCTGTTGCACGAAGTAGCAGGATTTGCAGATTTCCGTTTATAGGTCGGCCCACCTTGGAGCGGTACGTTGGGTAGGTTTACCCTCGTACATGTTTGTAGCTCGGCCTCCCGGAGGCCCGGAGCTACTTGAAGCCATGCAGTTGTCTGGCTACACCCTAGGTATAGCAAATGACTGGGGTTTTCTTCGGGTTAAAACACTATATAATATTTATGGGGGCTTTACACTTAGGGATATGTGCCCAGAAATTCACACTTTTTTAACCAGAGCACTTGTAAAACCACCAATATCGCGTATAAGCTTTTGAAATTGTTTTCACCAGTCACTTCACTGTCCGTAAGTGCACGTCTTCTTTTTAAATTATATTTTATATTTAAAATCACTAATCGCTACAAATAAACTGCCAACACTGCCCAAAAGAAAAAAGGGGGCGTGGCGTTGGTGACGCCGAAAAGCGCGCGCTTTTCCGGCACGCCGGTAAGCACCGCTCACTGCGGTCGAAGTAAACGGATGTCGTCTGCTGCAGCAAATCTGTAAACTAAAACTATATTGAGGACTAACTTAGCCTTCAGAAAGGCTGCTAGAAGCAAAAGTTAGTTTTTTAGGTGTGAAAAAACAGGTAAAATCTGCAAACTCCTTCCAAGGCGCCAGAAGGTGACGTTCCAGTCCGAGATCCAGAAGCGCCGTGATGTATTTTTTTGCCATCGCTCCCTTTTAACGCTCATTCGTTCGTCTCGTTGGACTCGCCCCTCTGGCTGAGTCTGCCGATTTGTCTCTATCCTGTGAGTGTGTACCGCTAGAGTATAAAACACGCGGACCCCAAAAAAATATCTTATTTTCTTTCAAACCGTAAACCCGTGTGGTTGTACGGCATCGGCATCGTGGACGTAACAAAGGAGGACAAGTTAAGGGAAAGGCAAAGTCTTACTCGAACCGAGCAGGTGTGCAGTTCCCCGTAAGTGTATCCGCCAATTGCTCAGCAAGGGTAGCTAGGCCAAGCGCGTTAGTGCACCAGACCAACCCGCATTCAGAACAGAACACATCAAGACAACAACAGGCAGTTGCAGCGAGTGGCGAGTGTCAAACGCAATCGCAAAACGGCATCAGGTAGCAGAAGAAAAAAGTTTGTTCTTTATACAAACTGCTTTGGTGGCAAATCCAGAACAAGGCGGCATCGAGGGCGTTCGAAATGGTTTTTTTCAAAACCACGAGTACTAAGTTTTCTAAATTGGAACCATTCCATAAAACAAGGCGCTTTTCAGGGCCATTAAACCTTCCAAAAAAGAGTTTAGGAAATACAGTTCAATGCTTTCTAAAACAATATCCAAAATAATAATAAAACACAAATTGATTTTTTCATAATTTGTTTGCCAGGATATGATGAGTATGTGAATTTGGCAGTTGTTCTGAGCTTATTGATTTTCACCAATTCTTAAATTGCTTCTAGATTGAAAGTACAGTAATTTACACTTATCTCGACATTTAGCTAATTGGACGGACCTGTAATTCGACATATTTAGTTGGACATTTTTGTAAACATAGAGTTCGGGGTCCAAATTATGACCCCACATTGAAAGTCGACACTGTACCACTGTTATCGCAAATGTTCAATTACAGGTTAAAATTACCTCCAATCCGATACTGAGTGGTGGTAATGCGATGTGCCATTGAATGTAATTTACTGTAAAATATGTCACAAGCTGGATGGGAAGAAATTTTCTAACTGTGAAAGCTGTGGCGAGTGGCAAATGCAATCGCTAAACAGAAAGGTTTAGCCGAACAAGATGGGGAT
Source organism: Toxorhynchites rutilus septentrionalis (assembly GCF_029784135.1). Lineage (NCBI taxonomy): Eukaryota > Metazoa > Arthropoda > Insecta > Diptera > Culicidae > Toxorhynchites > Toxorhynchites rutilus. Next base: position 255,499,662 of record NC_073746.1, on the reverse strand, counting down.
ATCGAGTGATAACTAAACAATAAACTCTTTAGATTGAAGATATTTTTGTGATCCTGAAAAGGACCCTTTTTAGCCTGCATGTGAATCCAACGAGCGAACAAATCGTAATGAATGTATTTTTTTGCCATCGCTCCCTTTTAACGCTCATTCGTTCGTCTCGTTGGACTCGCCCCTCTGGCTGAGTCTGCCGATTTGTCTCTATCCGGTGAGTGTGTACCGCTAGAGTATAAAACACGCGGACCCCAAAAAAATATCTTAAGGTTTAACCTAACAAGATGGGAATATCGAGTGATGACAAAAACACAACACCAAAGGTTCTTTTCAGAACCATCAACATATTCATAAAAAGTAAACAGTAAACTAATCAATTTTTCAGGTAGATATGTAGGTATTCACGTAGAAGAAAATAAAATAATATATTTAAAATATATATTTAACAAAAGCTGTCCCCTTTGTATAGTCCTACGTCACTCCGGTTATGTCCCCGACATTACCCACCCGTCTTTTTGCTATTTTTTTTTAAGATTATTGTTAAAATCAATAATAATTTAGAAATAAGACAGAAATTTTTGTAAAATGGAGAATAGTGGAGGATCTCTAGAGATGGAGATCTCCGATAATGAATCTCATACAAGATCTGGGTAAAAACATAAACGAGTCCCTCATAAGGAAGATAATTCTTCTGGGGACGAATCCGCTCATCCTACCAAGCCCCCCTCTAAGAAAATTGCAAGCCTCCTTTCTCAACCCACTGTTACTTCCACTCCCCCTCTCCCATCTTCGATTTCGCTTCCCCCTTCTGATGCTTCCGATCCAACCCAATCCTCGTCCTCGTCCTCATCCTCATCCTCGTCCTCGTGCACGTCCACGTCTTCCCCCTCTGTTGTCTCCGCTCCACGTGTCAGAGTTTATCCAGAAGATGCACCTGGAACTGGCCCTTGGGTTGTTTTCCTCCGGTCAAAACCGAAAGGAAAAAACCTTAAAGTGATTCAGATCATGAAAGATCTGGCCAGATACACTTCTGTATCTGAAATTCGCAGGGTTAGACCGAACAAATTGCGAGTTGTAGTGAATGAACGGAAACACGCAAACGAGATTGTTGCTGATCAACATTTCACTCTCGAATATCGAACATTTATACCCTCCCATAACGTAGAAATTGAGGGGGTGATAACGGGTCTGACGAGCGAACAAATAAAAGCAGAAGGAAAAGGCAAGTTCAAGAAGCTCCCCTCAATGTAAGTGAAAATCTTGGACTGTCGCCAACTCGGGAAACTTTCCCATGATGGGGACCAAACTAAATTTACGCCGTCCGACTCGTTTCGAGTCACCTTTGCTGGTGCCGCCCTCCCTGACTACGTTATGGTGGACAAATTGAGACTACCTGTGCGACTCTTCGTGCCAAAGCCCATGACTTGCAACAAATGCAAGTCAGTTGGTCACACTTCGGATTATTGTGCCAACAAGGAGCGCTGTGCCACTTGCGGAGAGCAACATGAGGGGAAATCCTGCAGTGCGACTGAGCATAAATGTCCATATTGCGGGGGATCCCCACACGAGCTCTCAGTTTGTGAAAATTACAAAAGTCGCTGGGGGAAACAGAAGCGCTCTTTAAAGGAACGCTCGAAGCGCACATTTGTGGAAATTTTGAAGGGCGCTTCGCCACTGACCCAACAACAAGAACAACCAATCTCAACACACAATATCTTTTCCACGTTGCCAGTTGATTAAATGGAAGCGGACGCAGCTAGCGGGGGCACACCGTTTATTTTCAAAGGGAATTCCAGGCGAAAAAATGTGACCACTCCCAAAGTTCAAGAACAAGTCCCCACGGTTATATCCTCTGTTAGCTTGCCTAAAAAATCGAGTGCAGCGGACAAGCAAAACCAGGTTCCTCCTGGCTTCCGTGGGAATATTTCATCTTCGAACGACCCAGCACTCGAGGGGACATCAAAAACCCCAACTGTCCCTATTTTTCCGTCCAGTTCAACTTCCCAATCGGGATTTATAAAGTTGTCTGACCTTTTGGATCAAATCTTCAAGTGTTTTAATGTAGCCGACTTCATCAGAACCATTGTCATCTCAATGCTTCCAGTATTAAAGACAATTTTGCAACAATTGATGCAAACATGGCCCCTCCTTGCAATGATTATCTCTCTTGATGTCTAATTCAAATAGAGAGGTCGGAGATATCACTGTTTTACAGTGGAATTGTCGTAGTCTTATCCCTAAATTGGATACATTCAAAATTTTAATTCATAACTTTAATTGTGATGTTTTTGCTCTGTCCGAAACTTGGCTTTCTTCGCGAGATGATATCTCTTTCCACGATTTTAATATTATACGCTTGGACCGTGATGATAGATACGGAGTGGTGCTTTTGGGGATCAATAAGTGCCACTCATTTTTTAGAATTGACCTTCCACCTATTGGAGGGATCGAAGCTGTTGCTTGTCATGCAAACATCAGAGGCAAAGACCTCTGTATTGTCAGCTTGTATTGGCCTCCGAGAGCTGCGGTTAGCCGCAAACAACTTGATGACATGTGCTCACTCCTTCCTGAGCCACGATTGATCTTGGGAGACTTCAACTCTCACGGAACTGCCTGGGGGGAACAGTACGACGACAATCGTTCATTGTTGGTATATGACCTTTGTAACAGCTTCAATATGACACTTTTGAACACTGGGGAAACAACACGTGTACCTAAACCTCCTGCTAACCCAAGTGCTCTTGACCTCTCGCTTTGCTCGAATTCACTATCGTTAGATTGCAAGTGGAATGTAATCCAGGACCCCAACGGTAGTGATCACTTGCCAATCAAAATTTCCATCACCATTGGGTCGAATTCTTCTGAATCTATAAACATGGCACAAGACACATTGACTGGAAAAAATATGCGGACGCGATTGCTCTAGCCATCAATTCCAGTGATGGTTTACCTCCATTGGAGGAGTATAACTTCCTTTCTCGTTTGATCTATGACAGCGCGGTTCGCGCTCAAACGAAACCCATCCTAGGTTCCACCATTTCCCGAAGGCCTCCCAATCTATGGTGGGATAGCCAATGTTCCAAGCTTTATGTAGAAAAATCGAATGCATTTAAAGCTTTTCGGAAACGTGGAACCCCTGAAAATTTTCAAACGTATTTAGCCCTTGAAGATCAATTCAAAAACTTAATCAAAGGGAAAAAACGTGCTTATTGGCAAAATTTCGTGGGAGGTTTGTCACGAGAAACGTCAATGAAAAAATTATGGAAAGTGGCTCGAAACATGAGAAATCGCTCTTCAACGAATGAAAGCGAAGAATATTCACATCGATGGATTTTTAATTTTGCACGGAAGGTTTGTCCTGACTCCGCGCCTGTGCAAAAAATTGTTCGAGATATACCACAAGGTAGGTGCGATCTTGATTCCGAGTTTTCGATGGTAGAATTCTCTCTTGCTCTGCTTCCATGTAACAATTCTGCTTCGGGATCGGATAGAATTAAGTTCAACTTGCTGAAAAACCTCCCTGATGTGGCGAAACATCGCTTGTTGAATTTATTCAATCGGTTTCTGGAGAATAATATTGTTCCAGATGATTGGAGACAAGTACGAATTATAGCTATTCAAAAACCCGGAAAACCCGCGTCCGACTTCAATTCGTACCGCCCAATAGCAATGTTGTCTTGTATACGGAAATTGTTGGAGAAAATGATCTTGTTTCGCCTTGATCGATGGGTTGAAACGAATGGCCTACTCTCAGATACACAATATGGGTTCCGCAGGGGCAAGGGAACGAATGATGTCTTGCGTTGCTTTCTTCAGAAATTCAAATAGCTTACGCCGAAAAAAAAACAAATGGCTTCAGTATTCTTGGACATAAAGAGGGCCTTCGATTCTGTTTCAATAGAGGTTTTGTCGGACAAATTACACTCTCGGGGTCTGTCGCCTCTATTGAATAATATGTTATATAACTTGGTTTGTGAGAAACATTTGAACTTTTCTCACGGAGATTCGGCAGTAAGTCGGGTCTCTTACATGGGCCTCCCCCAGGGCTCATGTTTAAGCCCCCTTTTGTACAACTTCTAGGTAAGCGACATCGACAATTGCCTTACACAAAATTGCAGCCTAAGACAACTTGCAGATGATGGAGTGGTGTCTGTCGTAGGATCAAACGAATCCGACCTGCAAGGACCCTTACAAGATACTTTGAACAATTTTTCAACCTGGGCCATTGGGCTAGGGATCGAATTCTCCACGGAGAAAACAGAGATGGTGGTTTTTCCTAGGAAGCATAGACCAGCAAAACCAAAGCTTCAACTTTTGGGTAAACCGATCACTCATGCTATGTCATTCAAGTATCTTGGGGTCTGGTTCGACTCCAAATGTACTTGGGGGGCCCATATTAGGTATCTGAGTAAAAAATGCCAACAAAGAATAAACTTTCTCCGTACAATTACCGGCACCTGGTGGGGAGCCCACCCAGAAGATCTTATAATGTTGTATCGAACAACTATTCTCTCAGTGATGGAGTATGGCAGTTTCTGTTTTCAATCAGCTGCCAAAATACACCTCATTAAACTCTAGCGAATTCAGTATCTTTCTCTCCGTATCGCGTTGGGATGTATGCCCTCAACACATACCATGAGTCTCGAGGTTTTGGCAGGCCTACTCCCACTAAAAGATCGCTTCAATTTATTATCTCTTCGGTTCCTCATCCGGTGTAAGGTCATGAACCCATTGGTGATCGGAAATTTTGAGCAGCTGATCGAGCTAAATTTTCACTCCGGATTCATGAGTTCATATCATGAATTCATCTCCATGCAGGTTGATCCTTCTTCGTATATTCCCAACCGTGTTTGTTTCCCTGACTACATCAATTCCTCTGTGCATTTTAATCTGTCCATGAAGCAAGATATCCATGGATATTCAGATTACCAACGATCGAGGATCATTCCAACGATCTTCGATGAAAAGTATGGGGGTATCAATTGTGATAATATGTACTTTACTGATGGGTCCACTATAAACGAGTCCACAGGATTTGGAGTGTTCAACGAATTTTTTAGCACCTCACACAGTCTTCAGAATCCTTGCTCAGTATATATTGCTGAATTGGCAGCAATTCATTGGGCGCTGGACAGCGTCGCCTCACGACCTGTTGAACACTATTACATTTTAACGGATAGTCTTAGCTCTGTCGAAGCTATCCGTTCAGTGAGGCCGGAAAAGCACTCGCCGTACTTCCTTGAGAGAATACGAGAAATTTTGAGTGCTTTATCTAGACGCTGTTATGTCATTACCTTTATCTGGGTCCCTTCACATTGCTCCATTCCGGGTAATGAGAGGGCTGACTCATTAGCAAAGGTAGGTGCAATTGAAGGCGATATTTATCAGCGTCAAATCGCCTTCAATGAATTTTATTCTTTAGTCCGCAAAAATACCATCGCTAACTGGCAACGCAAGTGGAATGAAGATGAATTGGGCCGGTGGTTTCACTCGATTATCCCTAAGGTTAGCCTCAAACCGTGGTTCAAAAGTCTGGAATTGAGTCGGGACTTTATTCGCACCTTCTCCCGACTCATGTCCAATCACTGTTCGTTAGATGCACTACTCTTTGGTTTCAATCTTGCCAACAGCAATCTCCGCGTTTGTGGCCAAGGTTATCACGACATCAAACACATTGTTTGGTCGTGCGAGGTGTATCTGGTCGCCAGATCGAATTTAGAAAACTCCCTTCGGGCCCGAGGAAGACAGCCCAATGTGCCGGTGAGGGATGTGTTGTCTCGGTTAGACCTTGATTACATGTCCCATATATATGTTTTCCTTAAAGCTATAGATCTTCGTGTGTGATTGTCCCTACATCCTTATGCCGTCCTTTCCTTCCTTTGCGGGTAATTCGTCCCCTTGCTATAAATAGTAGAATAAGTTGAAAAGTAAATACACTATAGATATACGAATAGATTTATGAAATGAGTGTTCATCAACATTGTTACAATTTCCTTATATCCCATCCTTCTCCTAAAAATATGTCACCCTCCTAAACTCGAGTACACCGCGAGTAATCGGTTTTCCACCTTACTAACCATAGATGTAAGAAAATTGTTTATATATACATAGTTTTTAAATTATATTTAAGAATTCGGCTCCTTTAAACTTAAGTAACTGAGCCTGTAAAAATAAACGAATTAATAAAAAAAAAATCAATGGCAAATATCGTCCGGCATCTGCAGTAGAGTGTAAAAAATAGTCGATTCTCACCTCTGTTTCAACTTATCCCAGGGTTGAAAAAACAAGGAGTTGGCATGCTCAGAGCTATACGAAAAAAAGAAATTTCAATTTAGTTGTTTAAACAACTACACTTGTTTATTACTATTTGAATACCTGCCTGACAATTCCGAAGATATTTAATGTCATTTGTTCGGACCGATGAGTCAGTGCGCATAAAAGATTGTTTTGATTTCACAAACGACGAAAAGTAAACAAAGGCGCGGATGTGTTAGATAGTTATATCAAGTATTTCCGATTTGTGGCAGATCTCTTTTATGTTCTACTAGCCTACCCGGCAAACTTCGTCCCGTCCAAAATTTATTTTTCGTTATCACATTCACGTTTTCTTACTCAGCGCACGTTCATGGGTCCATTTACAGAACTGTTTATTGATTCATCTTCTAATCTGCCTTTCAAAATTACCTTTTGCTATAAAATTCCTAGTACTTCTACCAAAACTCGTCATTATAATATTATTATTAGGGAATTATTTTCAGACACAATTCTCGTTCAAAATGTCCCAACCACTTGCAAATAACATGTTTCTCCGTTACATGGAATAAATGTTTGATACAGAAAATATCATAGAATAAAGACAGCCCTAAATCGGACAATTCCTTCCTCGAGTTTTGCTCTTCTTCTTCTTCTTTGTTTTTAAGAGGCTTTAAACTTTGCAGTTCATTCGCCTCTAATGTTTTGCTCTTTTTTTTAATCTGTATTTAAGAGGCTTACAGCCTCCTGGGCTGGTTCGCCTCTGTAGCGACGGCAGTAGACATTGCCGCATGGTTAAACAAATGACATAAAATATATATAAAAATTAACATAAATTTGAAATTGAACGAACAACAATTTGAACTACCATTGAACCATTTCAAAACATTTTTAACTAATTAAATAAAAATTATTGGTGTTTCTCCACTTGCTGCCTACTTGCTGGATCAGATGGCTAGGATGTCCTCGGACCATGGCTCCAGGCCAGTGGAAAGGAAACCTTGCCGTTGAAGATACCGAAGTGTTCTTATTCCCCTTCATCGTGGAGGGGAAGAAACTAGGATCTTCGTGGCTGATCCATTGTACACGTGTTAGATCCTGAAGAACAATTCGGCATCTTTTAAATAGCAGAAAAGCGCTGCTACCCTCGCTGAATCGTCGCTTAATATGTCCCGTATACTACCGCTGATTCCACAGCGATTTAGCAGATCATCAAATTTGGGACAGCCACACAGGAAATGTTCGACGGAGTTGTGGATTTGGCAGTGGTCGCAGAGTAGATGGAAAGGTCCTCCGTTGAAACCGTGCGAGACCGAGCAGTGGCCGGTTCGCAGTCTGGACAGGATTCGTTGTTCTCGCATCATTTTAACGTCCTCGAATCCTGCAATCGAGCCCTTAACCTTTCTGAGGAACTGCCCTCTCTCTGCGAACCACTCTTCGGATCAGAAGGTGCGGAAAGAGTTGGTGATCCACAACTTCATGTCATCAAGCGGCACCTCCCGAGTGAAAAACGGTCTGATGTGACCGATTCCGGCAAATCGGTCGGCCGCTTCGTTCCCTGCAATGTCACTGTGACCTGGAACCCACATGAGCACAGTGTTGGGCAATAGGTTCTTCCTGACGGCCTGTACCCATGGGTGTCTGAACCTAGTCGCACTGATGGCATCAATGGCACTTGCAGAATCGGAGACGACCAGCAGCGGCTTGGGAGATGGGATGGTGGTTGCCTCGAAAATGCCGGACCTGGCAGATGTCTGCGACTTTTTTTGCTGGAAATTAATCTGTTACAGCCATTGCTTACCCCAAATCCAACTCCTGTTGGTCCTTTTGAGCCGTCCGTATACCTGATTTCGTGGAGACGGTATTTTTCTGCAATGATGGCCTTGAAGTGCTCTGGCAGACCGGCCGAGCTCACCCCAGCTCGGAAGTTGTTCCTGATACCGTTCTCCACGAGAACAGTTGGGAACCTCCAGTCGTTCGCCCCAAACCAGGATTGTTTTGCCATCGGGGGAAGGTTGGAATGTGCCACCCGCTGCAGTATCGTGTTACTGAGGACGATCAGGTGGGTCTCTTCCCTACCGCTTGTTTTCGACAAAAAACTGGCAGTCCTAGTTACAATGGTCGAGTCGATGATTAGGTTGAAGGGGGGTTCCCCAATTTCAGCGCAGACGGAGGCAGCTGGTGTTGATGGTAGGAGGCCGGAGACAGTCCGTAGTGCCTTATTATAAATCGGTGCCAGAGTTTTTGGGAGCTTATCTCCGGCCAAACACGTCAGCTCCAGACCATAGGTGAGGCGGCTGCTGATGATAGCTTTGGCCACCCGTAACCTGATCTTCCTGTTGTTGCTCCGGTGCGGTTTGGAAATGGTTTTCAGAAGGTTCAACCGGGTGGCACAGCTCTTTTTAACTTCCTCGAAATAGCGGAGGAAGCTAAGTTTGTGGTCGACCAACACCCCGAGAATCTTTAATGTTTTTCGACGAGGAATGTGTTCTTTGTACAGTTGGATCCTGTAGGTGGAACCTTCGTGCCTGTGGCCGCATATCACCATATGGCCGCTCTTCTTCGCTGAAAGTTTGAATCCTCTCTCAGCCGCCCACCGGCCAATGGCGTTGGTAGCTGCCTGTATCCTGATGCGTGGGATCCTGTGGGTGTCACCTACGGCCATCAGAAGAATGTCATCCTCGTAGACGAACACGAAGACTCCCCTAGGCAGGACCTGGAAAAGACTATTCATGGCGACGAGAAAAAGGGTGACAGCAAGAACAGAACCTTGAGGTACTCCTGTCTCCTCGTGGAAAACTCGGAAGCTGATGTTACCGATTTTGACTTCAAAGGTTCGGCGTGTGGCGATGTTTTTGATGAAATGAAGTAGTTTGCCGTCAATTCCCCATTCTGCCAGAGTTTTCAATACTAACGGGATCCATGTTCTGTTATACGCCTTTTTCAGGTCCAGTACTACCATCTCCACAAGTTGACGGTTCCTGTTGGCTTCGGCTATCACGTCTCCGAGGGTCGCGAAATAGTTGTTGGTACCCATACCCGGCCGGAAGGCGAACTGCCGATAGTCCAATTTCCTGTTTTCGGACAGAAAGGTGACCAGGCGTCTGTTCGCCATTCTTTCCAGGATTTTGGATGAACAGAAAAAAACAAACAACAAAGAAACAGAAAACGTTAAAGAAATTGGACAGTAGCCTTTGACGTTGTTGCTGCTTTGGCCGACCTTAGGTATGGGTATTACTAGGCTGTGTGTCCAACTCTCGGGAAATTCGTATGTACTCCACAGGTCGTTGAAGATGCCGAGAAGGACAGACTGTCCAAGCAGGGGCAGTTGTTCCAGTATCTTATAGTCGATACCGTCAGGGCCGGTTGATTCACCTTTCGCAGAACGTAGAGCGACGGAAAGTTCCTCGTAGGTGAAGTTCCGGCTAAGAGGATTATTGGGACGGCTCACCGGGACCACGAAGTTGGTGATCACAGCGGTATTTACTCCCTGTCGGCGGATGAACTCGGGGTCATATTCGGAGATGGAGGAAAGTCCCGCAAAATATTCTCCGAGTGTGTGATCTACCGGATCGTTAAGTGTTATACCGTTCACTCGAAGGATGGGGTTGTGTGGTTTCCTCTTTCCATTCAGCGCGTTAACTCTACGCCAGAGATCCGCAGAAGACTGGTTCTCGTTGATAGATTCCAGAAAACCAGTCCAACTTTCAAGTTTCGCCTTCCGGATTAACCGCCGTACCCTGATGTGTTGCGCTCGATGTCTGTTCATGGCAGCTTCCTTCATTGGGTCTCCTAGTGGTAATCGTTTAGCCACACGAAGAAACTTCCTCCGCTTCCTGACTTCCCCTTTGGTATCCTCGGACCACCAATGCAGCGCTTTTTTGCCCGGAGTGGTTTTCGTTCTCGGGATGGAGGCTTCGGCGGCCTCCATGATGATTTTGTTGAAAGTGGCGATGTTGGTCGGGTTGTCCCTAGATAGCAAGAAGTCGGAGGTTGTTCGAAAGGCTACCCAGTCAGCTTTTTCGAAGATCCATCTGGGTCTGCGAGTCGTGAGCGGTGGCGGGCCGTTGAAGCTAATGGTTATTGGGTGGTGGTCACTGCCATGAAGATCGTCGGCTTTGTTCCACCTTAGTCTACCCACCAAGTTGAGACTGGCTGCTGAGATATCAAAGGCTGTGGTGCTGGTGCCTCTACGAAAAGTGTCCGTGCCGTCGTTTAAGACCGTGAGCTCCTGCTCCTCCTGGAGGTCGGCGAAGATATTTCCCCTGACGTCTGATGATTGCATTCCCCAATCGCGTTGATGAGCGTTGAAGTCCCCCAGGATGACTATGGGGTCGTCCAAACCTTCTAACGCCTCAAGCAGCTTCCGTCGTAGTTCCGGGATTGTGCCACACGGCAGGTATATGCAGATGATAGTTATCGGAATCGGGGTCTCGAGTGTTGCAAGACGGAGCCCCGCTTGGTGTGCCAGTGTAATTTACCCCCGAGGATTTTCTGGATGTTTATTGGGGAAATTCGGAAACCTCTTGGAGTGCGATGATAGACGCGCACAGCTCATGGTCAAGGATCTCCAGTTCACCTAAGTTGTTGTACAGCCCATTGATATTGAAGAGCGAGGTTGGTGGGCAAATCTCGCCGCTGTGGGTGGATGGTGTGGCGGGGAATCGGAGGTGTAGTGGTACTGGCTGCGACGATTCCAGGTGGAACTCCACCGACGATAAGAGGTTGGGTGGCCCTGCCACTCGAAGGCAGCCCAGGGAATGTGGTAAGGTTCGTTGAGGAACTGGAACTCCCGGCCATAGCTTGTGTGAAATCTCCTCGGCTGCGTCTCCATGCATCGTAGATGTCAGCGTTAGACCGTGCTACAGTTGGCAAAGGCGGAGCAGGCCTGGTATGTACTTCCAGTGGAGTGGTTGTGGTGGCCGGAGTGGCCCAAGCGGCAAGACGAGTGGATCTTCGGCGGATTGGGGCATCAACTGTGGACGGTGTTGTGTCGGCAGCTTGAAGGGCCGCAGTGACAACGATGGGCGCTGTTGTCGAACGAGACAGCGGTGTACGACAGCTGGGGATAGGAGTCTCAGCCAGCGTTCGCTCACGATTCGGCGTCACTGTAATCCTCTATTCTGCTTTGCGACTCGGTGGTAGAAACCTCAAAGATGTCGATAAAGGGCAGCGGGAGTCGAACAGTGCTGATAGAAGGAACTCCAGCGAGATCAATCGGGGAACGAGTATTTCCACCCTTGTGCGTCCCGAGATCTGATGCAGTTCCCACGCTGTCCTTCGGGGAACAGACGTTACCGCCCTTGTGCGTCCTGATTTCAGGTACAAGTCCCACGTGGTTCGTCGGGGAACAGGTGTTGCCACCCTTGTGCGTCTCGAGAGTTGGATCGTGGGATACTGCTTTTCCTTGGTGCCGAGGGTTGTCCAGCAGTTCCGGGGGGGTGTAACGTCCGCACTGCTGGGGCCCTGCATACCTGGGGCACTGCTGCCCCGGCGACAGTTCGCGGTGAGGGACGCCGGAGGTTGTCCGTCGATTCCGGTGGGGCTGTAACGTCCGCATCTACGGGGCCCCGACTATCCCTACTGGAGAGCTGATTGGTGGAGTAGTAGCTGGCGACAAGTGAGGTTAGAGTTGGACGGGACATTATTTGGACTGGCGGTCCTTACCATTGATCGTTGTACCCTGGTCGCGGGTTGGGCCGGGGAGTGTCTGCAGGCAAAGTGGTTTGCCTACCTGATATCAGTGCACGATGACGGGTGTCTTTCGGTGGTTGAGTAAGCGGTGATTCGGATTTGCGCTTGTTTGAGGTCGTTGCTGTATTATCAGTGAGGTTTTCAGGCTGAGTGGTACGGAGAACTGGTGTGACTGGGGAAAGTATCTCTGTGAGGGTTTTGTCTTGGTCGTTTTGGTCTTCGGAGTCTATGTCGGATTCGGACGAGATCATCAAGCTGGAGTTTTGTTGCGATCCGCTCGTGTTTTTTTATGAACAGCGTGGGATAGTGTGGGAGATTTGGCCGGTCGAGAGGATGTGGATGTGCTCGTCAAAGTAGAGGTGCTGGGGTGGATGGCTGGAGCTGCCCCTTGCGATTCGGCACTACTTGAATTCCGCAGAAGGAGCCTGGCTTTCTGTAACTCCTTCTGTTGGAGAGCAATCGTGTCGTCTTTTTGTGCCATTTTCTTTTCCATAGCCGCTACGACGTTGGTTAACTTGTCGATTTTGTTCATTAGACTGGAGATCATTTCTGCGGTTTCTTTGTGCTTCGGTGCCGTGTGACTCCATCGAAGCGTTCAGGTTGGCAATGGTGACATCTTTCTCTTTGAGCAGTTTAATTAAGTCACTTTGCGTTTGGTCTGAGATTACCTTCTCAGTTGTCGCTTGGTCCGACTCTTTATTTGCTCTTGCCACTACTTGGGCAAAACTGACCGACCGACCAGTTTCTGCCGCAAGAATCGACTTTGCTGATTTATAGTCGACGTCCCGGTCGACTTCAATCTTCTGAATCAGGTTCTCTTTTCTGTATTCCGGGCATGAACGGGAAGCCAGATTGTTCCATTAAAATTCAGCAGTGTTGCACCGGCTACAGAACGAGGGCCGCTGGCATTTGTTTCCTTCGGCTGGACTCGTGTGGTTGGTCGAGCATGTGCCGCAAGTCTGGACTTCCTGTGGACACTTAAACTTAGTGTGCCCGAAGGCCTAACATTTAAAGCACTGCATCGGTGCGGGACGAAACGGCCTCGTTCTTACCCGTACATACCCGAAGATAATGTATTCTGGCGAATAGGTACCGTCTACAGTCAGAAACAACGTTGGTGTATTTTCGAAAGTGTCAGTACCGGTTCGTCGCTTTAATCTTCTTGCCGCTATAATTTTCTGATCCTTGAGGCATTTCACAATATCCTCCTCCGACATATTAATGGTGTGCCTGCAGCTAACGACACACTTCGAACGGTTTAAGAATTTGTGGTAAGTAATTCTTATTTTTGTTTCGTCACATAATTCTATTAACTGCAGCAGGGACTCGACCTGTTTATTTTTCCGGACTTTTAAAGCGTAAGTAGCGCCATTTACCTCCAGGAAAGCTCCATCAATAACCCCCGCACAATCCTCAATGGATTTTCTGATGAGAAAGGGTGCAGTTGGAAGAGCTGTTTCGTTTCCATCAGCATCCACACCAGTTAGACGAAGAACCTTCAGCTCACCGTGGTTTCTATTTGGCTCCATATATTCAGGCAACGTCGCCCCTGTATAGCTTCCTCCGATGTTCTGGTGGTTACTGTAGTATCGTAACCTTGCTAAATGTAATACCTCTCTTATGTATATATACCTTGGTATCGAGCTTCGAGAATCGTAGGCTATATGCGTATATGTAAGCTACAGGGGATTCGTCAATAAAAGATTCATTCGTGTTCTAACTGAAATGTGACCAGATGCGTTCTACTGCGTTCCTGTTTAATCCGAAGATCCTAGGGAAATACTACATTGGCGACGAAGATGACGAGCCCATTCGGTGAGTAATCTAAATGGAAAAAGTTGGCATCTACCATCTACGAAACATTTCTAAAAATATATAGAGATGAAATAATGGCTTAAATGCAGCATCAATATGTTCCATCCATGAAGGCACAGTTTAATGTAGGAGCATTTTTTTAATTGAAACATGAAAAATGCTCGATTTGCGAGAGAGCAAGAAATATATCGAAAATATGTTGCTTAAATGCAGTGGATCGAATGTGGTTTTTCGAAACAGCAAGATATTTATCTGAATCATTTTGCTTAAATGCAGGACACAAAAGGTTTGATTTGCCGAAGAGCAAGAAATTGATTGAAAAATGGTGCTTAAATGCAGTGGATAAAATATTTAAAATGGCCGGAACGAATTGGAAAAAAAGGCATCAGAAAAAAAAAGACGGGTGGGTAATGTCGAGGACATAACCGGAGTGACGTAGGACTATACAATGGGGACAGCTTTTGTTAAATATATATTTTAAATATATTGTTTTATTTTCTTCTCCTACGTGAATACCTACCTATCTACCTGAAAAATGGATTAGTTTACTGTTTACTCTTTATGAACATGTTGGTGGTTCTGAAAAGAACCTTTGGCGTTGTGTTTTTGTTATCACTCGATATTCCCATCTTGTTCGGTTAAACCTTCCTGTTTAGCTATTGCGTTTGCCACTCGCCACAGCTTTCACAGTTGGAAAATTTCTTCCCATCCAGCTTGAACATGTTGTTCAGTAAATTACATTTAATGCGACGTGCCGGAGAAACACTTTGCCACTCACTGAAACTAATTGTTGCCTTGATGAGCGCCGAACCGAAGCTGCTCTGTTCTTGATGCGGGTTTGCTGATTGTCGTGAGCAGCTTTGCAAGCCAACTCGAGCACTCCGACGGTCGAAACTCTATAATCGCTGTTAGGTATATTGGTGCTCCGGCAGCAATCCGTTCGGCCTAGTTACCCTTGCGGAGCAATCAGAATGCGACCAACAGGGAACTGGAGACCTGCACTGCTCGAGTGAGACTTTGTCTTTCCCTTAACTTGTCCTCCTTTGTTACGTCCACGATGCCGATGCCGTATAACCACACGGGTTTACGGTTTGAAAGAAAATTAGATATTTTTTTGGGGTCCGCGTGTTTTATACTCTAGCGGTACACACTCACAGGATAGAAACAAATCGGCAGACTCAGCCAGAGGGGCGAGTCCAACGAGACGAACGAATGAGCGTTAAATGGGAGCGATGGCAAAAAAATACATTCATTACGATTTGTTCGCTCGTTGGATTCACATGCAGGATAAAAAGTGTCCTTTTCAGGATCACAAAATTATCTTCAATCTAAAGAGTTTATTGTTTTGTTATCACTCGATATCCCCATCTTGTTCGGCTAAACCTTTCTGTTTAGCGATTGCATTTGCCACTCGCCACAGCTTTCAGATGGAAAATTTCATCCCATCCAGCTTTGTGACATGTTGTACAGTAAATTAAATTCAATGCGACGTGTCGAAGCGCCACTCAGTGTCGGATTGGAGGCGATATTAACCTGTAATTGAACATTTGCGATGACAGTGGTACAGTGTCGACTTTCAATGTGGGGTCATAATTTGGATCTCTATGTTTACAAAAATGTCCAACTAAATAAGTCGCATTACATGTCCGTCCAATTAGCTAAATGTCGAACTAATTGTAAATTACTGTACTTTCAATCTGGAAACAATTTAAGAATTGGTGAAAATTGAATAATCAGGAAAGTCCCCAACTATCAATAAGCTCAGAACAACTGCCAAATTTACATACTCATCAGATCCTGGCAAACAAATTATGAAAAAATCAATTTGTGTTTTATTATTATTTTGGATAATGTTTTAGAAAGCATTGAACTGTATTTCGTAAACTCTTTTTTGGAAGGTTTAATGGCCCTGAAAAGCGCCGTGTTTTATGGAATGGTTCCAATTTAGAAAACTTAGTACTCGTGGTTTTGAAAAAAACCATTTCGAATGCCCTCGATGCCGCCTTGTTCTGGATTTGCCACCAAAGCAGTTTGTATAAAGAACAAACTTTTTTCTTCTGCTACCTGATGCCGTTTTGCGATTGTGTTTGCCACTCGCCACTCGCTGCAACTGCCTGTTGTCTTGATGTCCACCGAACCGAATGTGTTCTGTTCTGAATGCGGGTTTTCTTATCGTCGCGAGCATCTTTGCCAGCTAACTCGATCACTTCGGCGGCCGAAACTATATAACGCCGGCTAGGTGGACTGGTGCACTGGTACTAACGCGCTCGGCCTAGCTACCCTTGCGGGGAACTCCAGATCAACACGGTTCGAGCGGGATTTTGCCTTTCCCTTCACTTTTCCTCCTTTACCATGTCCAGACATGGCTGCTTAGGTTGGTTTGTTGATGTGTTGTGATGCGAACCGATGTGGTGTACGGTTTGAATGAGAATGATCGTTACGGAAGGAAGGAAGGAAGGTATTGTATTATAGAGACTTTAAACTTTTGCAGTTCATTCGTCTCTAGCCTTGAGAAAGGCCCTTTGAAAACTCTACTCTACTCTACTCCAGCGCTTCCACCTCCGCCCTCTTGCCTTAAGAAAGGCACTCGATCCCTCGCCGTCCAGCCCGTCCAGCAACGATGTTGTCCAGTCGGTGTCCACACAAAGAATGTGATCGTTACGGCAGTGGAGCGGGGATTTTTAAGCTGATATTTTATTATGAAAAACACTGTTTGCTTGCTTGAATCAATTAATTTGGAGAGCTTTATCGCAATAAAAATAGCATTGGAAAGAATTATTGTCTGGTGTATTCCCATGAAAGTGTGTATAACGATACAGTTGATTAATTGATGTGAAGTCAAAGAGCAAAGTTGTTGAAGATGTGTTGTTTTGGTTTTGTTTACAGAGATGATCCAGACACTTGGGTTACAACTACGGCCTTTTGATTATGCTTCGTACTCCGATGATGTTGGCATAGAGTGGCGAAAATGGATGCGATCGTTTGAAACGATGGTCCGCGCAAGTCGAATCGAAGATGAAGAATGGAAAAAAGACTTATTGCTGCACTACGCCGGACCGAGTGTTCAACAAATATTCGATTCGCTCCCTGAAGCCCCCGGAACTGATATGCGCGGCCCGTTGTTGAATATCGAACATTACACTCCAAATATGACTGCCTATGAAGAAGCCAGAGCTAAGTTAAACGAGTTTTTCTTGCCGAAAGAAAACTCCACCTACGAACGGCATTTACTGCGACAAATGAAACAACTAGCTGGGGAGAGCATTGACACCTTCACCATCAGATTGCGGCTTCAGGCGGAACGCTGCGGTTTCGGTGACAGGATGGAAGAAAATATAAAGGACCAAATAATCCAGAATTGTCAGTCTGCTGTGCTACGACGTGATTTGCTTAAACGCGGAGATGCCAGTCTTGACGAAATATTGAGCGTTGCAAAGATTTTCGAGACTGTAGCCCACCAGGAAAAATCTTTTGCGAGCGTAGGTGAGTCGAAATCACACGCCAACGATGTCTGTAAGATTGAAGCAACATCTTATAAGAAGCGAATGAAATTCAGCGAGCAGAAACAGATGGAATGTCATCGTTGCGGGTTCTTCGGTCATTTCGCTAAAGACGACAAGTGTCCAGCGAATGGAAAGCTGTGTAATAAGTGCGGTGGCAGAGATCATTTTGCGAAGAAGTGCCGAAGCAAACTACCGAGGCGCGAGTCGAAAAGTGTGGATGGTAAATTGAAATTTGGATGTGAAGGAAATGACAATTCTCATGCAGGTCGTAAGGGTGACGAAATCAATATAATAAAACATGTAACCGATGAACAAGTGGAATACATCTTCAATGTTACAACAACTGGTGGTAACGGTGAAATGCCGTGCACAATTGGAGGAGTAACGGTGACTGCAGTTATTGACTCCGGTTCCAAGTATAACTTGATGAGTCAGTCTTATTGGGAGCAACTAAAGGACTAAAAGGTGGTTGTATCGAACCAACGACGAGAGGCACCAATGGCGTTCCAAGCTTACGGAGGACAATCGTTGCAGTTGATTGGTGTGTTTTCCGCCACACTCAAATTAGGCAATTCGAGCGGATTGGTTGAGTTTTATGTCGTCAAAGGAGAAGGCAAAATATTGATTGGCCGTGATACAGCTATGGCAATGGGTGTGTTGAAGATTGAAATTCCTGTCAATGGAGTAGAAGTTAGGAACAATCAGAGACATAATTGTGGATATCCCGATAAAGCCCGACGCTGTGCCAGTTGTCCAACCATATCGACGTATACCGGTGGCCTTAGAGAAGATGGTCGATAAGAAGTTGTCCGAATTACATGAACAGGGCGTTATCGAGCCAGTGAATGAGCCGGCGAAATGGATATCACCTCTAGTCGTGGTGCCGAAGGGTGTCGATGGTGATGTGCGCCTATGCGTCGACATGCGTCGCGCAAATGAAGCAGTGGAGAGGGAAAATCATCCTTTGCCCACTTTTGAGGATTTTTTACCACATTTGTCGAAAGCAAAAGTTTTCTCCCGTTTGGATGTGAAAAATGCCTTCCATCAGGTAGGTTAAACTGATTGATTTAATTTGTAACATGTACCGTCAATTGTTGACCGAAATAAATGCGATTATCGATTATTAGAAGTTTTACTATTTATGTTTATTTCAGGTAGAAATATCAAAAAGATCTCGTGAAATTACTACGTTCATTACACGTAAAGGCTTGTTTCGTTATACCAGACTAATGTTTGGAATAAACTGTGCGCCTGAGTTATTCCAAAAGACAATAGAACAGGTATTGAGCGGCTGCGAAGGGTGCCTTGTTTTCATTGACGATGTGATCGTGCATGGTTCCGATCAGAAAGAGCATGATATGAGACTTCAAAAGATTCTTCAAAGACTAAAAGAGTGGAATGTGGTATTGAATGAAGATAAATGTATTTATGGAGTGTCTGAAATGAAGGTCCTTGGACATGTCCTTTCGGTGGATGGTAACAAACCAGATGT
Source organism: Toxorhynchites rutilus septentrionalis (assembly GCF_029784135.1). Lineage (NCBI taxonomy): Eukaryota > Metazoa > Arthropoda > Insecta > Diptera > Culicidae > Toxorhynchites > Toxorhynchites rutilus. The sequence continues at coordinate 255,480,915 of NC_073746.1, read as the reverse complement.
AGACAAGTTAGAATCCATTCGACAATTTCGTGAACTCAAATCTGCAGAAGAGGTTCGAAGTTTCTTGGGCCTGGTTAATTATCTAGGCAAATTTATTCCCGATTTGGCGACTTTGACGTATCCCTTAAGACAACTAACAGTTCAGAAACGAAATTTTGCCTGGAAATCTGAGCATCAAACGGCATTCAAGAAATTGAAGGAGCACATGACATCTCCTACCACATTGGGTTATTTTGACGATTTAGGTCGCACGCAGTTAGTGGCTGATGCTAGTCCGGTAGGGTTAGGAGCAGTTTTGATTCAGATTAATGACCAAGGACCCAGAATTATTGCTTATGCAAGCAAGAGCTTATCTGATGTTGAAAGACGTTACGCTCAGATCGAGAAAGAGGCGCTAGCCCTTGTGTGGGCAGTTGAGCGTTTTCACTTCTATTTGTATGATCGGTCATTTGAGCTGATAACAGATCACAAGCCCTTAGAGGCAATATTCTGTCCAAGGTCGAAGCCGTGTGCTAGGATCGAAAGGTGGGTAGTTCGACTACAGTCCTATAAAGCAACAGTTGTTTACCGTCCAGGGAAATCAAATATCGCGGACCCGTTATCGCGATTGGCTATTACAAATTCCATAACTGGAGAGACTTTCGACGAATTCGCAGAACACTATATAGCTTGGATAGTTTCAAACGCATTACCGGTAGCTTTAAAAATAACAGAGATCGAAGAAGCTTCGGAAGCTGACAGCACTATTCAGTCAGTCCGACTTGGGATAGAGCAGGATGCTTGGTCAGAAGAGGCTGCACCAGAGCTGAGTTTTGCAGATAAGATCTTGCTACGATGGACTAGAATAGTGATGCCAGAAGCTTTGAAGAAGAGAACCTTGGATTTGGCTCATGAAGGCCATCCCGGTATGACCATCATGAAGCAGAGAATGAGAGCAAAAGTGTGGTGGCCGAAACTTGATATGCAGGTTGAACGGTACGTCAAAAGCTGCCGGCGATGCATGTTGGTTGCGGCACCCCCCGCTCCAGAGCCAATGAAGCGGAGAGAATTACCCTCAGGTCCATGGCAGCATGTAGCCATTGATTTCCTTGGCCCGCTTCCTTCAGGTCATCACTTATTTGTAGTAGTCGATTATTTTAGTCGATACATAGAGGTAGAGATCATGACGAAGACTGATTCCAACGAAACTATCAAGCGACTGAATTCAATTTTCGCCCGTTTTGGTCTTCCTTTATCGATTACTGCTGACAACGGTCCGCAATTTTCCAGTGAAGAGTTCCGTGGGTTTTGCGATAGCAACAATATAAAACTGATCAGCACGACACCATACTGGCCTCAACAAAATGGCGAAGTCGAACGACAGAACCGATCTCTTTTGAAGAGGCTGATGATTAGCCAAGCAGCAAATGTCGATTGAATTGAAGAATTAAACAAATATTTACTTATGTATCGCTCATCTCCACACTCTACTACGAAAAAAACCCCATCGGAAATGCTTCTTGGCTATAACATACGCGATCGCCTTCCATCGATTTATCAGCCGAGAAATGACGACGATGAAACTGCAGATCGAGATAAATACGTGAAGGAAAAAGGGAAGTTGTATGCAGACGACAGACGGAATGCTAAGCCATGTCCTATTTCCGAAGGTGACTACGTTTTGGTTAAGAAAATGACAAAGAGGAATAAACTGACGCCCAATTTCGAGCCTAAAGTATATAAAGTTCTCAAAAGAAACGGCGAGGAGGTCTTAGTGTCTGCAGAAGAATCAGGAGTGAAGTACCGTAGACATGTTTCTCATTTGCAGCGAATTCCTAATGACGTCAACGCAGATCCAACCCCAACAAAGAAGGATTCATTAGCCCCAGATAAATCAGATGATTCAGTAGGCGACGAAGATGGACAGTATTCGGAGGATTTGATCGAGAAACAACCGGCTGGAACGAAACGTGTAATCCAGAAACCAAGTTATATGCGAGACTATGTACAATCGGTACAAACTAGCCAGACAATGCGAAGCAAAAAAAAAAAATTAAATAAAAAGGAAGTGAATGTAGTATCGTAACCTTGCTAAATGTAATACCTCTCTTATGTATATATACCTTGGTATCGAGCTTCGAGAATCGTAGGCTATATGCGTATATGTAAGCTACAGGGGATTCGTCAATAAAAGATTCATTCGTGTTCTAACTGAAATGTGACCAGATGCGTTCTACTGCGTTCCTGTTTAATCCGAAGATCCTAGGGAAATACTACAGTTACCACCACCTTTGAGCCCTACGCACTGGGCGCTGGGCCGGGTACACCCGGCATAGCGGTGCCTCAGCAACTGTCAAACCACTATATATACCACTTTATAAGATGATCCACGTACAAAAGAGGGGGAAGCCCGACCCACACGCAATGATCGGCACGGCGTCTAAGTCCACGCAAGGCTCATTACTTTTTCGTTTTTACGAATAATACGTTTACCCAAATTGTTCACGAAATTATTTTACAGAAAGAGAGTCCAAATACTTGCGACCGGCACTGTACCGCACCATAGCTAGCGGTTTGACGAAAACAAAACAAACCAAACTTCACAATGTTCCGGTACACAATACAAATAAACAAATAAACGGTTCGCACACGGATTAAACTGGTGAAAACTCACGTCCACGGCCCGCGCGGCGCCCGTAAAGTTACCACGTACAATAGAACGCGGAAAAAAGGTGTGTAAACAGTGAATATTCGTAGCGGGAGGAAAACAATGTCCGCTCGCTACCAATATCAGTGTTGACTGGGCGAGTTTTGCTCGTATCAACACATTCGGCGATCCATTTTTATTTATATAGATAGCTTCTTCTAGAGGAGTGAATTTTATCACAATAAAATCCATTTCCACTTTCGAAGTCTCGCGTGAGCTGTGATCAAGTACGGACGTGTTGTCCGTTTGCTCCGTGTATAGCGTTTCCGCATTTCGGCATCAATTATGAAGTGAAAATCTGTTTCCGAAACAGTCCGAATCTTGTTAGAAAAGTTTAAATAACCGTGTGATAGATTTCAAATGTGTTAAATTTGTATAAATTGTATAAAGCGCCTGAAATTCCCTCGTGTGTGAAGTTTCTCGAAGCGCCCATTTCGTTTTTCTTTTGTATGCTCCGACACACAGGGCTGTGGCGCATGTGTGCGTGTGTGTAATGCGGTGGCATTCTCTGGGAGAAGATCGATGTACACCGTAATATGAGGCGGGTGTCTACACTATCACCGCGATAGTCCAACAAGCTAAGTACTTTTACTTTCTCACTCTCTTTCTCGTATTCTCTCTATTGAGTGAGAATCTTAGTGCACGTTCTTTATGGCAACTGTATAACATCGGTTATGGAAGGCTGTGTGGGAGTGTGGCCGTACGAATCGTGTGCAGTGGGATTGCAGCGGCATGCAATTGTATTGGTGTGAATGCTTTCCCTCGCTTTGCTCGGACTCGTCCTTTTCGGGCGGCCAGAGTGGTTTCTCTTCCTCATTTGTACAATCAAGTTTTCGTAAGATCCCTTATTCACAGTCACCGTAGCCTTGATTTTATACGAATATATGACGAGAGGAGGCGAGTAAATTTTTTGGCTTGATGTGGTCGATTTCTGGTGGGGCGAGGGGACACCGGCAACCACACCAGTGTAGTTCTGTATAGCTGTTCACTTCTCGCGATTGCATACGATTCATGCGGCCGCATCTTCGCACAGATGTGCAACAAATCTAACCGAAATGGAACCATATCGTATATCGTCGGATCGATTGTTCGGTTTTAAAGGAGTTTCCCTGGTTACCTTCTTAGGTTTCCATAAAATACTGTTGAATTCTCTAATTATTTAATTACTAAATTCTGTAAATATTTTATTGTCCAATTCTATAAGTCATTATTTCTTCAACTATCTAATAGATATTGAAATACATTGCCGGTCCAATTAATTTTAGAAGAATTTTCTCGGTCACCTTGTCAGGTTTCCCAAGAATAATATTCTACCGTCGCGATTGGAATTCGATAAAGGGTAGGCATGATATATAATGTCGCATATCACTGGTCCAATTAATTTTAAAGGAATTTTCTCTGTTATCTATTCAGGCATTTTGCGCCGTTTCGATTGAAGATCTATAAAGAGTAGGCATGATAGAATATGAAATATATTACTGGTCAGATTATTTTGAAAGAATTTTGTCGGTTACCTTGTCAGGTTTTCCAAGTTCAATTCTCCACCGTCACGAAATGATTTCGATAAAGAGTAGGTGTGATAAATAACGGCGAATTTTAATGGAATTTTCTTGATTACATTGTCAGCATTGGAGACAGCAACATCCCAATTACGAGAACACTTGTAATACTAACCTCGAGCCGACCGCGAGTAATCGGAAAACGAAAAAGAAAAACGTAGTATTACTTGTGACATTTTATTAGTACTTAGTTGAGTTTTCTATGCCAAATAACACGCCACACCTTCGACGATCTAGAGCCTACAAAGTTCCCTCTTGAGTTAATCGAGATTCGTGAATTAGAAGTAATTCGCTTTTTTCTTAGTCTATAAAGCGTAGCTAATGAATTACAAGATTGGCGCTGCTTCTTGACCTTTGAGTTGTGAAACAATACATTTGATGTTTACTTCCGAATAACACTCATGCATACGGAATGAAATACAAAAGCTTGATGAAATTAACTGATAAATTAAAACACGTGGTACTTTATCGAACAAGACGGTAACGAATGAAAGGAACTATAGAATGGTATATTCATCGTTTATACACCCAAAATTGATTTTTAGCTCATGTTTTGTCATCCCGATTTTTTTACATTAAATGAGCTAAAAATGACAGAAAATGCAATGACTCACAAATACTGGTAGGCATTTGTATAATATTGGGTTGGGGAAAAAGAAATGTCGTATATTGTCAATATATGGCAACACTTAAACATATCTTGTGTTGTTCTAATCGCATCGGGTCATACTATACGGCTATTTAAGGACGACAATCTGTGCTACAAGTGTCGTTTTGACAGTATTGTGATTGTCCTTTTAAGTCTCAAGTTATAGTGCGTCAAAGATGGAGTCCACCAAGCAAGAAATTCGTCATATTTAACGTTTTTACTACCTGCGAGGTAAAACTGCAACGAAGGCGGCCGAAAAAAATCGTGTAGTTTATGGATCCGATACTGTAACGATTCGCACAGCACAGCGTTGTTTTGATCGATTTCTTTCTGGTGTAGTGGCTGTCGAAGATACCCCGTACTGATAGGCCAATCGTCGTGGAAACCGATAAAATCGTTGAAATCATCCAAGTAGACCGGCATGTGAACACTCGCTCGATTGGCCAGGAACTGGGTATAGACCATAAAACCGTTTGGAACCATTTGCAGAAGATTGGATTCCAAAAAAAAAATTATAGGAGGTTGTGTCCAAGATACGACCGCATTGTTGACGTAGAACTACGCTGTTATTTTATATAAGTCGCTTGTTTATATCTTCGGATATTATTCTATAACGCTTTGGCGCACAATCTTAACGTCTGCTTCGCCATAACGTCAGTTTAATGCATTGATGCATCCTCAAAGGCACCAACGAAGCCCTTATGATGACGGAAAACAAACATTGTTAACTGCTTGGAAAAAGACTGAATTATGCTACACAGCTTGTACCCTGCTGTAACACCCATCGATGTGAATTCGCTGATGAGTTTGTCAAGAGCGACCGCCTTCACCACCAGCGGGGGGAGCTTGATTTGGTTGCTACCTGGGTAACGGCGTTTACATTTTCGACCGACGCGCCGAAATCGCCTACTTCGCTGTTGTTCGATGCGGTGTCACATTCGCGAAGGCTCGGTTCAGTGCGAGCGCTTTTCACAGCACCAACATCGCGTGCACCATTAGATGACGCTTGCCTCGAAATTTTATTGCCCCTGGCAATGCGTTTGTTTTTGCACGGCTCGAGCCTGCCTTCCTCTTCTTCTTGCTCATCACACACTACGCGAAGTGTCCAATTTATGACGCGGAAAGAAAAACACACGATACGAATAACGCCAAAACCGAACTGAAAAAACCACATGACGATATCCAAGTTGGATTACCACTGGTGGGGTCCAATCTTAGATCGAAGCGTAGCGAAAGCAAAGTGAACTGGATTGCTCAACAGTCCGATGCCGAATGAAAGTTTGCCTCGGCTAGATCCACTGTTTATACTCTAGGCAAGTATTCCCCTTCATTCTTCTACTTTTTCTTTGTTCACGGAGACCTTAAATCCTACGACTTCCCCTCCGTTGGTCGTCGATAAGTTGCTCGTTATTGACAGTTCTGTTCGGGAAAGCACACAAATGTACAGAACAAATGTATGGGAAAATGGAAACTCTCAAAGTTTTCATAAATTTTAACCATTTACAAAGCAGGGAATTCTAATATATAGCATATTAAACAAATCTTACGGAATTTCCGATTCGTTTAGTATGTAAATCGCCAAAATCCGTTCGCGGCAAAAATAGTTTTTAACGTTAACTTTATTTCATAAAAACGTGACCTGTTTCCTGATTTGGCACCCTTAATGAAAGACGTAGTTCTACGTTAAAAGCTGGATGTATGGGTGCCACACGAGTTGACGCAAAAAAATCATTTAGACCGAATCAACGCCTGCGAAGCACTGCTGAAACGGAACGAACTCGATCCATTTTTGAAGAAGATGGTGACTGGTGATGAAAAAAGGATCACGTACGACAACCTAAAGCGAAAAAAGTCGTGGTCGAAGCGCGGTGAGCCGACCCAACCATCGTCAAGCCCGGATTGACGGCCAGGAAGGTTTTGCTGTGTGTTTGGTGGAATTGGAAGGGAATCATCCACTATGAGCTGCTCAACTATGGCCAGACCCTCAACTCGGTTCTCTACTGTGAGCAGCTTGACCGTCTGAAGCAGGCAATTGACCAGAAGCGGCCATAAATGATCAATAGGAATGGTGTTGTTTTCCACCAGGACAACGCTTGGCCTCACACATCTTTGATGACCCGCCAGAAGCTACGGGAGCTCGGATGGGATGTCCTATTGCACCCACCGGATGTACACGGCCCAGAACGAGGTGGACATAGTTTTCCTTCATGCTGGAAAATGTTTTATAAGAGTAAAATTAGAAAACACTTTCCAACTTCAATTTGTAATGAGATGTAATATTATCACGCATCTGCGTAACAGCATCATTAGCTATGTTGATAGCGTGGTCGTGTAAAACCAGCCGGCCTTGGTTCGGTCCCCGTTGACGCCATTTGGATTTTTTTTGTGCTATCCCAAAAAAGATGAAAAAGTCACAGGAGGGTTGTGTCCGAGACACGACCGCATAATAGACGTAGGATTCCGTTAGTCTATCTGTTGATTTTTTATATGTTGGAAAATTAACATCGGCAAACTCTTTGATAATGATTTGGTGGCCCTGAAAAGAGCCGTTTTGTTTGGTTGTTCGGTATTGTTTGTTCACTCCACCAGTGTTTACCGAGTGATGATGACAGAAGGATGGCAAACAGTCGTTGGATAGTACGTATCACATAAAAGATGCTTAAGTGGAACGAGATATGATGAAAACCGCCCTCTGTGATCCTAGATTAGTTGCTGCCTGTGTTATGTATGGATGAAAAGAAAAAAGACTCACTAATTTATAATAATTAATTACCAATACCGAACACAATTATCAATTTTTCACATCAGTAAAAACATGTTACTTTAATGAAGAGAAAAATATTTGAAATGGAAAAGGTAATTTTCTTTTATAATTTTTAGTATCTGAATGTTTATTCAACCCAATGCGAATTTTAATTGGACTAACAACACCAACACCTATACTATATATAGAGCATGTGGGAAATCATATTTTCTAATATTTCTTCACTTTTCCAATTTTTCTCGCCGTATAAACTTTTCTTGAGTGAAAATGAACATAACAAAACAGACAATTTAAACAGAACGATCCGTTCTCGAGCGGGAACACACCTTGGTTTTTATTTATGAAAATTGAAATAAATCGTTTCATATATCAAGTGATTTTTAACACAACAATTTTACACTTACACTTGTGCTAAATTTTTCACATCGGTCATTGATATGAAATTTCACGAAGCAACCAACACTAAAGTTCCAGATTTAAATTTTATTTGCTAGAATTAATCGTATCCCTCACCCAACTTGGAATATGAAAATGCCCCCGACTTGCCCCCGAATGCCGAGTTCACCAAGGCACCTTGGTTTTGATGTCTATGTTAGGGAACACTTCTCGGTGGGAATAAAAATTCCCCCTACTTTCATCTATTTGCAATGTCGATTTCCTCCAGGCAGCTTGGTTTTGATGTCTCTGTTAGGGAACACATTTCGGTGGGAGCAAAAGCTCCCCCTTCTTTCATGTATTTGCAATGCCGATTACCCCCAGGTTGCTTGGTTTTGATGTTTCTGTTAGGGCACCGCCACATGTATCGTCAATTTCAATCAACCAAATGAGAGTATTTCCGTTAGGATAGGGATTGAGATTTTTCAATAGTTCGATAGTTAGTTTCATGACATATATTATTTTCTTCAATATGAAAAATGGTTATGGAGTGCCAGAATCGATTGACGCAAAAAATTCATCAATCCATCATGAAATGACTGAGCAATAAGCGTTTGAAATTGGATAACTTTCACGATGTGCTCGATTTTCGATTTTCAATTTGTACCCCAATATGTTCCCGAAAGGCGTAATCCTACGTCAAAAAGAAAGAGATGTCTGCTTCCATACATACAAACATTTTAAAGCGTTGGGGGACATATGACATTATTTGCCTATTGGCTTCAAGGCAGGAAATGACATGTTTTTTGTCGAAAATGAAATGCTTTCTGACCACGCTAGTTGGAATGTAGATAATAAATATCGGGGTTTTCCCAAAGCGAAATAACGTACGTTGAATTATGTATTTATCTTTCGATCGAAATTGTATATCATCGATTATAATTCAATATGAAAAGGAAATGTGTGATTTAAAAAGATTGTTATCTATTTGGAAGGCCGTGATTTTAAGCTGCTCAAACAATCGGGTATTTATCTTTTGCTCAACCGCTAGATATTATCGATTATTAAGGAAGAAAAAAACTTTCGTGGGAGGTGGGTGTAATAACTTGAATTTCAATTCCATAATATAAGATAATTCGGTTGTTTAGCTTTCAAATATTCGATTAAGTTGATTCCATCAGAGAAAGAAAATCTTCCCTTCTCACGCACTTTAATTCGTTGATCATTGAAAACTTCAACATGCATTTTGTTGATTATTTTTAACTCACTTACAGACACATTTTTAACTCACTTACAGAGTATATAAACAGACGAAAGTACAGGATTAAAAGTGTCGACCACAACCATTCCGGCCGTGCAAATCAGTCTACGAGCAAATGTGGGTCTTATGAAAAGTTACAATCATCATTCATACGTAACATCGGGTTTGTCCCAAAACAATTTGACGTGGATTGAAATGTGGTTTTTAATCTTTTCGCCGTACTTTTTTATCATCATTTATAATCCAGAGTATTTAAGATTAAAGGAAATTGAACTGATTGTTGTTAACATTTTATACAAATTTTATACACATAGAGGCTGATTACGAACACTCGTTACGTGAAAGTGTGTGTTGATATTTCGATCAACTATAGATCTTTTTTTTTATCCCATTTATTTATTTCAGGCTCATTAGAATTTTAGCTGTAACAGAGCCGAATTTTAATCGTGTACATGTCACATGGTTATCATATCTATAATTATAGCACATTACATTACACAGTTGCCATTCGCCAGTATTCCTTCTATGCCATTGCATATGGTACATTTACACAGTAGCCATTTAGGCGTAAGAGTATTCTGTATTGTATTTTTCTTCCATTATCCAGTTAGACCACCGGACAGCGGAGAAAGTTGATTGATCATTGTTGAGCTATTTATATAGAACAGCAGCCCGATGTGTCTTGCAGAGCAGAGCAGTTGTATGGATGAATCGATCTAATTTCGACCGTGGATCGATCTCCATCGCTGATGATTGTTGCGTGGACGTAGCTATTCTGTAACAACACAAAGATGGTCAATGAGGGTCCTGAGTTTTGAACTCACGATCGATCGCTTACTAAGCGAACGCGCAACCAATGTGGCTACGGAGACCCCCAACTATAGATCTTACAGGGTATGATTTAAAGGAACATTAAACTGCGAAAGTTGTTCTAATAAATAAGTTTTGAGAATTTTTGCTATTCAAACTCCATAGATGTGTGGGGTATCCTAAAGGTTGTCACTCAGAATGCATTTACGGCGTGTTATTTGAAATAGAAATCTCAACTAAGTAATGATAAAAATGACGCAAGTAATACTATGTTAAAAAGTTCCTCTAGGAACGTTGGTACCGTTTAAGAAGAAGAAGATGTGTGGAAGACGATTTCTTCGCGGAACTGATGTAAAAACTAAATACAAGACATCTCTTTTGTAGTTTTTCTTATTTATGCAAAATATCGGTTGGTTTTTCCTGGTGCAATGCAAAAAACCTTGTCTATGATCTTGTTATTCGACTCCATCGTGTTCCCTTCCGGTGGATACGAGTTTGAAAACTTTCTCTGAGCACGACAATGTATCAGCACATAACTACACCCAAACTAGCGTTGGCAGAAAACATTTCATCTCCGGCAGAAAAAATGCCTTTTCGTGTCCTGAATGGTCAAATGAGCAAATAAAATCATCTGTTCCAAAAGGTTAAAAATGTTAGGATATATGGGAGCAGACATCTATTTCTTTTTTTCTATTTTCATCTCTTTTAGAATTGCACCCAAAAAAAAAGTTCAAACGATGTCAACGGGGATCGAACCAAGGCCGACTGAAATGCAAGTCTGTGGAACACGACCACGCTATCCACATAGCTACTGGTCCTGTAGAATAAATGCGTGATAATATAACACCTTATTATAAAATGAAGTTGGAAAGTGTTTTCTAAGAGTAAAAAGAAGAGCTTAACGTGAATCTATGTCTGTCTCGGTCTGGGCCGTGTATGTGGCAAAATGTGCGAAAAGCTTTAATGCGTGCTTATTTGCAATGTGTCTCTTGTTTCGCTCGCTCATATTGACCTTATATTGCAATACCATATATATTATATAAATGCTATATTAGTATTTAGGAGTCATGACATTTTTTGTTATTTTTAGGCTCATTTAATGTAATAAATCGGGATGACAAAATATGCTGTAAATTGATTTTGTGTGTAGAGTTCATTGTGCGTTTGATTTCTCATTTTCAATGTATCGGGTGTATATTGTTGGGTTTTATGTTCATTGTAAGATCATTGTTTCAGCCTAACTACGTACTCATTGTTCCAACTTTTCCCGAATCCATCTAATCATCTGTTTCTCCCGCTGTTTCCCCTCTTCTATGACGGCTAATTCCCAATTCTATTCGGATTCTGTTTCTTGGGAACCATAGTGACGCCATTGTCGTTGTACCACTATTTGGTCGAATTTGAATAGTGACAGCTTCCCAAGTCGGGCCAGAAAAGGCAAACCATCTCATGGTGCTCCAGAAGAGGCATCAACGTGCTCTGAAGCACAGAACCATCTGGGGAGCAACAAATCAACGAAAAGCCACGCGCAACTATTGCTGCCCACTTTGGAGATGTGAGGTGCAGCCTCACTTGACGATGTGTGAACATAACCTGAGGAATATTATAAATTCATTTGGAATGACTTGACCCCTATTATCTGAGTAGAAGAGAGTCGATACTGTGACAAAATGGAACAGCTGTACCGTTAGAATGAGACGCGAACGTTCTATGTGAATGTTAACTGTACACGCAAAGGATTTGTACCGCGTGCAGATGAGTGCAATGATCTGAACGGAGATCTTCTTGCAAACGAAAGCGAACAAGTCAAAAGGTGGATGCAGTGTTATGACTGAAACCTCATCGTCCATGCAGCAAACACATGCGGAAGAGTAATTGACTTAGGACAGTGGTTTTCAACCTTTTTTGCTCATTTCCCCCTTTACGAAAATTAATCCCAGTGCTTCACCCCTATCAGTATTTTGTAAGAAAGTCTGTAGCACATCGGTAAAGTAATGTAAGAATACAAACGGTTTTCAAGTTATATTCACAACAAATTTTATTTTATACTTATATCCAGTGTTGCCACACGGACAGATTTATCTGGAAAGGTACAGATTTTTTTGTTATTTTTGGTACATATTCTGTACGGTACAGATTACAGATTTTCGTCAAAAAGTACAGATTGGTACAATTTTTTCCAAAAAAATCTAGATATAAAGTAAGCAAGTAAATATAATATTCTCTAGTAAATAAATGAGTATTTTTCCATATTTCATGATTTTTCTCTACAATGAATAATTCCAATGCTACAAATTTTTGCAGAAAAAGTGCAGATGAGAAAGATTTTTTTCCTTCTGGTACAGATTAAAATGTGGCAACACTGCTTGTACCTGATTACATAAAAGGTATATAAAGTTTGGCAAGTCAGTATGGCACCTGCGCCTGAGCGATTTCCGCCAAAATCGTAATTCTTGAGAACGTTGTCGTTGGTTGTCATTTCTTCGATATCCACTCTGTTACGATGTTTTGTTCCTATCAGCAGCATTGTAGGAAATCCAGATCCGTATAAATTCTACGCAAAAGACAACAACAACGCTAACGCTTATTCCGCATGTCAGGATAAGGATCGACCATTTGTAAATCGTTTCGAGTTTGTTCTGAAATTGATCCGAAACTTAATAAAGTAATTCCCCACCGGTTGAAAATCACTGACTTAGGAGAACCCACACCCGACGACACGGCTTTGGCGCATGGCTTGCAGGTAATTGGGGTAAAGATTGGGAAGCTGCAAAATGTAATGCTATAACTATTTTCGGATTTACAAACGGATTTTGGTGATCTGCATACCAATCGAAACGAAACGATTTGTCTAATACCATATGCATAAAAAATGGACTAATTGTGGATGACGAAGAAAAAAAAAACAAAAGATGATTCAACGGACCAAATTCTCTCTTAATTTGATTCGATTTGATTCGATTCGTAATAAATAAATTGAATTTTTCATTAAAAAACGGTGGAACACACTCATAGCTAGACAGGACACATATACAAATATATACGATTGATAAAAAACATGAATATAATAAATAAAAATAATAAATAATTTTAAAAAAGTTGTCTAGATCTTAGGAAGACGGCATAAGGTAGAGATACATACAACACAAACTCAGGTGTTATACACAGCCCATACAACACACATATTCATCGCAACGGTTGGTACGACTGTACGAGATGCATGGTGACTCGACCCGAATGTGACTCAGCGGGTTCCTCGGAGTTCGTCGTCCGTGCTCATGTTGAAGTGCTGGCATTCGACCCACATCCTGGTAATGAGATCGCAACCGAACCAGTGAAGCAGAATCCACGTAACCGGAAGTCAACCGCACCGGAAGTTCCAGTAAGAAGCAGACCCAGATCCAGATCGACGTCCAGGACCGGAACTGCAGCAACGACCTAGTGTAGAGACACGAATTTCGGACGTTTTTTCGAGCTCCGTAAAAATAAAACAAAGAATATTTTTACTTTCCATTACATCATTATTTGTTCATCTATCTTTCAACAATAAAATAATAATTGAACAGAGAAAAAATGTTCATAACTAGAATAGTTACAACCCGATGAAGTGAGGAATTTTAAAAAAAGGTGTGCCATGGCGTACACGATTCCAGCCCTTCTGGTTATTTGAAACAAAAACAAATCGAACAGATTCTGAATCAGTAAAGATGCCGTTATCGCATGAACATCGGATAAGTCAAAAACTTTTTTTTTGACAAATTGGTGGCCGTTTGAAAAACAAAATGCGGCCTAAAACGATTTTTCTTACGTTTCCCGATTTTTTTTAAATTAGTAAAATTCAAAAAGTATCATTTTTTAGAGGTTCATGCGATAGAGAGAAGTATGCGGATTGCATTCATATAAATTTGACATGAATCGGTTCAGTAGAACTTGAGATATCGTGTACGCCACTTTGAGAAAACTAGTTTCGAGAAAAACGCGTTTGAAGTTCATTGTTATGGCTGTACCTGGTTAGATACCGCTTCACAAAAATGGCTGACTCGATAAATAATAGGATTTTCGATATGTCCTTTCTAGAGTATATTCTTAAATGCCTAAACTACAGATATATAACGGATTTTTTTTTGTTTTTTTCAAATTTCTAGACTATAATACTGCCTTAAAGCCTCTATAACTTAACACATCATCATCATCATCATCATCATCATCATCATCATCATCATCATCATCATCATCATCATCTTCATCATCTAATACATAATCTTACTCCAGTCTGCGAGCATCTAGCAGTCTTGTGCTGGTTTCTTTGCGTAAATCACTTTTTTTTATCTCATTTGTTCATTTTTAGCATTTTAGCTGTAACAGAGCCGAAATTTAATCGTGTACATGTCACATGTTTATCATTTCAATAATTAGCACATTACACAGTTGCCATTTTTCGGCGTAATAGTATTCCTTCTATACTTCTATTGTATATGGTACATTACATTACACAGTAGTCATTTGGGCGTAAGAGTATTCCTTCTGTTCTTCCATTTTCCAGTTAGACCACCGGACAGCGCAGACAGTTGATATGATCATTGATGTGTTATTAATAGAACAACAGCCCGATGTTTCTTGCAGAGCAGAGCAGTTGTATGGATGAATCGATCTTATTTTGACCGTGGATCGATCTCCATCGCTGATGTTGCGTGGACGTAGTTATTCTGTAACAACACAAAGATGGTCAATGAGGCCCTGATTTTTTAACTCACGATCGATCGCTTACTAAGCGAACGCGTAACCAATACGGCTACGGAAAGAATGAATATTACAATTTAGACTCCACCTACCCGGAAGGGTACGATTATGTTGTCAACATATTGAACACCGTTATCGCTGCGCTTTCCATTCAGCCTGTATCAAGAAAGCAAGGGAGAACTTAACGGCGAACGCTTACGTAATATAAATGTTCGCCCCGGCTCCCAAAGGTTATTTTTTTTGACGTAGGACTACGTCTAACCTTTCAATATAGGGTGCCCATTTCAATATTTCGGTGTGAAAAAGTGTTCAGTTTTTGAACGCTAATACCTCCTCAATTAATGAATGGATTTTGGTTCCAAATACACACATTGATAGGAAATATCCTCAGTAATTGTTTATATGCTACACATTACGGTTTTTCAGCTCATATAAAGTTCAAATTGATGAATAGCTGTTCGCTGCGGGAGTGCAGACAAAATGTATGGGAAAGTAGGGAATTCTTTCTTCCAATTTTTCATTACAAGCAACCACGGGTACAGGCGAAACGTATGGAGAAGATGAAGGGGGAGACAAGAAGGCGATTATAAATAAATATAGGCGGTCGCTACAACGTTAACTATATAGCTATATAAACCACATGGCCACATTCTATCATCGGACGCCAAGCAGGAAAGACGCTATCTTGAAATTGATTTTCAGCATAAGAGATATCGCTGCAATTGCCGGAGATGTATGAGGTGCGATACCGCAAGAGTGAGAGTCAGGAGTTTCAATGGGATGTGGAGCAGGAGAACCTATAGAAGTGTGTTAAAAGCGTGGATGCGTCGCGCCGAGTGAATGAGTGGCTAATCGCGCTCGACTTGATAGAATGCTGGAGTTTTTGAACGGTTTTATTTAGCTGTGACATATTTGTATGTTTGTATGTAACATGTTTGTCTATGGCGCTGTACCACATTAATTGAAATTTGACTCCTTTTCTGTTGACCTGTTGATCTGAAATTTGGAACACACCTTTATCTCTGCAGTCATTATAAAACTGCGTACCGCTGCAAAATGATGAATTACATATTTTCTCAAAGCCCCATCAATATAAGTATCAAATGAAAGGGATTGACTAGTAGAACACAGTTATTCATGAGGAGTGCAAAGCTCAATTGTATCACGATACCAGACGGTAAATTCCTATTACGATAGGCTTGCCATCAAGTGTGTGTTCGTTGCAGGCTGAACAATAACCCCTACAACATTTGCATCGCACGAAATTTACACAACAAGTTTTGATTTTTTTCGTATTTGAATCTAAACGTTTAAGTGTTTGCTGAGTGCTGAAGTTTTATTCTATCATTTGATTTTTTTCTATAATTTCGTACATTAAAAGTTGGTCATTCTGGGATCTGTGCTCCATGATTTTCGAATAATGGACACCACTTGATGTAGTCCTACGTCTCTCCGGTTATGTCCCCGACATTTTTTTTTATCCCTTTTGTTTATTTTAGGCTCATTAGCATTTTGGCTGTAACAGAGCCGAATTTCAATCGTGTAAATGTCACATGTTTATCATATCTATAATTAGCACATTACACAGTTGCCATGTTTTCGGCGTTAGAGTATTCCCTTCTATACCATTGCATATGGTACACATTTACACAGTTGCCATATAGGCGTCAGAGTTTTCGTTCTGTTCTTCCATTATCCAGTTAGACCGGACAGCGGAGACAGTTGATTGATCATTGTTGAGTTATTTATAGAACAGCAGCCCGATGTGTCTTGCAGAGCAGAGCAGTTGTATGGATATTTCGACCATGGATCGATCTCCATCGCTGATGATTGTTGCGTGGACGTAGCTATTCTGTAACAACACAAAGATGCTCAATTGAGGGCCCTGAGTTTGAACTCACGATCGATCGCTTACTAAGCGAACGCGCAACCAATGTGGCTACGGAGACCCCCGTCCCCGACATTACCCACCCGTCTTTTTTAACTAAATGAATATAGTCAGAAATTCGATTAAGAAGCAGTTACATTTTATAAAACACCCGAAAACAAACCATATTTTATTTATTTTCCTTCTTTGTAACTGTTAGTCCCAGTGATCAACGTATTCCCAACAAAAAGACCATTGTCGGTTCACGGGGACCGACGAGAACCACACGGAAAGTTCAGTGTCGGACCCAAGGCACCGTGTTAATATAATACATCGCACGTAGCGGTGCGATTTTGTTCGCAACTTCAAATCCAAGGTTAGGGGAGCTTCTGTATTTTTGCATCCTATGCACACCTTATTATTTGTTTTTACGCGTTCCCAAAGTAGATTAAAGTGGTTAAGAAATGTGGAATAACGATGTTGATGGAACAAATATATAATTGCATGTGACCCAGTATGTGTCGATTGAGGAAAAGATCGCCGCGTTAGCGCTCGCCGGGGAAGGTTTTCATGATAGTTTGAGACCCTTCCCCCCTCTCTAAGGGGGGGCTGCCATACAAATTAAACACAAATTTCTACATTACTCGAGAATTAACCAATCAAATGGAACGAACTTTGGCATGTGGAGGTTTTAGGGTGCAATAAATGTTTCTATGGTGGTTAGATACTGCTCCTCCCTCTCTTAGAGGGGGCTGTCATACAAATTAAAAACAAATTTCTTTATAACTCGAAAACTAATCAAGCAAATGGAGCCAAATTTGGCATGTGAAGATTTTAGGGGGCACGAAATGTTTCTATGATTAATAGACACTCCTCCCACCTCCCTAAGGAGAGAAGAGGGGAGGGGTCTGTCTTTGTTCTATCATATTTTCTGTATCGAACATTTATTCCATGTAACGGAGAAACATGTTATTTGCAAGTGGCTGAAAAATCTTGAACAAGAATTGAGTCTGAAAATAATCTGACATCATAATGATGAGTTTTGGTAGAAGTGCTAGGAATTTTTTAGTAAGAGGTAAGTTCAACGGGGTCGATTAGAAGATCAATCATTGAACAGTTCTGCGATTGGGCTTATGAACTTGCGTTTGGTAAGGAAACGTGAATGTTTGAAGGTATTGATAACAAAAACACCTTTTGGGCGGGACGAAGTTTGCCGGGTCAGCTATTATGATATATATATATATAGAGCGATGTTGCTGCAAGCAGCAGATCGTGTGTGTATGAAGAAAGGCTGAATCAGCATCACTCGATGATCGTTGCGTGGAGGCAGTTACTCTATAATAACACTCAAAGATTGTCAATCTGAGTTTTGAGCTCACGCTGAATGGTTTCGTTAGGTTTCAGCAGCTCGTAGTAGATCACGCTCTTCTAATTCGACACATTCGACACATCCATGACAATTTCACCGTGTAGTCAGTATTGATGGTTCGTACGGATACAATTATGATATTTTGTTCCTAGGATTCTCAAGTTTCATGTCATGTTGCAGTACTTTTGTTTGGGAATGGAATTAGCATTAACGTAACCTGGACCCATCATTATTTTCCCACGTCTTATTCGCTAAGATTGAAGATAAGCTTGCTAGATAAGAGTATACAACTGGTATAGTATAAAAGGCAGTCTTCTTCTTCTTCTTCTTCAATGGCACTAACGTTCCTAGAGGAACTTCGCCGTCTCAACGTAGTATTACTTGCGTCATTTTTATTTGTACTTAGTTGAGATTTCTATGCCAAATAACACGCCTTGAATGCATTCTGAGTGGCAAGCTCTAGAATACGCGTGATCACAGTGCAAGTCGGAGGAAATTTCTTTGACGAAAAATTCCCCCGACCAGAACGGGAATCGAACCCGAACACCCGGCATGTTAGTTATGACGCTAACCACTCGGCCAAGGGAGCACTAAAGGCTAAAAGGCAGTCATGGTGATTAAATCTGAATTAGTAAGGTTCGAAGAAACAATGAAGGCCATTATCATTCTTACAGTTTGTGTAGTGACCGCATTCGCGGGTATCCATGAAGATTTGTGGCGTGGAACAAACAAGCGGTGGCCTACTGGAATAGACGTTTTCGCAGCTCCTATTTACGGCGGGAGAATCATTGGAGGGGAAGAAGTACCGATTTTTTTTTTTATATTAAATCGTTTATTTTTACAGGCTCAGTTACATAAGTTTAAAGGAGCCAAACTCCTGACTGTATTGTTACAAGTATATATAAACATTTTTCCTTAATTCTAATGTTAATGGTGTAGAAAACCGATTACTCGCGGTCTACTCGAGTTTAGAAGGGTGACATATTTTCTTCAGGAAAAGGAAGGGATAAAAGGATATGTTGACAATGTTCACTCTCACATTCACACTCACATTCATTACACTCAATTCTTAAGCCTATCTTATATCTAATATGTATTTACATTTCACCTTATTCTATTGTTAATAAGAAGGGATTTGATTTCTCGCGAAGGAAAAGGAAAAGGAGAATATAAGGATATAAGGACAATCAGACACGAAGATCGATAACTTTTTTAGGAAGACATATATTTGGGACATGTAATCAAGGTCTAAACACATCTCTCACCGGCACATTGGGCTGCCTTCCTCTAGCCCGAAGAGAGTTTTCTAAATTCGATTTGGCAACAAGATACTCCTCGCACGACCAAACAACGTGTTTCGATGTCGTGGTAACTTTGGCCACAGGCACAGATATTGCTGTCGGCAAGATCAAAACGAAAGAGTAGCGCGTTTAACGAACAGTGATTGGACATGAGTCGGGAGAAGGTGCGAATAAAGTCCCGACTCAAGTCCAGACTTTTGAACCATGGTTTAAGGCTAACCTTAGGGATAATTGAGTGGAGACACCGGCCCAATTCATTTTCGTTCCATTTGCGTTGCCAGTTAACGATGGTATTTTTACGAACTAAAGAATAATATTCATTGAAGGCGATTTGACGCTGATAAATATCGCCTTCAATTGCACCTACCTTTGCTAATGAGTCAGCCCTCTCATTACCCGGAATGAAGCAATGTGAAGGGACCCAGACAAAGGTAATGACATAACAGCGTCTGGTTAAAGCACTCAAATTTTTTCGTATGCTCTCAAGGAAGTACGGCGAGTGCTTTTCCGGCCTCACTGAACGGATAGCTTTCGACAGAGCTAAGACTATCCGTTACAATGTAATAGTGTTCAACAGGTCGTGAGGCGACGCTGTCCAGCGCCCAGTGTATTGATGCCAATTCAGCAATATATACTGAGCAAGGATACTGAAGACTGTGTGAGGTGCTAAAAAATACGTTGAACACTCCAAATTCTATGGACTCATTCATAGAGGACCCATCAGTAAAATACATATTATCACAATTGATACGCCCATACTTTGCATTGAAGATCGTAGGAACGATCCCCGATAGAAGGTAATCTGGAATATCATGGATTTTCTCCTTCATGAACAGATCAAAATGTACAGAGGAATTGATGTAGTCAGGGAAACAAACACGGTTGGGAATATACGAAGATGGATCACCCTGCATGGAGATGAATTCATGATATGAGCTCATAAATCCAGAATGAAAATTTAGCTCGCTCAGTTGCTCAAAATTTCCGATCACCAATGGGTTCCTAACCTTACACCGGATGAGGAACCGAAGAGATAATAAATTGAAGCGATCTTTTAGTGGGCCAAAACCTCGAGGCTCATGGTATGCGTTAAGGGCATACATCCCAACGCAATACGGAGACAAAGATACTGAATTCGCTCGAGTTTAATGAGGTGTGTTTTGGCAGCTGATTGAAAACAGAAACTGCCATACTCCATCACTGAGAGAATAGTTGTTCGATACAACATTATAAGATCTTCGGGATGGGCTCCCCACCAGGTGCGGAGAAAGTTTATTCTTTGTTGACATTTTTTACTCAGATACCTAATATGGGCCCCCCAAGTACATTTGGAGTCGAACCAGACCCCAAGATACTTGAATGACATAGCATGAGTGATCGGTTTACCCAAAAGTTGAAGCTTTGGTTTTGCTGGTCTATGTTTCCTAGAAAAAACCACCATCTCTGTTTTCTCCGTGGAGAATTCGATCCCTAGCCCAATGGCCCAGGTTGAAAAATTGTTCAAAGTATCTTGTAAGGGTCCTTGCAGGTCGGATTCGTTTGATCCTACGACCAACACCACTCCATCATCTGCAAGTTGTCTTAGGCTGCAATTTTGTGTAAGGCAATTGTCGATGTCGCTTACATAGAAGTTGTACAAAAGGGGGCTTAAACATGAGCCCTGGGGGAGGCCCATGTAAGAGAACCGACTTACTGCCGAATCTCCGTGAGAAAAGTTCAAATGTTTCTCACAAAGCAAGTTATATAACATATTATTCAAAAGAGGCGGCAGACCCAGAGAGTGTAAATTGTCTGAAAAAAACCTCTATTGAAACAGAATCAAAGGCCCCCTTTATGTCCAAGAATACTGAAGCCATTTGTTTTTTTGCGGCGTAAGCCATTTGAATTTCTGAAGAAAGCAATGCAAGACAATCATTCGTCCCCTTGCCCCTGCGGAACCCATATTGTGTATCTGAGAGGACATACACCGCTCAGCTTTTGAGACGTGCAGATGTATATTTCGATTGCGCTTATCACGAGTGAAGCATATAACCGTTGACAATTTATTTTACTGTACTGTGCCGCGTCGCGTGATAGGTGTTCCGCGATGAGGCGAGAAAACACGTTTAAAATAGACTATTCTCAATTCGCCGTTAAACCATCGGTAGAAAAGCTATTTGGTTTTTGTCGTTCGGTTCTCGAATTGAAGATGGAGGACATCAAACGACTTCAGTGCCACAGAGGTGATGGATGTGCGTTCGTTAGTGACTTAGCTCTCGCACAAAAAGTTGTCGACGAACATGACGGGAAACATGAAGTGGAATGTGATGGGAAAAAACATACACTTCGGATAACGCTGGAAGATGGCAGCGTCGAAGTACGTGTTTACGATCTCCCTGAAGATGTATCGGAAAGGAAGATCGTCGATTTTCTTACTACGTTCGGTGAAGTAGTCTCGATCCGAGAAGTAACGTGGGGCGAAAACAATGAAGCCCAAGGCATACCGCTTGGCATATGGTCTGCTCGTATGTTGGTGAAGCGGAATATCGATTCGTGGGTAACCATCGACGGAGAGCAAGCATTTGTCGTATACAAGGGACAGCTACACTCCTGTCGCCACTGCAAAGAGCAAGCGCACACTGGCATATCATGTGTACAGAACAAAAAGCTTCTGTACCAGAAAAGCTACGCGAACGTGGCGAAACAACCTGGACAAACTAACAGGTCAACTACCGGTCAACAACCTAAGAAAGCAGCCGCTGTGGGACCGGCAAAAACGAAGAAGTCTACCGTGCCACCACTGACATCGTCGCAAATGTTTCCAGAACTGCCGAGTGTCACGAACCAGGAGGAACCTTCTGGTTCGAAAACGCACACAACCAGTCACCCCGAAAGCACATCAGCTCCAAAAACGAATACAAGCAGCCAGCCTGCCGCTCAATCTCAACGAACCAAATCGTCTTTACTAGCGCCTCCGCAAGCTATCGTAGCTGTGGACGATTTTTTCAAGAAGCCAGCGTTGCGATCGCAGAGCAAGATTAGCAATGGTAACGAAACTGATGACTCTACCACATCTGTCAACAGCAGACCGAACCGTGGAAGACCGGCTGGTAAGAAGCCTCGCCGAGACGACACCGACGGAGAGAGTTTTGAAGTAATGTTAGTTTAAATGGCTCTCACATCGTATAACATCTCGTCCATCAACATCGCTACCATCACGAACCCCACGAAATTGAACGCTTTACGGAACTTCGTCAACAGTCAGAGCCTTGACATCGTGTGTCTGCAAGAAGTAGAGAACGACCAGCTCTCCTTGCCGGTCTACGTCATTTTCTTCAATATAGACCACATGAGAAGGGGAACGGCTATTGCTCTGAAACAACACATACAGGTGACTAACGTTGAGCGAAGCCTGGACAGCCGACTGATTGCGCTGCGAGTACAAGACACGACGATCTGCAATGTTTACGCTCCCTCCGGTTCTTCACAACGCGCCGTTCGGGAGATTTTTTTCCACGAAACGCTCCCCTACTACCTTCGTCATAACACAACGAATGTAATATTGACTGGCGACTTCAATTGCGTGCTTCGAACATGCGATTCAAGCAGCCCGAACGCGAGTCCCGCTCTCAAAGCAGTCGTACAACAACTACAACTGCATGACATATGGGAAAAACTATGTCCCCGTGATAGTGGTTTCACGTATGTCTGTCGTAACGCTCAGTCGCGCCTGGACCGTATCTATAGTGATCCCCGATTTTTGAAATCGTTCATCAGCTAATCGAATAGTTTTCAGCAGTTCGTTATTCGATACGATTAATCGACCCAAATAATCGATTAATCGATTAATCGCAATACTGAGAGAAATAATCCGTCAGACTAATATTTCTCATTTGCTAGAAAGCCATATGGAATCAAAAATATGTTAATTCCACCTGAAAATCAATTATTATCGTTTACGCTCCCCTAAAGTCGTAAAGAATGCTCAATTCGCGTTGACGGCATTGAGCTTCGTTTATGAACTTAAGGGAGCGTCAAAGATAATGATTGATTTTCAGGATAAAACTGCAACGGCCGTACGTTTTTTTCTCTCAACGTTTGGATCGATTAATCGACGTAAATTATTCGTTCGCTTCGATTATTGGTTGTGCAGTATTCGTTCGATTAATAATCGATTTCTGTAGGAAGTATTCGATTAATCGATTAATCGAACGATTATCGGGGATCACTACGTATCTATGTCAGCAGCGGTCTGCGCGATCACTTGCGAGTAGCACATGTTCACGTCTGCTCATACACCGACCACAAAGCGCTCACACTCCGTCTATGCCTCCCCCATCTAGGACAAGAACATGGCCGTGGATTTTGGTCCCTTCGACCATATCTTATGACTAATGAAAACGTTGCGGAATTCCAGTATAAGTGCCAATACTGGACCCGGCAGCGCAGAAATTACGGCTCTTGGATTGAGTGGTGGCTTTTGTTCGCAAAACCCAAAATAAAACGTTTTTTCAAGTGGAAAAGTCGATCCGTGTTCGACGAATTTCACCGTAAACATCAGCATCTATAAGGAGAGCTACGGCGCGCCTACGATGGGTACTACCAGCATCCAGAAATGTCAACAACAATTAACCGAATCAAAGGTGAGATGCTAGCGCTTCAACGGAGATTCTCTCACACTTTTATGAGAATCAATGAAACGCACGTGGCGGGAGAACCCATATCAATATTCCAGTTGGGGGAGAGGCGAAGGAAAAAAACCATCATAACGCAGCTGCAGACAGAGCAGGAGGCAACGATAACAGAGTCAAGAGCGATCGAGGACCATATGGTAACCTACTTTGCGACACTCTACTCAGAAGAGGCGAGAGACGACGATGAGAACAATTTCATCTGTGAAAGTGTTGTTCCACCAACCGACGAAGTCTGTATGAGCAGCATCACGACGGCAGAAATTTGGTCTGCGATAACAGCGAGCGCACCACGAAAGTCTCCTGGCTGTGACGGAATACCGAGAGAGTTTTACCATCGCATGTTCGACGTCATCCACCGCGAGCTGAATCTGTTGCTAAACGAGGCGCTCAGCGGAAATATTCCTCCAGCGTTTGTGGAAGGCATCATCGTGCTGGTCAAGAAGAGGGGAGGAGACCATACGGCCCGATCATATCGGCCGATCTCATTGCTAAACAGCGACTACAAGCTCTTGTCCCGTATCCTAAAAACAAGATTGGAGCGAGTGATGAGAGAACACCATGTCCTAAGCGAAGGACAGAAATGCTCGAACTCAGAGCGAAACATATTTCAAGCCACTCTAGCTCTGAAAGATCGCATAGCGAGTCTCCGTCATAACCGTCGTGCTGGGAAGCTAATAAGCTTTGATCTCGACCATGCGTTTGATCGGGTCCGGCACTCTTTCCTCTTTCAAACCATGCGTTCGCTCGGCTTCAACCACGATTTTATCGCTCTACTCTCGCGCATCGCCAGTCGATCTACTTCTCGGCTGCTTATGAACGGACATCTCTCTCGCCCGTTCGAGATTCAACGATCGGTACGACAGGGGGACCCGTTGTCAATGCATCTCTTCGTACTGTATCTTCATCCACTGGTATCCAGGCTCGAACGTGTGTGCGGTAACGATCTGCTAGCAGCGTATGCCGACGACATCAGCGTCATCGTCACATCGGTAACTCAAATTGAAGCGATACGTCAGCTGTTTACTAGCTTCGAGAGTGCTGCTGGCGCAAAATTGAACTTGCGGAAAACTATTGCTATCGATGTTGGGTTTTTCGGAAATGGCTGTATCGACACCCAGTGGCTGCAAACAGCCGATGTAGTTAAAATATTGGGTGTAGTTTTCGCAAACTCGATAAAACTTATGACTACACTAAATTGGAATGCGGTGGTGGGAAAATTCTCGCAACTAATGAGGCTGCACTCTCTGCGTATGCTGACGCTGCATCAAAAAGTGATAATGCTGAACACGTTCGGCACCTCCAGGATATGGTACCTCACGTCCATTCTACCACCGTTAAACGTACATACAGCGAAGATTACATCAACAATGGGAACGTTTATCTGGAGAGGGACAGTTGCTCACGTCCCGATGATGCAGTTGGCTCGCAGCAAGGAAAAGGGTGGTCTAAAGCTGCAATTACCTGCGCTTAAGTGTAAGTCGCTCGCTATTAACCGTCATCTGAAAGAGATCGGATCCCTTCCTTATTACAGTTCCTTCTTTTTCCAAGCAAATCCTCGACCACAAATTTCAATGGACCTCCCTGACCTTAAAACAATCCTGTCAAACATATCCCAAATTCCCCACCAAATCCAACAGAACCCCTCCGCCGATCAAATCCACCAGTATTTCGTTAATAAAATCGAAATACCAAGGGTGGAACGAAAAACAAAATTTCGCCAATAAGCACGTTTTTTCCCTTTGATCAAGTTTTTAAATTGGTTCCACGTTTCCGAAAAGCTTTGAATGCGTTCGATTTATCCTGATAAAGCTTGGAACATTGGCTATCCCACCATGGATTGGGAGGCCTTCGACGAATAGTGGAGCCTGGGATGGGTTTCGTTTGAGCGCGAACCGCGCTGTCATAGAGTGATTCTCGCGCGAGCAGTGAGCGAGTGTAGACGTATTTTTCGTCCGCTCCGTGTTTAATTCTATTTCGAGTTTTCCACAAAAGTGGCAGTGGTGTGAGGGTAAAAGAGATGTGTTTCCAGAACAATCCGAAACACTTGTTCGGAAGGAATTTATAGTTTTGATGGAGATTTTTGTGAATAGTTGCGAATAAATTAAAGAAAATTGATGCAGTAGTTTGATCAAGCGAATCGGTGTTTGGAGGTGCTCGTTTCTTTCCTGTTGTGTATACTGATACACGGGGTTGTGTATGTAGAGCGAAGCAATCGGAGCGGAGAAAAATTGATAGGTGCATCGGAGCATGAGACCCGCTCTTACGCTAGCGACGGGCACAGCGACTAGGCTAAGTTCCCTCACTTTACTCTTTTTTTTATATCTCTTATATCTCTCTGTCTCCAGAGAATTCTCGCTTGAAGTGTTGATTTACAGTTGCACGGTGCGAAAACGTTTTACTTGTTTTGTTTTTTAGCTTGCGTGGATGATCCGATCGTGTTTTGCAGAGTGCTTTATCCGAGGGATTATGGAGAGGGATGTGATCAGGCCACTCTTCTGTTTGCTGAGGTTGCCTGCAATCGGACATCACGAGAGGACATTTTCTTAATGGTGTTTACAAGTTTAATATCGCAATGCGGGAGTATGCAACAAATGATGAAATCCATACTAGGGTTTCAAATTGTATATTTATTTCAGATATATTTTTTTTTCTCTCACTGTCTTTATTAGGCTCTGTAGCTCACTCACTTTTACGTCGTTTTGCTGGTCCCACTTGATTTTTTATTGTGTTCAGCTTAAGGCTCGCGGAACTCAGTTTTTGGAATTAAATTCACTGTTCACACATACTCTCGTGTACTGTGGTGGTGGATTGGTGTGGTATGGTGCTGGATGCGGCTGTGTGCGAGAGTGTGGGCTTGCGAGTCGTATACGGTCGTGGGATTGCGGCTACATGGAATTGTATTGGTGTGGGTGCATTGCTTTCACTCGCTTGATTTATTTTATTTAGTCAGTTGGGCAATCACATTTTCGTGAGAGCTAGTAATCATAGGAAAGTTTGATTGTGCAATGACTGACGAGGGATGCAGGCTATTTTGTTCGCTTGGGGTAGTCGATTTCGGGTGGAGCGGGGGGACACTGGCAGCCGTACCAGTGCAGTTCTGTGTGGCTGTGTACTTCTTGCGAATGCATACGATTTGTGCGGCCGTATTGTCGCAAAGAGATGCATCAAATCAAACCAAAATGGAACCATTACGGAACTAGTATGAATATAATAGCATTAGTATGTTAATAAGCATGGAGGACGATTGTTTCTAGATAGGTTCTCAAGGTTACCTTCTCAGGTTTCCCAAAGATAATTCTTCGCCGTCCGTTTGGAGTTCTATGTACGCTTTATAGACAATGAATAAGTTTTTAAAGGATTTTTTGACGTAGAACTACGTCTTTCATTAAGGGTGTCAAATCAGAAAACAGGTCACGTTTTTATGAAATAAAGTTAACGTTAATAACTATTTTTGCCGCGAACGGATTTTGGCGATTTACATACTAAACGAATCGGAAATTCCGTAAGATTTGTTTAATATGTCATACATTAGAATCTCCTGGTTAGTAAATGGTTAAAATTCATGAAAACTTTAAGTGTTTCTATTTTCCCATACATTTGTTCTGTCCATTTGAGTGCTTTCCCGAACAGAGGTATCAATAACGAGCAACTTATTGACGACCAACGGAAGGAAGGAAGGTCTTGAATTATAGAGACTTTAAACTTTTGCAGTTCATTCGTCTCTAGCCTTGAGAAAGGCCCTTTGAAAACTCTACTCTACTCTATTACTCTACTCCAGCGCTACCACCTCCGCCCTCTTGCCTTGAGAAAGGCACTCGATCCCTCGCCGTCCAGCTCGTCCAGCAACGATGTTGTCCAGTCGGTGTCCACACAAAGAATGGACCAACGAAGGGGAAATCGTAGGATTTAAAGTCTCCGTGAACAAAGGAAAAGATGAAGAATGAAGGGGAATACTTGCCCAGGCATCCCAAAACTACTGCATTTTCATAACAGTCGGTATGAAATTGAATCGACAGTCTCTGTGAGCGCGCTACACTCGTATACAAGCGACAGAGCATGAATGCATAAAGTAATACTATACAGCAACAGTCGGTGTTTCGTCGAATTCATCTAATTTGTCGTGCCTGACCGTAGTGAGCCGGAGAGACTGTTCGTTTCCGATTTTTTCGTGTCTGCTATTCCGTTCGCTCTGTCGCCGTAACAGTCGCTGACGAAGCGATGAATCTCATCGGTTTACCCGGGTTACTGTCACACGTGACTGTCGCCAGAAAAATGTCGTAATGCTAGCCTGTATCTTATGCGTTTGTGCTTCTTCACCAGTACGCTTTGAGATGTGTATCGGCCATATGGCTGTGATCACTAGTTGCGTGCACACATAGGAAGCCGAGTTAATTTCATATCGACTGTAATAAGAATGCTTTACTGTTGGGATGCCTGAATCCAGATACACAAATGATCAACAATTCATATGAGAAAAACACGCACAGCTTAATAATTCTAGGCAAGAGTTTCTTCGATAATATATTGGTGACTTAGTACTCGTGGTTTTGAAAAAAACCATTTCGAACGCCCTCGATGCTGCCTTGTTCTGGATTTGCCACCAAAGCAGTTTGTATAAAGAACAAACTTTTTTCTTCTGCTACCTGATGCCGTTTTGTGATTGCGTTTGCCACTCGCCGCTCGCTGCAACTGCCTGTTGTCTTGATGTCCACCGAACCGAATGTGTTCTGTTCCGAATGCGGGTTTTCTTATCGTCGCGAGCAGCTTTGCCAGCTAACTCGATCACTTCGGCGGCCGAAACTATATAACGCCGGCTAGGTGGACTGGTGCACTGGTACTAACGCGCTCGGCCTAGCTACTCTTGCGGGGAACTCCAGATCAACACGGTTCGAGCGGGATTTTGCCTTTCCCTTCACTTTTCCTCCTTTACCATGTCCAGACATGGCTGCTTGGGTTGGTTTGTTGATGTGTTGTGATGCGATCCGATGTGGTGTACGGTTTGGATGAGAATGATCGTTACGGCAGCGGAGCGGGGATTTTTAAGCTGACTGGCTGGCTCGAGAATTACGTATGTGTGAGACTGCGACCAATGTTTCGTTAATTTTTTTGTTTTTCCTTTCCAATCGTGCTTCATTCTATTCTTCTTCTTCTTCTTCTTCTTTTTCTTTGTTTACGGAGGCTTTAAATCTAACGATTCATTCGTCTCCGATATTCTTTTGATTTCTACTTTTTGTTTGTTTCTCAAATTTCTTCATAAAGTTCTGTTTCTTTTAAAAATTGAATTAGATTTTTTTCTTGTGTTTTATCATTACTTAAAATGTCCCTTAAGTTCGGTCCAATATTATTCCTAGTTCTAGCTTCTTTTGTG